>NW_020450875.1:0-412086 GCF_003343035.1 Apteryx rowi | reverse complement strand
CCCTCTCCTCAGCCCTGGTGAGGCCACATCTAGAGTACTGCGTCCAGTTCTGGGCTCCCCAGTACAAGAGGGATGTGGCACTACTGGAGCAAGTCCAGCGAAGGGCTACAAAGATGATTAAGGGATTAGAGCATCTCTCTTATGAGGAAAGACTGAGAGAGCTGGGCCTGTTTAGCCTAGAGAAGAAAAGGCTGAGAGAAGATCTTGTCAATGTGTACAAGTATCTTCAGGGAGGGTGTCAAGGGGATGGAGCCAGACTCTTTTCAGTGGTGCCGAGCGGCAGGACGCGAGGCAACAGGCACAAACTGAAACAGACAATTCCATCTGAACATGAGGAAAAACTTTTTCACTGTGAGGGTGACAGAGCACTGGCACAGGTTGCCCAGAGAGGTTGTGGAGTCTCCTTCCCTGGAGATATTCAAAACACGCCTGGATGCAATCCTGTGCAATGTGCTCTAGGTGACCCTGCTTGAGCAGGGGGGTTGAACTGGATGATCTCCAGAGGTCCCTTCCAACCTCAGCGATTCTGTGATTAATAGGAAACAACCTTTCCACTTCTCAAGCTATGAGTCTGCTTGTCTTCTCCTGTATCTCCACTTTTCATGTATGGTCACCTACTTCTTCCCACATGTTACAACAAATGTGAAAAATTAGAGCAATCCCCCAAACCCCACACCAGAAGTAGTAGATGAAGATGGCAGACACAAAAATAGCTCATTCGAGATATTGTCCAGACCTCTGTAAAGGACAATGGCTGGGAAATTCAAACAGAAATAAATTCAAATTTAATACATAGAGTAAATGCTTCAAAACTGTCAGATTCAAGCATTATAGGCAACAACCTAAGACAGTGTTCATACCTACTGTATCTTTCTTTAAGGTTTATATGGTTTTTCAGAGCTCAGTCAGGACATCAGTTCTTCCACACATTTGCACACTGCAAAATGCCTCACTTAACAAGAAGTCTTGTTAAAATCAACTATGATCATGAGTCATTGGAGAAAAACTGTATGCATAATTTGGAGACTTTAAAAAATCTACATGTAAATATGTCCTATTATTTGATAATTTACTAAAGGATGTATCTAATCAGAATTCTGATTTTCATCCCGAGGATGCAATAAATAGACCTAAAATGCTAGCTGGAAATCACAGCAGAGGCTAACTGAATCCTTTTGTTTTGATTAGGACATGGCTAACAGACCAGTAGTAATTTTATTTGATAGAATGTGGTAGTTTTCCCATTCCTGCAGTTAACTTTTATTTTATTCATTTGACTAAACAAGTCAGATAACCATCTAGCTCATAACTGACTGAAATGTACCTGATGTATTTAATTGCCAGAATGTCTCAGATTTTCTTCATTATTCATCTAGCTGTTCAAATATACACAGTACTAAATCGGTTACTTTTTATCTGATCATTACCAATGACTAGCTTAAGAACAACTTCCTTCAAACATTATAATGTTCAGGATCAGAAAGATTTACAGGAGTCTACTTTTTCCACCTTTTCATTGCCTCCAAAAAAAAAAAGTGTCCCAAAATGGACTTAACTTTATTTTTGAAACACCAGAATTACTCTTCTCTTTCTGCCATGCTTTTCTTACAAAGATGCAGTAACAAAGAGTGAGAAGAACTATCAGGAAGTGTTTTATCATTATCTTTTTTCTTCTTTTTTTTTTTTATTTACTTGTTTTACTCTGGGCATCACATGTACAGCTATAATTTAGGAAATTGTCCTGGGACCAGCTGGGAAGGAATAGAAGTACAGGTTGTCAGGATCTTCCTGCATTTTCTCCAGTCTCATTTTCTCATCTGTAACTCTGACAGGGAAAACTGTTTTGGTTTAATTTGTCTGTTTTGGTTTAATTTGTAAACTGCATGATCTAATACTTTTTCCTTTACAGTACACTGGTTTACTATGAAATYTAAGACAATTAAGGAGGACCAGCTATAGAAGAACTTGTATTTGTATTCTCAATGACCTTTGCAGGCTTTTTCTTTTTTTTTTTTCGGTCCTATATAAGCCTGATCTGTTTCTAAACACAAGCTGATATAAATTATTTTTTCAATAATTTGACGTTTAAAAGTCTAAATAAACTTAACCCTGTGAGGAACAGAGCAACACAGGATTTTTTTGTTGTTGTTTTGGTTTGATTTTTTTCTTTTTTTTAAAAGATGATACAGAAAGGAAGTTACTGACTTTATCGATATACTAACTTTACCTGTTTATCTATAAACCATATTTTAAGGTAAGAGGAGCCTATATTTTCAAGGAAGATGTAGAAACTGGGTAAACTTACTCACTTTGCATAAATGAGCAGTTTAGTATGATTTCTTGAACACAAAGGGCCCATAACTGGATCAAGGAAAGAAATGCAGAATGCTGTGGGAAAGAGAAGAGGGGGAATCATTAGTAATTATAATCACTTTTAGTGAAATCRTGATGTGAAAGTACCACATGACATATGAAAGCTTAAGGAGAAATAATTCATCCTTTGAAAAAGCTTTATTCAAAGCGAAGTTAAACTTCATTCCAAATACTTATTTTTCTCTCATTATACAATATATATTTATTTATACTTATAATACATGTATATCATATGTATGTATATTCCTTTACAATAAATGCTTTTCTGTGATACATATGTAGATCTTTGTACTATTATACATCACTGGCCATGTTCTTAAAATATCATTTGTTTTCCCATTTTGATTGCAAGGACTTCTTTCATGTCTTCACCTACGAACTTTTGAATCTCTGAAGCTAATTAATTTTAAACTAATAAAACCAGCATGCCAGTTACATTTATGCAGTCTTACTTGTATCTCCATTCACCTAAAATTTTGTTTTATGGTTATTGTCCCTCAGTACTAGCCATTTGAAGTGGATGATTTCCTTAGCAGCAGTTGATTTACACATCTAATTTTTCATCATGTGTTCCAAATATACTTTCTGTAAGAACAGAACACAATCATACAGTGTTGCCATATGAATGCCAAATAGTGTGCTAAACCTCCCAATTTAAAAAAAAAAAAAAAAAAAAAGGAAAGAAAACTAACAATACATTTCCAAAGAAGACTTTTTATTTTCCAGGTTGTCTGTGTGGGATTGGGGGAAGATTTTTTCTCTTTTTCTTCCTTTTGTAAACAGAAATAGTTGCAGATCAGCAGACTAAATAGAAAAAATAACAAGCTAAGAAAAATTAATGTAACAGAGTTTTAACTCATGATTTAGCCAGTCAGCATTGATAAAGACAGTACCATCAAGAGAGAATCCACAGGTAATGCAATGCTGATGTTTCACATTTGAAGTTCAACACCAAAAATAATGTATACTATTCTGCAAATTAAGTCAATCTTATTTACACCCAAATCCCATTTTTTATTCTAATGAGTACTTTTCCTGCTATAGGTATTCGTTTTAAATTTGTTTCACTATACAAAATACTGAGGACAAATGAGTCACTGTGACAAGTTCCTATATCTCAAATATTTAAAACAATATTATATACAGTAAATGCTTTTTGTTTCTTTGTGTTTAATCTCATACTTTTCTCAGCTGTGTGGCTTTACCAGCCACAGACTGGACTAGCACTGGACTGGCACTAGACTTTTCAGCTTTAGCAACGTCTTCTTTGCTCTAAAATCATCAAAACATAATGCTCACATTACTCTTTTGCTTTTTGTTTCTCCAGCAGTCTGGAGTGATCAGATGGAGATGGAGACCAGTTAGTTGAAGGGCTGCACAGCTTTGCCTAGATCATATGGGACCATGGGCTACATCTGTCAAAACTGCTGGAGAGCTAAGGGAGTTGTCAGAGTATCCCAGTACAGAGGGCCAAGRGCTCCTGCAGTACGGATTTTGCAACAGGGCAATGTCCTTATACTTGACTCTTTGCTACTTCTGCTGAACAGCTCCAGCTCCTCCTCTGACAACCTAAAGATTTTCTCCCTTCAATTTGATTAGTCCCTGAGAAGCTGGCGTTCCTGGAAAAAATAGAAAGAAGTTGACCTAGTCAAGGGCAGAAATGCCAGGCGGGAGGTAAACATCTTATTTTGCTTCACAGAGTGGCTGGTAAAAGTAAAACAGGTAGAACTGTAAAAGCCTAAGGCTGGCCACCAAAAAGCTTAGTTAAAAAATGGTCCACAGATTTAGTGATACACCTATGATACTATAGAAAATACTTTTCTCAGTAAGTTACTCTCTTTTATTGCTGACCCTGATAAATGTTCTCTTCCTTGGGGAGAAAGAACAAATACAGGGGAATCTTATACTCAAATCATCATTTAGATTACAAACACTATTGGGATTAGAGAGGTCAGAAAGAGTCTATAAAGTGAATTGCCCTGAGATTAATTTAGGAAGATGAGCAAAGGAAGGAACTGATGAAGCAATATTATAGGACTGGGACTGAGTTATGGAGCAGCTGAGAGCTGTGCCAGATTCCTCATGCTGAGAGTACAGCCCTAGGCAGCCAGAAAGTGCATGGAGCCAGTGGCTTCCCACTGACTTCTAAGGCTTTGGATCAAGCCCTGCACTCTTTATTTTTGTTTCACATTCCTCCTCCTGAATAACAATTATTACATCAAATTTTCTCATTATCAATTATTCAATCAATTTCTTTTTCTCATTATTTATTATTAATTCACTTTTGCCAGTGTTTAGAAAGCTCTTACTCATTCATTTTCATATGGATGTATATATATATATCAATCATGGCCACTTGAAAATTCTGTATTGTATTTCCTTTCTTATTTTTAGGCACACTGCTGAAATATTTCCCCATTCACAACTCTATTCTATTGCCCAAGGTCAAATTATTTTCTTGAACTAATTACAAACTAGTTCATTTAGATCCAGTGAAAATACTGTTGTCATCAACAGTGAATTTGTCATCAAAAACATGATGACAAACAGTAGAGGGTTTTTTTTGCCTACACATTAAAGCAAGTGTTGGTATCAAACACTGTTCTGTCTTCTTTTTTAGCATTGTTTTAGAGGAGTTTTTTAATATAATTTATTATTATTTATTGTAACTCAAAATGAACAGATTGTCTCTTCTAAGAATACATCTACATTAGCATTTTAGCCTGGTTCAGGGGTGCATGCCTGAAGTAAGTTTTCCAGGCATCCCCACCTAGCAAGTAGTTTAGCGGAATAAGAGCAGAACTGTGAAATGAAAGAATTGATGCTGAGGATCCAACATTCACACTATACAAGGTCACTTTGCAATAACTATAGCTATATAGCTAGGTCTCCAGTAGTTGTTCATCATGCATCTTCCAGTTTAGTTTCATCTAAAAGGATCCAGTATGCGCATTCCAAGATTTCCATGTGATAAGAAGAAAAGCACAGCAAGGAGACGCAGCTGGGAAATATGTTTTCAAATTCCACATCTGATCCAAACTAAAATGTTAATGTAGGTGTGCTTTACTGTGTTTTGGTTCACATCACGGTGCAGTCTTGGAACATGTGAACTGAATTTATTTCAGGAGAAAATGTACCGAAGAACGTACTTCAGGAGCTTACCTATTACGCTCCAATTATTAATGGAGATTTAGTCCAGTGAACCGGAACCAGTCTGAAGAAAAAAAAAAACTAAAATGCAGAGAGGTGGATTCTGGGTCCTCAGTAYTACCTGTTTCTCTCTACAGATCCATACCTAATTTGCTGCACTACTTGCTAATATGGATGTAGCTTATACAACTGCAATGGGCTCTGCCCCTTATCAATGTCTCTCTAATCTCTGTCTCTCCACACATAACGATTCTAATTTGTATTCTTGGATTTTATTTACTTCATTAACTGGCTATCTAAACATTAAGTATGTTTTAATAACCAGAGGAGCATTATCAATAACTAAACAAATCCTACAGTATCATAAATGAATTTGAAAGCTCTCTTAGAGCACACCTGAATATACCTGAAATCCTYTATTAAATTTGTTTTATGGAATTAATCCAGAAGAATTGCTACCAACTAATGTCATATATAAAGTAACTGTAAACAACATATATGCTATATATGTACATATAATCCTATTATGTACTAAAATAATGTAACTTCAGTATTGCCCTATTTATTTGATTTGACAAATATTTAAAGAACAGCTATTTACTTTGTTTATGAAAAGACAATTACAAAACATGCATTGTAAATAACAATATTCCTGTTTTTTTATGATCAAACTTTCAGTTTTATACATTAAAATTGTTTATTTCTGTGTAAAAGATAGTCAATCACAGATAAAAAAAATGGTAATGAAAACAGACTAGCCTTTTTTTTCCTGTTCATTGTTATTTATTTACCAGTGTGAAGTCTATTAGCAGAAAAATTCAAGTTCTCTTTGAGCTCTGTCTAATTTCAGATAGCTCATATAAACATAGTCTTATTAACAAGTAATATATTTGTATCTGAAATTGCTAAAGTTTGCTTTAAATCATATATGCCATTTCAGTAAGCATATGGTACTGTAACACTTTCTGAAAGGGAAAAAAACCCCCACATATCTGAAAAATTCAGTATTGTATCACCAAAGAATGGATCATCCATCTTTCCTGTATATAAACTCTAGGTTCTTTGAGGAAAGGAACCTTCTTTAAAAAAAAAAAAAAAATCTGTATTTGTATAAAGTTACCATGAAGTGGTTTCATCAATGCTTAATAAAAGTAATAAATGCAGAAAACAAGGAGACCATAGTGCTAGATTTTTCTGAGCTATTACTCATATAAATATATCCTGATAATAATCTTGGAACTGGAATAAGAAGACAAATCAAGCACCACAGGGACCCAGTCCTTCATTTCTTATTTGCAGCTTTAGTGGAGGCTTTATAGAACTTTTCAACTGAGCGAGGAAAAAACTTTGTGCAGCTTTCCAACACAAGATGGAAAGGGTTAAGTGGTTGAAGCATATATTTTAAATAATTTTCATAGTAAATATCCTTTCTGTGCCAATATCCTGGCATCCCCAGTCCAGTTCTGTTAGAAGATTAAATTAGATCCATCATAAGGGCTCTCAAATAATGAAAGTTTCCTGAACAGATAAATATATGCAGTCTGTGCATGAACTGAAGATAATGTCTTGATAATGACTATTCCTTTCCCTTTGAATTCAAGCATCTCCCAGAAATACACTGAGGTGTTAACTAAACACAAAAAGTGTAGTTCAAATAAATGGTGATAATTCAAAGCAATCTATAAAGTGGATGTAATTCCAGAAAAGTTAAAATAAAAGTACTTTCTGCATGTTCAGTACTTACTATTGGACAATACAGGTTTTACAAAAAATATATATCTATGACATTCAAAGCAACATAAAAGATTCAAATGTCTGCTGCACTGAAATTCAACAAAATTTGAGTAGAATTCTAATATCATACTCTGAAACTGCCATTCTACATAAATCACTAAGTTGTCTAATAAATGCATTCAGCTTGTTATCAGGTTCTAGTGATACACTCTCAAACTATCTGTGAACTTGCATATATTTATCACACTCAGTAACCTACATGTTTTGGGTTTTATYGTATTTACATTTGTTAATGGTAATCACATTAAATTGAGGACACTTCTGCTGTTCCTGGTGCCTGAAAGCTTCAGTCTTTCTTTAACTTTTATTGTATTGCAAGGGTTTGTGTTGTCCATTAATATAAGCACAATATGTGTTTTTATGTTAGTTCACTATCTCTACATAGCAACCCAAATAACAACATATTTAACATTTATACAATAGTCAGCCTGACCACATTGTTGATTTACTCTAAGCTTTTTCTACAGAACAAGATTAGTGAGAATCAAGATCAGAAAAAAGCAAGGACACTGCTAGTTCAATCACTGCTCATCAGCAGAGCACGTTCTTCCTGTATATAGTATTATCTATTGAGAAAAAGAAAATTGCAATCAACCCATTAGTGAAAATAAACAACCAAATGTGTAGTAATTTCAAATATGATTGTCAATATTCTGCTCTGCATAGAGCATTTATGATCAGCTATGCAAAATCTATTTTATTTTATGGAAACCCTAAAGCAGGCAAATCAATTACAAATGTAGATCTCATTTCAGGAAACATACCTGCAGTAGATAAACATCCATCCCTTTTTCAACATGTTTTGGGAATTAGCCTTCACTTTCCAAATATTGGAAAGAGATTTTCTTATATTTTATAATCCCTTTTAATGAGATGTGGCCAAACATTGTGTTTCAACTGATGAAAGTTGCCTCATACAGCTGTTCAAAATCTTCTAAAAAGCAGAAATAATAAGATATTAAAAATAATCTCACTTGCAAAAATAGAGATGCATTCCAGCTTCTTTTTTAATATCATACTGCTTCGCAAAAGATTCTATTAAAAATGTGGGCTTTTCAATAGCACTTGACAATTTTGTTATCTCATAGTAACTAACAAAGCTTCTCCTTTCTTCTGGATATAATTCAAGCGGTGATCTGAGACAAAGCTAGCTGCATGTTTTATTACAAGCTTGCAAGATCATGGTCGGTATATGCTTTAGAGCCCCATGAGCGAATCAAGGGCTGTCCAGTGGGTTCTTCTAACACCCTGGCATTGTACTGGTAAATATAGTAAACACCTGAAATAGTGAGCTGTGATCTTGAAAAGCACCAAGGTACCAAAGCTCCCAGAGCACAGAGGTACATATCTCTCAGACTAGTAGATAGTCTCGTACTAGTAAATCCCCACAGAAATCGAGGCCAGGAAGTCTGGTACATTCGGCCTTACCAGCTTATGTCAGGAAGCGGTATAACTGCGTCTGCATGGCACTAAGTCCATATTAGAGTGCTACAAAAGGTGGCCAGGCTGTTGCAAGTCAACCCCTGGCTTCCTGCTGTTGAACTGTGCTCTCTGCATGCTCCTTTCCCAACTTAGTCTGAAAAAGGCTAGCCAAGGTGACTCTGTCTTTTTTCAGCCATCTTTTAGATAGGCTGAAATATTTAATGGAATGGTTTTTGCAGATATCCACTGTAAATAACATGGTCTGCCAGCCTAGAGAAGGAAGGGGGAAAAAAAAAAAATAGTTGTTGCTAGCTAAAACACATCCCAAACAGCTGAAATACATTGGTCCTTTCAAAAACAAAGTTTCTGTGTGGGCTTATTTGACATCAAAGGGCTCTACAGAATGTAAAGTTTTAAAATGGGACTATTCTAGCAACGCAAGTCACCATCAGTGGTTTTAAATAGAGAAGTAAGAGAGAAGGAAGCTCTTCAAGTTTTTGTGAACAAGCATTAATTGTGATTAGCATTAATTGCAATTAATTTTGTGAACATAGCATTAATTTTAGATTACAGTCTATTGCCTTATCTCTACTTTCCAGGTGGGTATAAATGAGCTTTTATCAATGACCCCCTTTGTGCTCCTCATTGACCCAGGCAAGACTCTCTCACCCTGCTGCCTAAGGGCCTGTCATCCTGGATTGGGTAGTTTTAGTCAAATGTGAGAAAGCCGTGTCATAAAAAACCTGTGATAATATAAAACACTGCAACATGTGGGTTACTTGCTCTATTTAGTTTTCTCATATTAATTCTTTAGTTTGTGATTCTTTTGTCTCATACTAATTTCGCATGCAACACTTGATAATTTAAACTTTGTTAATAGTGTTTACTCTTTCTTTAGCTATCTTACTGTCAGCCGCCTGCAACCAATGTCTATTGTATTCTTCAATTATACTTGGATAATTATGCACCACCATCTTCTCTTTTCTTCATTTTCTTTTCTCTGACTTGTAACTTATATTGTTTTTAAAGAAAGATTTCTATTATTTCAGACAGTGTGACTACGAATAACAAGTAACCATAACTGAAAAAAATAAAATCAGTAATGTCAACAGCTCAAAAATCCTATTAAAACACATTGTTTCTGTGGGAGTGATGATGGGATGTATCCCCAATTTCCTTGTTATTTGAACACTGTAAGTACCACTAGTGATTTTGCAGTTCACTGTTTCACTGCAGTTTAGTAACTTCCAAAGGTACAAAGTAAAAACCCATTTTTCTTCCTCATCACAACCAAAAGAATATACAGCAGCCACTACTAAAGTGTTGACACTTGCCTTCTGAAAGTAATTAGCTCACGGCTGAAGGTATCCTCTATCATAGTGGCATAACACTAATTACTTTCTAAAAGCAAATTCCAATTGCCAACACAAGCCTAATTTTTTTGGAGAATGGCCAAGTTTTCTCTTTGTATTTCCATCTCTCTTTCCACCTCATACCCGTTCATACACTGAACACCTCCTCCAGCAGCTCCTTCCCCTGGCGCCTCTGGTCCTTGAGCAGCACGCACGTCCCACCAYGGGGCTGCACCACCCCCAGCCCCAGGGAGAGGCACCGGTGTGGCCGCAGCCTCCTTCCACAGCCCCCCGGCTCAAGGCCTTTGCTGTGCTAAGTGGCGTTTGGGCCCTTTTGGCTGTAAAAAGCGTGTCATCTCCACTGACATTTCTATTCGTATTGCCACTGTTTTTCATGCAAGAGAAGGTTAGTCTTGGCATTTTAACCCCAGCAATCTCTCTTTAGGAAACCGTACTGAATAATTTCTCATATGGTGTTCAGAATTTTACTATTTCAATATGGAGCTCCATAAATCCCCTTTTACTTAGAACTGCAATATGTTTAATATGAAAGGAAAGGAAGGGAAAAAGTGTAAAATGTGCTGTTCTGCAGTGTCTTCAGCATTTATGATATGCACAGCAAAGTCTAATTTTTCTACAACTTTGAATCTTGCCCAAGCCATTTCCAAAAGAATTGGGTTTCAATTTATAAATATCCTCTGTCTTCATTCAACATAAAGCTCATTGCTTTGCTAGAGTATTTACTGAATCACTRTCTGCAATCCAAATGAATATATTTTCCTGGTAAGCTTTCCTGAGTTCTTATTTATTTTGCTATATTCAAAAGCCAGCTACTGTCATTTTACTACATAATAAAACATGGCTTTGAATCTACTACTTAACCCTATAAAAGAGCAACTGATTTTATTTCCAGTAAAGAAAATATTTTATTTTATCTAAACTTGGCAATGTTTCTCTGCCTCATGTGATATTTCTGTACATATTCTTTCCATTCTGCTTAACATGCAATGATATTTGTAGAGCTAACATTTTTGTAGCTTTATATACAATTTATCAGCATTTTAAAAAAAAAGGAGACAGGAATTAGCATGCAATAAAAATGTCTTGTTCAGCTCTGATCCAAAAAAGAAAATATTTTTACACTAGTAGTGCCCTTTAATGTCACTTGTAATGTTCCATAAACTATTTTATCTGTCTAAATTTAATCTGAGAAAAGAAAACTCCTGGGAGTTTCGTCAAACAAYAGACTTTATATTAAGTAGTTTTATGGTACCTTAAATAAAACAAAGTTATAAAATATGAAACATTATGACAACTAGATGTAGCTTATAATGTATTTACCATTGTATTTTAATTAGTTCATTGTAATTATTCATGTTCTTTCCCCACTTCCTAAAATAAAAACTGAATAAATAATTTTGGTCCACTTTTCTACAAACCCATTTTTAATACTTTAAGCTAAGTAGTGATTATTCCACAGTTATCACCATGGAAATGATTAAAAAACACAACAATAACATCTTTAGAGATGAATTAATCTATTGGCCATACCTTAATTAAATCTAGCATAATTAAAGAAGCTTGGAACATAAACATGCTAAAGGATTTAGAAATGTTCTGCTGTTAAAGCCTCAGGTGTATGTGTCAGTAAAGCTCCATTAACCTCCGTGGAATTTTACTGATTTACACTCTTTGAGATTTAGCTCTTTAATTTAATTTAATTCTTTATTATCACTGATTAATACACACACACACATGCATGCATGCACATATACATGCACACATGGGGACACAAAAGGGTCACTTTATAGAAAGGTTTATGACAACAGTGTCATACTATTAAGGTGGGAAACATAATTGCAGATATTGCATAACATAGATCCTGTTTATCATTGACTCACTCCATTTTTATCCAGGGATGCACTTGGCTGGTATATTTGCACCAAATAATCATACCTCAACCAAATTATGTAAAGTAGTTCATGTTAAAAAGAAAGTTTTGGGCCTGTCCCACCAAGTGATTTTTCTTCCATGAAGCAATCTTGCTGTTAGTTGTAGACTACATTTTATAAAAGACTTTAGAATACTTCTTCAGATATACTAAATAAAATTCGGCAAAATTATGTGAGAGGACCACTGTGACTAGGATATACAGAAATATCTCAGAGTTGACTTCTACTCTCCCTCTTAGATGACAAGTGTATTAAATATCAGAGACACCTAATGGCCTACTAATTCACAAAGCCTTTCCACTGAGATTTGATGAGAGTCCTTCAGAACCTGTTGGCTCTACCAGAAGCAGTTCTTTCAGGAGGCAAGGCAGAAAAAAACCCCTTAGGTGCCATGCTTCTGCAATTAAGGAATACACTATCATTAGCAATTAGGTAGTCTTCCTTCTACATAAATTTACGTTTAAAAAAATATAATCAAAGAAAACCTGAATACTACTTTTTTTTCCCTTCTTTTTCTGTTCCTGAAGTAACTTACACTGGGAATATGCTTGAGAAAATTTTTCCACTGGATGTAATTGCTTTCTTTTTTTCAGAGTTATAACAATAGCTTCTGCCTTCCGAGTTTGGAGTGTTAATATTTGTATCTTTTTGACTCTTTGTTAATAAAATATAAGAAGTTCCATTTTGCAGTACTCTTGGAATTGCATATTTTCTCATCATTAATCAAGATTTATCTCAGGATTTTTCTTTTCTCTCTCTCTCTCTTTTTTTTTTTTTTTTTTTTTTACTGACAGACAGACAGACATAGGAGAAGCAGCAGTATAGGTAGATGGTGGAATTTCTGTCCGCACATCACCCAGCCCAAATAAGACGGGAATTGCATGCCATGATATTTAAACATTGGCAGCCACGGCTTTCCAGTCTGCGCTAACAGAATGGTTGCCATCAGTGCTGGAAGACATTAAGTATTAATGCAGACAAGGCTTTCAGTGTGCATAAGATAAAGCCAAAACTAATTAAGAAAAATCAGTAGAATAAAAGCTGTTATGACCTGGAATAGAACCAAAATACGACCTAGCTCAGTGTATTGTATGGATTTCTGATAGGCCCTATTCTAGATTTCCTCAAACCTCTCATCAGCAAAGAGGTCATAAGTCAAAATGCTGATGAAAACAGACACTTTGAGGTGATATTTCAAAGCTTAGTACTAGCTTCATTTTAGAGTCAACAGATGCCCCCCAGAGGCACATTCAAAGGAGAAGTATAAGTTTGGGTGCTATAACTCACTCATTATTGACCATAGAAGGAACCTAGGAGATTAACCCACATACGGTAATGTTAGCCCTTAATCTAGTGAAGGCTTAGGGTTTTTTAAAGTATTTTCCTTTGGCGGGGGGAAAAAAAAAAACAAACGCACACCATCAGCATTTCTTAAACTTTTGCTATTTCATTCACAGTGACTGAATATGAAAACCTGTCTAGCTGAAGCATGCCATAGATATATGGAGATCCAATCTGTGCTCTCACTCTACTCTCTGCCAGCACAAAACTCCACTGTGCATCATGGTTTCAGTAGCTAACAGAGGGAGCCAACAGACAGCAGTTTGCACAGCCATTTCTAGGCACCACTTAGATCCTCTGGAAACTTTGCTGGAGATCGTAGGGGTATTCCTGGGAACCTTCTGAGGAGCTTGAAGGTTTCTACAACTGGTAGGTAAGGAGAGCCAGGTAAGGACAGCAAGAGGAGGCTTTAACTTTTCTGAGAAACTCTGGCAAGCTCTACCAGCTGCTAACAAGCTCTGTGGGTTGCCCCTGATSGAAGGGTGCTGAGGCCTTTGTTCCAGCTGAACCTTAATTAGGAAGGGCAGAGCACCCTTTTAACMAGTGCTAGGGAGAGGTCTATATAAGAGCCAGGCTGAGGGTATAGCTCCTAGAGGTAGCCTATACAGCAGCTTATACAACAGGATGTAAAGAAGGGCCTGGCAGCACTAATCAGATCAGCAATGTATATCCTTAGCTGTTGCAGTGATGTACCACAGGGCTCAGTCCCCAACAGCTGTTGGAGCAACTGTTGTTGCAACATCAGAGGTTTCAACCCAGATGGGGCTTTAGAAGGAGGATGCAGCCCTTCAAGTCTAGGGCTACAGGGAGAGCATGGAGTCTTTCATTGGGGCTCATGGTCTCCCTGCCTGCAGGAGGTGTGCAATGGTTGAGGAGCTGAGTTGCTAAGCAAAGGAGCTGCAGAAGGAGGTCATCAGAGAGGGTAAGAAGATCACCTGGATCTTCTCTGAGACTCTGCAGTTTCAAGAGCCTGAACCTYCAACTGTAGGAGGCCAAGTCAGTGCCTATTGGATCAGAAGGTGGAAGCTCCCACAATGGTGAAGGATGGAAGCTGGTTGCTTCTGGCACTAGGAGAAAGGCTCCTGCTCCATGAGACTTGCAGCTTCAGAATAGGTTCATTCCCCTTGTAGCTGATAAGGATTTGGGAACACTGTCAAATAGAGCACCTGTGACAGCTGAGCCTCTGCCACACAGGTGCACCTGAAGGAAGTGATGAGCAGGTAGTGGGAGACTACCTGCTGCAGGGGATGGAGGACCCTGTCTACCAACCTGACCTGCTGTCTAGGGAGGTTTGCTGGGGCTCAGATTCAAGATGTTGTGGAGAAGTTGCTGAGGCTTATCTGGCCCTCAGACTATTACCTCCTGCTGCTCTTCCATGAATGATACTGCCAGATGAGACCTGGAAAGTATCAAGTGTGATTACATGGCTCTGGGGGTGTTCTCCTTGATCCTGCCAGTGAGGGGGAAAAGGGTGCCAGGAGGAGTGGATGGATTCTGCAAGTCAACTATTGTTTCAACACCTACTGTTGACAACAGGGTTCTGGTTTCTACAGCCATGGGACTCTCTTCAGGAATGGACTTCTTGGTAGAGATGAGATCCACCTGACAAAGTGGAGGAAGACTATCTTTGCTAACAGGCTGGCCACCCTAGTAAGGATGGCTTTAAACTAGCAATGGGGGGATGGGGCGAGAGGAGAGAGTAACCAGCAGTCAAGTAAGGAAGGGATTGGCAACCAAAGGGTCTGGAGTTACGTAACAAAGAGACCTCTTAATCAGCAAAACAGGGCTGAAGTGTAATCACCCTAAGCTCATGCTTACTGTCTCCCATAACATCTTCATAGGCAAGCTGATGAAGTGCAGGTAGATTAGTGGTCAATACTGGATAGAAAAATGTCTGAACTGCTGGTCTGAAAGGGTTGTGATCAGCAGCAAGAAGTCCAGCTGGAGGCCAGTCACTAGTGGTGTCCCCCAGAGGTTAAAATGGGGCCAATAATGTTTAACATCTTCATTAATCACCTGGATGATGGGACAGAATGCATCCTCCACAAGTTTGCAGAGGCACCAAATGGCTGAGTTGCCTTTCAGAAGGACCTTGACAGGCTGGAGGAACGGGCAGAGAGAAACCTCATTAAGTTCAACAAAGGGAAATGCCAAGTCCTGCCCCTAGAGAGAAATAACCCTGCCCCAGTTCAGGCTGGGGGCTGACTGGCTGGAAAGCAGCTTTGCAGAGAAGGCCCTGGGGATCCTATTGGACAACAAGTTGAACATGAGCCATCAATCTGCCTTTGTGACAAAGAAGGCCAATAGCCACCTGGGCTGCATTAGGAAGACCACTGCCAGCAGGTCATCCTTCCCCTCTGCTCAACCCTGGTGAGGCAACATCTGGAGTGTTGGGTCCAGGTCTGTACAAAAAAAAAAAGGACAGGGAGCAAGTCCAGCGGAGAGCCACAAAGATGAGAGGTTGAGGCTGGTGCTGTTCAGCCTGGAGAAGAGAAGGCTCTGTGTGTGGGGGAGGGGGCAGGAGGTATCTTATCTGTGTTTATAAATATCTGATARGATGGTGTCAGGAAGAGAAGGTGAGACTCTTTTCAGTGGTTCCCAGTGAGAGGATGAGAGGCAGCAGGCACAAACTGAAACACAGGAAACTCCATGTGAACACAAATTCTTTTTTTCACTGTGTGGGTAGCTGAACATTGGAACAGGTCATCCAGAGAGGCTGTAGAGACTCCATGCCTGGAGATGGTCAAAACTTGACTGAACATGGTCCTGGGCAACCTCCTTTAGTTGACCCTGCTTTAGCAGGAGGGTTGGACCAGTTATCTCCTGAGGTCACTTCCAACCCCAAATACAGACCAGTTATCTCCTGAGGTCACTTCCAACCCCAAGTATTCTGTGATCCTGCAAATAGCGTTAAATTATAATGGGCAATCCATTGGCTGTTTTTATGCTTTCTCTGAAATCTCAATGTTTGGCAGTCCAAAGGCCAAATTTAAGAGCCACAGTGGGAGTGAGGGGAAGGAGGAAAGACAATTCTGTGGTATGCTTTTTTTTTTTTTTAATTTAATACTACTGTATTTGTTTCCTAATTTTCCTGATGGCTATCAGCTAGAAGCCCTTTTAACTGTGACCATTGTAAGTTCAGCTGAGGAAAAGCAGTTTTGTGCCTATAAATATGAAATATCTTTCAAAGACTAGTGACTAGCTTATTCTTTTACTCTAGCCATCCCATTCTTCAAATTTTTACAACTGCACTAAACTGGAGACCTGTATATGTTCCTGTCTTAGAATCCAGATGCCTATCTTCAGAAATCAGTCATCAAAAAGCTGTTATGATAAAGCCATTCTAGCATTTAAATGTGCTTCTGCAAGTGCAGATACTACAAATAGGTGATCCATGTTGCCATTAGATATGATAAAATGGAGATGCTGTTTTCAAATGTGAGATGTTTGCCCACAGCCATGGATAATGGATGTGTAAAGCAAACGCTTGGTTAAACATAGCTTGCATTACAAGGAGATATGTGTTGTCAACAGAAGTCTGTGATGTCACCAATTACTACTCAGTCATTAATATCTCAGAGGAGACCTTCCCTTCTGCTCTCAGACTAATGGGACAATTCCTTCTGAAGAGTGTTATCTAACACCCAAATGACATAACTTTAATGATTCATTCATTGTGTTCAAAGTGATTGTTTTAGGACATGAAACTGTTTTTTTTTTTTTTTTCTGATAATCTTGATAGGTATAGGAGTCATGGGAGGGGGGAGAATTTTTGCATTATCAAGGCAATTACATACAGATCTCCATTTTCTGTCGCAAGTCTCTCTCTTGCCCAGAAGAATTTGGTTAACTCTCTATTATTATTTCTTCTTATTCTCATTTATTTACCTTTACAAATCTGCCTACAAAAAGAGAGGTCAGAGTCCCTCAGTGAGGTATACTTTGAAAAGGACAATGAGCAGGATCTAACTTAAGAATCTCTCAGTATTTCTGGCTGAAATAGTGGCAGAAAGTACTGCCACATCCCAAGGAAGTTTCATTTATAATTGTCAGTTTTGTACATAAAATACGTTTTGCTCTCTAGGTCACTTGTGTTTGAGTGTCTTCCACAATGCAGGTAGAGGCCTTTAAAGCACGTTCAACCATACAAAGCAATGGGGTAATATGCACAATAGCTGGGACTAATGAGCTACTCAGCTAAACATTATATGCTCACCACACCTGATGCAGATATGTGATGGGTCTTTGCTGGATAGCAAGTTGTCAGTGCTGGGGGGGCAGGGGGAAGGTCAGCCACCACTGATCTTTGGAAGAGCCAATCCTTGATGTTGCTGCCCTATCGCTTTCTGATACCTTGCTCTCCTTAGGATTTATAGCTTTGGGGGGACAGAATTTTGCAGAATCTTCCAACTTTGGGTTTTCCCCTGTTCAACAGGTCTGCTTCTGTCCGGGTTCTTACCTACCTTATGCTGGTTTAGTTCGGGTGCTTTCTCACAAGATTATAATTTGCTCTGTAAGATTAAGCCAAGGTCAAGCAGCTTGTGTCAGGGCCCTGAGGGCACCTACAGGCTTTACTGTCCCCACCCAGCCCCGGTCTGTCAGTTGCTGCAGTGGTGCTGGCTCCAGCCCCACCACGGGCCCCCCTGTGGCCGTCCCCGCGGTGGTGCCCAACGTCCGCCAGGGCTGCCCCAGCCGCCTCTGGGRCCCTGCTCCCTTGGGGCGGAGGGACAGGGCCTGGCGGCCAGGACCCGACCGGCCCCAACACCACTGGCCCCAGGAGCTGCCGGCCATGGGGAGCCCACACACAAGCGTCAGGTGCCCCAAAATGGTAGTTTTCATCCCCACAGTGTTAGGAGTTATGGACAGCCATTTTGCTCATAATAAAACTGTTACGTGTTTCTCTTAAATTTTATTTGMGAATCTGTCTTAGCATGTAATGAACCTGCAACCATTCTGAAAGCCCACAGACCACCATTCAGACATGCTGTGATGCCCTACTGGAACAACTAGGAAAAGTTAAATGAAAAATTTCAGCTACAAAATAAGCAAGCAAAAGTTTAGAAAGTGTCTCACATTCCATGTTTTCATGCTTATTTATTTTTAGAAATTTATTTTTATTTATTTTTATTTTTAATGTTAGAATTTTGTTCCAATATTTCTTTTTACTTTTTATTTTAAAATTAGTGTCTTTTTTTTAAAAGACAAGAAATGTGACAAAATAAAAAAGAACAAAGCATTTTGAATTCAACCAAAAAGATATTTTTCTCTTGTTATTGCCTGTATGACATTTAAAATAAAAAAAAAGTTCCATTTTTTTCCTGAATTTTTAGCTCAGCAACTTAAAAAAATCCATTATTCTCTTGGCTCTAATTAAAACCACATTCATATTTATATCAGTATGTTTCCTGCTAGCTTGAACTTGGAGTTGCTCTTTGGTTTTAGAAAATGTTAAATAGACAAGATAAGTGAAATCTTGGCCCCARTGAAGGCAGAGGAAGTTCTAATACTGACTTTGATCAGGTCAGGATTTCAATTTATGGGAATGTTTTTTCCACAGTTCCCCTTTCTCCATCCATAATTTTTCCATTAAACACTCCCATTCTCATCTGCCTTCAAAACTAATTACTCCCTCATCTTCACATCTGTAGCACACTCATCCTTGCTACCCTGACCTAATATGAGGAGCAAATGAATGGTAAGGATAAATATAGGGAATGGAAAAGGATAGTGGAAAAATAATTTAAAACAATRCTGTTTTAACTTAAAAGACTGAATGAAGTCCTTAGTGTATACAACTACAAAGCTGGCAAGGCATTTGCAGCTTAATGGAGCAGCAGAGCAGTCATTAGTTCACATAACCTGCATTGTATGCTCTGCACTGGCTGATAATGATTGGAGGAAGCTGTGGGCTGCAGCCTCCTCCCTGCATAGCTTTCCATTTTACTGGGAAATCCTAATTCACAAAAGAATTAGAAAAACCATTCTACAACATTACATCATGTTTTGCCATCCACACTTTAAAGAAACTGTGAAAAACAAAGAAAGGTTTCAAAAATAGACACAGACATTATTCAAAGTCATAAAGTCAGGTAACTACATCTATATTAGAAAAATGAACTTGCTACATAATACAGAATGGTCTTTGTCTTTATGATCAAAATCTTTTGCCATCCAAAGCCAAATGGCTTAATGCAGAGTGCCTATTGGAAATGCTCCCTAGTTCATGCTAACTTTCCTATTTTGAAGCATGCTAATTTACGCAGAGTAGAATCATGCTGGGGATCCTTCTAACAAATAAAAGGACAGACAGGTGAATTCCAGTTCTTGAGAACTTGCTGTCACATGCACAAATATAGATGTAGCCAATGAAGCTTAAAGAGATTTATTCCAAAAGAAAGATAAAAGGTGACTTATTCATGATCCATACCAGAAGAAATTTTTAGAATAATCTATTTTGCAAGAAAGCAAGAATTCCATTTTTCACAAAATTTCAAAATTCATAATTAAAATGTTATTTTGCAACACCCATGCCTACATCATCAGTAGCCTAAGAGAGATGTGGGGAATCCACATTTCAATTTCAGTTCTGTACTGGACCACTCTCAAGAAAGTGTTGCTTTTCTGTTAAAAATTATAAGATTTTGTTGCATATTCCAACTATGAAAATTCTTCCCTAATGAAAACATTTCCAGAAGAGGGTCTATACTCTGTACTATAGGGATGAAGAAACTTCTTTAATAAAACATGGCTACAACACAATAATAGTTTCATCTACAGTCATATACTTTTAAAAATGTTTTTGCACAATATTTGCTTCTACAAACCTCAATAATTCCTTCTTCTAGGAAGTTTTTTTTTTTATGTCATTATTCTACTTTTTCTACCTTTCAATTGTACTATAACACAAAGTATTAAACTACTTTTTGAGTAAAATATATTGTTACACATTTGAAYACATCCTTAAAATTCAATCTCTTTAGGGAAGTTTGTTCTTCATCCTACAAAAAGTCTGTAGCATGAAGGAATCTCCAAGTATTATGATCACTGAATGATGATTCACTTCAAAAAGATCATTATTATGGTAAAATCAGGCTTGAAGAGCTTTATAGTCTGAATATTACCTAGATGCCAAAATATTTTTTACTAGTAATATCTCCAGTTTCAGACAGAAATACTTCAGGAACCTGTATGCAGGTTCTTTGATATCTTCTAATAGCATAATACCTTAGGTTCTCAAGTAGAAAAGAAAAGTACAGTACAGAAAAAATAACAAGCAAAACTATCAGAACCACAATACCTGAAGTATAGAAAACAATTTCTTAATCCTATATTCACAACTGATGACATTTCAGTTACTTGACCTCTGACTGATGTAATTTATTCTTTATGGAAAAACTGGAAAGAAATAACCAGTAAGATGATCAGATTAACAGAACTGGACTGGCTGCAACTGCATGTGAACATTTTCAGCAACAGAAAGGTTCAGTGCACAATATGACGGTTTATGATTCAGGGTGACAGGTAACACAGGGAGCAGAGATGTAGCAACATTAGTATTAAAATGAAGGGAAAAAATAGATTTATAAATGTAAGTGCATAATCATACAAAAATCTTAAAGACGTAATTTATAGCCATCTCAGTTATTTTAAATGACCTTGTTGGCTTTTCAATTGCTGATGGAATACAGATAAACAAATCATGAAGGAAGCCCWTTCAGAATTATGTAGGTTAAATTTTTGGCTAAATAATTGCTAGGTRCCATGATAAACACCAAGCTATTTCTTCTTATCTATATGTCAATGACTACTGAATAAAAGAGACAAGTAACACAAATAGGAAAATAATTATAACTGCAGGAAATAAGACTTTTTCAGCTCTGCGTCCTCATCAAAATCAGTTTGATCTTCTGGACAATGAAGGGCAGAATTTTCATATGTCAGATTCACCTACCATCGGTTTAGGAAACAAGTATAGTCCCCCAGTCTATGAACTATTATTTATTGTTTTGTCAGAAAACACACTACTTTGATATCTCATTTTATTAAAAATAATCAAATAATAACAATTAACTCTTCAAGAATAAGTTACTTTTACAATCTCCAAACACAGTGAAACATTCTGTGTAAAATATTACATTATTTTTCTATATATGTATGGTAACATTTGGTATTGATCATTCACTCTGTGCATGAAAACAAAACTTTTTATCTAAACTTCTATGATTATGAAGTAAAAGTAAAGAAACTACAAAATGGAACACCTTCATAATAGTGAAAGGCAGTTCAAATTTAACTATTTTTTTCCTGAAAAAGCAATTAAATACTAACCATATTTTTCTTTATAAGCTCTCTTTTAAACCTAATCATCAAAGATTAACTGCACAAAAGTTGTTCTCAAATTGTACATGGAATTGAAATGCCTTCTTAAGTAAAAATACCAGATAAGGATTTCTAATTAGTTACTTTTCATTTTCTTGTTTTTTATGCAAACTTTTTTATTGCATACATTTTGCCTTTTCTAACTAAGTTTTGAAATTACAGCATTTAACTTTTCATCGATTTAGAAACCAAATTACTGAGCAAACACAATCCACATTATAAATTAAGACATCCAAGGCAACGCAAAAAAGCCTGTGGAACACCTCTATGTCCCTGCTGATTTTCCTTAGTCTAGTACTGATTTTAGACCCTGGTCCAAAGCTTATCACTGCTAACGCTCAGTTGATGACTTGTACATAGAAGTTTTACAGGAAAATTATGTTTAAAAAGAAAATCAATAACTAGTAGACAATTCCCCCAAAGCCCCCAAATTCTTAGGAAAAAAAGGAAAAGAACATTAATGTCCTGTATATGTCCTCATGCCTTATTCCAGTCAACTCATGATACAGAAATGCAGATAGAAACAGGAACTCAGCTTGCAGTAGTACTAAGAGAAGCATTTTTTAAACTAGTATCCTTACATCTTTCTTTTACCTAGAAAAGGAGAATGTAGGAGAAATTCATCAAGCCCCTGTTTCCTTTTCCCTCTCTACTATGGATTTTTTGCAGTAAGTAATCTAAAAGGTTTTGCTTTTCCATTTGTTATCTCTTGACCTAATGCTATGATTTGTGCTTGCTACTGATGATCATTTTACTCTGCTTTAGCTTTTTTGGAACTTATCATGAAAAACTAACATTTCTGATTTAAAACAACAGRTGTAGGCTACTAAAAGCAAGTTTCTGGCAGATAACATTCTAACACTTTAAATAGAAAGATCAATTTCAAAGTCATAAACAATTTTCCAAATGTTACTTTCTTTATTAAAACACACACTTTGTCTTATAGGAAAGAGCCACCTTGCTATCAATTATAGTCATCTTCCAGTCAAAATTTGTCACAGCAAAATGCATTTATTGGATTGTGATGTATGACTTCAGAGACACCAACTCTGTCTAAGGAAGTATACAAAAAACGTATACAAAAAAAATATGTATTGCAACCTGGGTTACAGTGTGTCRCTATTTGCAAACTTTTTCTAAAAAAGTCTAACATTGCCCACAAAGCAGGAGGAGAGAGGAGAAAATAGAAGGAAGAATTATCACTTTTCAGCTGTAGACTCAAAATAAAATTAGTGATCCTTGTATAGGACATTTGGTACCCATATATATGCTCTCTATGTGATTATATTGCTCAAGTAGCCAAGTGTAAAAGAATCTATTAAAAGTGGATTTAATTGCAAAATCTGTAGGAATCAAAGTCTCTCATTTTAGAAATACAGAGCCTAATCAACTCCAGTAAATTAGGGATTAATACCTTTATGAATAAAATTAATCAAACATATAGTGTCTTTCATCTCTACGGACAAACACAACTCATTCTGACACCAGAGGTAGCTGTGATGAAGTTCATTGTACAAAGCTGTCATTTAATGATTATAACAATATTGACAACGTTCTTTACAAAAATAAAAAATAAAAAATATATTGCAACTCTCACAGTCTAGCTTCAGGCCTTTATTTTGGATTTTACTGTGGTTTAAAAGTACTGTCTGTAGATTCACATCAGATGATCCCGAGACAGGTTTCAGCCCCGTGTGGAAACCCCATGGCTTGTAACAGTTACAGAGAGCAGCATGTGTACACATATCCACTTGAAACAGAAAACTCCAGTCAAATAATTAGATATTTGATAGAATTTTGAAAATCCGTACAATTACTTTTTTAATTAAAAATTGAATACTGGCTGACTTTTGGTCTATTTACTTTTTTGCATAGCTTTTCTATAGGTGTTAAGATCTGCTGACAAAACTGTCTCTCAGTTATTAGGCTGAAACATTTTTTTTCCTCTTATATAAGTAGAGAAAGAAAGATTTAAACAGGGTATATAACTAAATAAAAACCCAAACATTTTAAACATCAGAACTGAGCTGCAAAATTATTTGTTATAAACTGTAATTTGTGAATGTTTTCTTATTATTGTCAATGGAAAGAACCTGCCATCCCACTATTAGTAATTGTCATTATAACTATATAGCTGTAGTTGTAGTATTGCTATAATTACATAGATATTTTGATTCAGTTACAAAAAAGTGGAACTTGAAAATCAAATTTATTTAATTATTTGATAGGCAGCATCTGAAGACTGAAATCTGCCTGTTGATGAAACCTACTTACTTGTTTCATGAGAGGTTTTTGTGATACTTTTTCCCTTCCCGCTCTCTCTTTTCTCACTTTACTCTAATATAATTAGAAAGAAGAAGAAGGATCAGTTTAGGTGATCATGGGAAACAGCCCCGGCATTGTTAGAGTAAAAACAAAGATAACTGATAACACTGAAACCATCTTTATGAGACCCTCTTAAGAATCTGCAGTTTATTAAGGCTTATGAGCTAAGGGTTCTCACAAAAGTCCTTGAGAAGTTCAAGTCTTTGCCACAAATCATGGAGGAGTTTAGTGGTATATAAAATACAAATGCAATGTATCTTGTTTATTTTTATATACACAAGCCAAAGTATTTTCCTCTAACTTCATACTCAATTAATCTTTTTTGTTTTTGCAAAATGAAAAAAAAATTCCCCCTTAAGTATGGAATTTACTAAGCACAGAATACTTCAGCTTAAAAAAAATGAATTTGACAGAATATAATAAACCTTTTTATGACCAGAAGTATGTTATATAACCTTACGTATTGCTAACACTACCAATTCCACTAATCGTAATAGGAAGAGGTCGTTAGCATTTCTTTTAAACATTTTTTTCTAAAAATACATATATTTTAAGCTCTACTTACCTCCTTTAGATTTGCTTAAAATAAACAGACAGAGACAGATGGAATTATGGTATGCTGAGGAAACATAAAAATGAAAAATGAAATCCAAAAAAATCAGAAATAATGGTCACGCCTGATTTAAAGATGTAACAACAGTGAGCACTTCAGTGAATGATCTTGGCACAGTCTTTGTTTCATTTGTTCGATGATATTATTTTTTTACTTTACAATCATTCAGAGTGAAATTTCATTTGTGAAGGTGTTCATAATACCCACGGATTTTTTAAAAAAATTAGGAGTACTTTACTCATTACTCACTGGTTATTCATAATTTTCTCATGTATAAACAATTCCTGTCTGCCAGGCAAAAAGCAAAACCACAAACAAGTGATAACAAATATTAGGTAGGGGKKKTTTTTTGTTTATTTTTGTTTTTATATCTCTTCTCTACTGCTTTTAACCTTTCCTGCCAAAAAAATAGCTGGCAGTTATGAGTAGAAGCATCATTTTTTCTCCTCTAAGAAGAGGAGAAAAATCTGAACATAGACTATAACCACCAAAAAGCAAAGTTCTTAAGCATCATAATTAATCTTGAAATTATTTATGAAAAGGTTTAATTTATGGATATATCAAGTACATCTTTAACACACTACACATGTAACATCTTTATTACAAACATGATAATATGACCTATATGATTTTTTTGTCTCAAAAACAAGTATATAAAGAAGTAACTTATAAATAATCACTAGTATGAATTTTTTTCACTTAAAATTTGGTTGAATCTTAAGATGAATGTGTGACATGGACATATGCAGAAGATATGAATAATTTTGAAAAGAAACTCATTTGCATTGCTAGAATTAACAAAAAGGTGTAGTCGTATTTCATTGACAAAAAATATTTTAACAGTACTCTGTATACACTGTGAACCTCATCCACCCAAATTTTCCCTTCAGCCACAGTTTTTGTCAGTCTTTTGATAKCTGAGATTCTGAAAAGGGTTAACACACCCTTCTACACTGTCACAAATGATAATAGTTTATATTTATTTTCCAAAAGAAAGCAGACAAATAAATTAAAATTTTTCTGTTTTAAGAACTCAGCATACATTTATTTACATAAATACTGTGTTTGGCATATTTATGTTACTTGTCATCTCCACCAGTCATGTGAAAAAGCCCATCTTTTAAGACACATTTCAGTCTATCACCTGTTCATAGCTCAGCTCTTTAGGATATCTGCCTGAGGATAATTGTGCTAWGTTTACCAGGTCAACGAATATCTTTGTCTATAGACATTTAGAATTTTTTCGGTCAAGACACTGAGGAAAATAAATTGCAAAGCAGCCAGTTACTTGATCTAATTTCATGGTCTCTATCAGGAGCAGTCCAACAAACTCCTAATAAGTCCCATTTTTCACACAATGACATGTTTTCACTTCTAAACAAAGCTAATGGGAAGTAGAAACRTTCATGCTCAGATCAGTTTTTAAATGAATAATGTCATTAGATAAAAAATGAAACGCAAAGTCCATAAATACCGATTATGAAATTAATGGTGAGTGCTATATTTATAATCAGCCCAACTCCTGAAAGATATTATTTCTCTTTTATGTTATTTATGCACCATAATTTGCATCTGAGTCTAATCATAAATACACAGTCCAGCTCTATATAATCRTACCACTTTGTTTCTCGTCATGCTTCACCTAAACTTTCCATAAATTCATCTAATAATAGTATCAATTAATTTAAGCAAATTTTCAGGTTTTTGTGGTATATGAAAAATGATCCAGAGGGCCTAATGTACAGAGCAAAAAATATATTCAACCATTATCCACCCAGCCAAAAATTTCAAGAGCTTCGGAAAGTAGGTTGTACCATAATAGTGACATTGAACTTTTCAACTGGGAATAATTAGGTTTTATTTCCAGTGCTCAGTGACCTACTCTGAAATATAAGATGATACAAGAATAGTTCGGTTTTATTTTTCATAATTTAGCGGCTTGTTTTATTATTTCTTTCTACCGTATATACCTTAAAAATCCATAATTGTTACCTATTCAGAAAACAACAGTTGACAGCTGTGTAGGGTACTTCTGCTGTTTAATATGTCATAAAGAATCATTTTCAGGCAATGATGATATCATTAGGGAACAAGGATACTGTCTATTATTTCAGAACCAAATAATTCAGCATTAAATCATTTCAACTGCAGTGTCACTTGAGGGAATGTGAAAGCAGAAGAGTTACTGCATATGAAACAAGCTTTGCAGTAATACTTACAGCACAGAGGGCATTTGAAGCACACTTCCTTGTATATCCCCTCTGGGGTGTTTTAGAAAGCTTTACTTTTATTTAAGGGCTGCCTCCTAATGCAAAGAGACATAATAAAAATGCACTTGTGTCTGTTTGCTCAGATAACACGCCACATTTTCCTTTTTGGGGCAGGGGTGTTCTAGGAGCCATTAGACAATTTAGGCTACTGGTTTTTTTGTAACATGGAGTTATTGCCTCTAATGAGTTTTATTTTTTTTTATTTGTAACTACTGTCATTACAATGAGAAATCACCCCCCCACACACCCCAACTTTGGTCATGTGTTTGTCCTATGTAGAGGTGCATGGGGTGGCCTGCTGCACCATGTCAACCTGTATTATAATATAACAGGGTGCATAACTCAATAGAGTGTGACAGATGCAAAATAACATGAGAAGGCATGCACTAAACTTCCACAGACAAGGGACCATGATCATTGTGAGGCAGGCTGCTTCTCCAGCATTTGTGTAGCCATGCAGCAGCAGTAGGAAGCGCACAATGCCTCCATTCCATTACCTGGCAAGTGCAAAGTACAGGTTTTTAACATAGTCAGTTTATTGCAGAGGGTGCTCCCTATGCATTTCACTGACTTTGAATTAACATCCCTAATGGACGTAGAGAGTTTCAGGAGTAGCAGGAGGTGTGCGCCAAAGAGGAGCAGAGAGTCAGGCAGCAAAGAACTAGAGATCTCTGATCCTCTCTCATTTTTCACAGAGACAGAAGTCCTCCCACTGCTATCTTAAAATGCCATCACCTTCAAAATTCACCATGCAAGTGAATTTCAAGAAATTTGACAATTTCTTGATGGCAGAGTTAAGTCTTGGCCATTTTACCTCTGACTGTTCCCTCCAAAATTGTCATGAGTATTTGCACCGATTCTAACCAAGCAGGACTGTGTCTTTCCTAAAGACTCTCACATAGTTTTCCTCTGTGATATTTACATCCTTTTCTCATGAGTGGAATAGTGATAGAACAAAATACTACTTTTGTGATTGTGTTGTTTAGGTTGGCTCGGGCTTCTTTTCTTTTTACAAGGCAGAAATGAGAGGTGAATTCAAACTTCTGGAACTACCTGAGATCGCCCTTATCTGTATATTCATTTCCTTATGAGACCCAGTATGCAAAATGCATCAAGTAAGTGAAAATATTCTGCCACTTGATAACAGATGTAAACACAAACAAAAAATGGATTAAATATATTATCTTCACATTCTGGCAATGTTTGTGACTAAGTATCCCAAGTGTTGACAGTGTACACACAAGCAGTAGCAGTTCAGTACTGCCTTGGCAATGAGCTTTGGAGGCTTGGCCTCTGTATTCAGTAAGGTTTTGTCTTCCTTCCCAATACTCCAGAAAGTATTCTTTAATATTAGTGACAACACTGATTTTGATCATGTGGATACTTTTTCGTTCAGTTTTGAGACAGACCAATTGTGCTTTTTCAATGAGTAGTAGTTAAAAAAAAAAAAAAAAAGATTTTGAAGTAAAAATCTTCATGTCCCATTTCAAACCATAAGACATCAGGTTTTTCTAAATACTTTTGATTATATTTAAGCTGCAGTCAGGCAAAAGGAGATGCTAACTGGTCTCTCTTTGTAACTGCAGAGCTATCCCACACTACTAGGCAAAAGAGTGGTAAGTTTATTGCTGTAATTACTCCATCATACCACRAGAAACATACGCTTCATTTCAAAAATCAATCGGCAGCTCATAAGAGCTTTGAGCCAGTGGAAGAGACCTTTTCCTTACAGTCCCAATTCAATACATAATTATATCTGCATTTAAGTTTATTCCCACTCAACAAAGTACTGAAGAACATCATTAGGTACTTTGTTGAATAAAGATCTATAAGAATATATCTAAAATAATATTTAGAAAAATCTTACATTTTCAAATAAATTGTATAAGAAATATTTTTTGTAAGAAAATTAGTTAACTTCTATATTCTTGCCAAATAATTTCTTGGAACCACATAGGATATCTAATGTGCATAATTTTCTACAATAGCAGGTATTTTTCCAGTTCAAGGCAGTTTGAAGTAAATCCTACAGTCTTAATTTCAGTTCTGGCACAGTACACAATTAACTCTGCAGAAGGAATTGTATGTGAGCACCAGAACAAACTGTTCTAGGGAAAAGAACAAAAGCCAAACCAACAGATAGTATTTTACGATGGAGGTTTCTTTTTGGTTGCATGAAAATGAGCACATGCATAACCTAGGAAATGTCAAGGTTTTACTAGTTGGAGCAGCAGTACACAAAGTACGTCGTATTTTATGCCACATTTGGAAAGCCACAGTACTTATGGTGCATCCACACCAGTCTGAGATAAAAGTTTGAGAAAATTCAGTTATGAAAAAAATATTTAGACTGGACTAGAGCATCCTTCCAATTGAAATACATTTATTTTGATCTTTAAAACTTATATAAAATTTCCCCCCAAATACATCTAATGACTTAGATTTTGAGACACCAGCASAGATTTTACACTTCAAAAAGTAATTTTGTGCACTTGCTTTTTAACATATACAATCATTTCCTTCTAGTGAATTTACCATCAATTCACAGTAATCAGTAGCAATTATACAAGTGCTGATAAAAATATGATAGTCCACAACACTGATTACACTGTCAGAGAAGCACAGTTTTCTCTTAAGGCACTTTAAAAGCATCTGTTAATCACAGACTAAGTAACAAGTAGACACCACGCAGAAAATTAACACCACAGCTTCTACCTTACTGATATGAATCGATAGTCTTCGGACTTTGAGCAGAGTAAAGCAGAATTTCACACCACAAAAGAAGCTGTCAGTTTAAATGCCTATTGATTCTAAAACGTATCATTATACCATACAACACTTTTCACACTTCAGCCCAGTTTTACAGCTGCATTCTGAATACCATTTATGCATTTGAAGCACCAGCCAGTATCAGTGGGATTAAGTATCAGGTAAGATATTACTTAATGCAAGAATGAAAAAAGCTGCACCCAATTTTTGTCAATTATAACTGTGAAAGGAGTTGTCTAAGTGCAGATTAMACTGAGTTAAGCTTGTATGAAACCAAGATCTTTTTAGTACATGCTCTTTTTTTAAAAAAAGAAGAAGGACTTTCTTGGGCAACTCTACACTGTGTGACAAATGCTACAAAACACGCCATTTTTTTCACTGCATACTCTATTACAAATGACTGGAGGAAATTACAATTATTATTAACTGACCTGATATAGTAATAATAGAATACATCAATAATGGGTGAATAGATTTCAGAGCAGTTACTTTAGAGACAGGGCTGTATAATAGGCTTGACCCATGGTACAAATTCCAGTCTTAGTATTTACATCCTTAATATATTACTCCTACTGACAGTAAGTGGCAGATATTTGCCATCAGTATATCTAAAAGGTATTCACAAACTAACATGTTATCATTCTGCCTTTGACTAAAGTTCATGCATATAGTTACAGAAATATATTCTGCTAAGAGAAAGCACACTTTAAAATGCATCGTTCCTAAGCAATCTGTTCAAAGGACACCAGTGGAGCACACAACCGTGGCTGGTCTGTCACCAACTTCCTTTTTGCACTAAATATCTTTTCTGAAATGGTGAGGGGAGACCTTCATCTTCTGTGAAGGAGCGCACTGTAACGGATCAGACTGCACTGAGGAAGCATGTTGACCTATGTGAATATCATTTAGTGAGCTAGATAACTGCATCTTCCAACATCTTTGTTTGGGTGTTTCACAGTTTTTTGTTTTTTTTTTGTTTTTGCCTTTGTTTTTGTCTTTTGTCAAGCTGCAATGGATTTGGATCAAGCAATATTTACTCTGATCTCTGTGACTTGTCTCTAACAAAATTCTTTCTAACTCTTCAGAGCTCAGGTCTGTGCTGATCACTCCTGTTCCGAAGGTTTATTTTTCGTTTGAGTATTTTTCATTATATTCTTTTATTTATTTATTCATTTATTTATTACAATGGATGTATGGTATAAAAAGTATGTGAGTGGGTAATGTCTGTGTCCAACTATTCACCCACATAAGTATTTTGATACTATTATGGGAATAAGGAAATGGATGCTTAGTCTGCCACTGGCATAAAATGAACTTTGTCTGCCCTTATTTTCTTTTAGCTATGTAAAAAAAAAAACCAAACAACCAAAAAGTCCAGATGGACTGTTATCATCCAACAGAAAATTGGAATAGGTCAACCATCCACCAACAGTGGAGCAAGGTAAAAAATATAGACCATCCCTTTCAGAACATGGCTTGTGATGGTGACCCTGCACCCCTCACATTAGCTCTGAAGGAAGGAACAGGATGCAGAATTGTATATGGAGAACAAGGGTGCAAAAGATAGTATAAACAGAATAATATTTGCCTGCCTGTTTGTTTTTGCACATTTGTGGAAACACTGCAAAAAAAAATCCAAGCACACTATCACCTGTCAAAAAACATTTGCATCAGTGTTAATGGATGCCACATTGTTGACACTGAAGTGTTGCATGTATTATTCTTTGGATCACATGACACAAAATAACCCAGAGCTTGAACTCACTTGGGGATTTTGTCATTACTTGCAGTTGACTGTTTTAAATTAATCATTAGGACTTTTTGTTTCAAACCAAAGCCTTATACTGAAATAGTTAATTAGACCTGCTACCACAGTCATGCAACCAAGGAGAATGAGTATTTTAAAAAAAGCATGACACTTCTTTACTGAGATCCCACAACTTGTCTCATTCATTGTAATCTTTTGTGAATCTTATGAATTTTTAGCAATACTAAACTACTAATCACAAGATATGTTGACTATTTGAATCCTTCCCATTGAAAAGTTTCTCAGTATTTTTATTATTATTAGCATCATTATCAGGAGATGTAGTAATCACAAATTATTAATGATAGAGTGAGATGACAAGGTTATTCTCCAGTTGCCATATACCTGAATACTGATTTCACCAGAGAAAATGCAGCATGTTAAATATATTTTAAATATATTTTAAATGTTATCTGCTAAAACATTTATCTTAATCTTGCTATATATTTTCTAGTACAATATTGCAGAGTTGTTATAGAAAAAAAGAAAAAAGGAAATGAAAAAGAAAATGAAACAAAACCCCTGAAAGCTAATTGATATTAATCTTGTTCTATGATAATGCCAATGGCTGTTATGCAAAACTGGAATAAAGTAGTATGGCTCAGGGCCTACAATCACTAATTTCTTGAAAAGTAATCCCTGCTATGGTTAAGGTACATGACAGATACAAATGCATGGTAGATCCTTAGAAGAGTTGGAAGCCAATCTGTTGAAAGTCAAAATATCAATACCAGCCATTACTCTGCAGGGCTAAAGACACCAAAGCCTCCTAGCTATGAARTAAATGCTGACAGTCAAAGGTTCACATAGAGCTAACATTAGCAGCAAGCTAGCCAAGAACACTAATGTTTTTCAAAATCCCACACTTCCTGTGTAATGATGCATAGAATGACAGTCATCTCAAGGGAATAATTTATTCTAAGTGTTCCCTTTTTTGGTAAAATAGAAAACTACGAGATAAAATCTTCTTTAATTTCTATTTTTATTTTTATAGCATACAAACAATTTTTTTTTTCCTCTCTGTGAAGATATTTTAAGTTCTAGCTCTGCTCCAGCCTTGTGGAGTCATTCTCGAATTGGTATGTATCGAGTACCACTCTCACCTATTGATGTTTGCATACTGGAGACCTCTTCTTCCCCTTCAGGGTGTTCAAAATAAGCTTACTTCAAAAACAACAATAGACGTGCCAAAATAGCGAAAATGAGCATTCTGCACAATCATTATTTTGAAGAGAGAGAGAGATGTTAGATTAATTTGATCTAACTTTAGTCAAGCAAAAGCTGGGTGTTAGTCAAAACTAGCAATTTAGGCTTCCTTCACGGTCAATGGAGAGAAAGATTTTTCTTGAATATGACTTATCATAATACCTAAGATAAGAGAATGAAACAAAACCTCTGCAAATGCTTAGATAAATGTCTCAGATTTGAAGTCTAAATTTTATTGGATTAAGTCACGTCACATGAATTCCTCCTGTAGCGTTCAGAAAAGTAAAATTTTAGGAAAACCTGTGATTAGCATATGACAGCAAGGAGCAAATCTGTTATTTCTTCTTGTAGCCCAACCTATCAGGGTAATTATTTTCTTTTAATTTTCTACAATTAAACACAGCTTTCTTTATAAATTCACAAACCTGCTTTGATTTGGTTTGTTGTTTCTTTGTTTGTTTAAATCCCACTGGAGGTGCAAACTATGTTTAAATGAAAGGGAGAATATCATTATTGGCTAGACTTTTTTAGTGCTTCAGCTTTTGGTCATTGGTGACATTAGATACCTCAGCAGCAAATAACTACATAACTAAACTGATCTCAAAAATATTTAATRTGACAGTCAGGTAGGGCTGTAGGTTTGAGAGTGAGATAGGTGCAATGAGATAGATGCAAAACAAGTAGTAATAAATGAGAATCTGAAGCCAACATATGCCCAGATTTTGCACTCCAAAATGTGCTTATTGCAAAGACAAACCTTTGCTATAAAGTTCATAAATGAATTTGAACCTTACAGTAAACTAGGAGACACACTGGTTCCATATTTAGTCCTTTCTCAATTTGTCGCACTTCTGTGGCTCACCAGCAATTTAATGTACAATGAACTGACCTTTTAGAAGAGTGTCCATCTCTAGTTAAAACTTTTGTAACTTGATTAACTATATAGTAAAATTAATATGTTATGTAAAATGCAACTGGGCTAAAAGTCTTCATAAATTATAGAAAAAATGATTATTTTCAGCCAAAAAAAGAAAAAAAAAGCAAAAGCTTAATGTTTAGAGGATCACAAAGAAATTTACCAATCCTGGACCTTTAAGCACATAATAGGAATGTCTGCTAAAAACTCAGTCATATCAGATTGCAGTTTCTGCTCTCTACATGGGAATTTTCTACTCTGCTGAACCAAAGCTTTACACTTTCATTAGCTCACATTCTCTGTCATGACACCRGTGCCCTCTCATCAGATCGAAGGCTGAGCTGAGTGGTGCCGACAGAGAGAGGCAGATAAAAGGAAACTGATGAAAGTGCTAAATGTTTGCCTTCTGGGGAAAAGCTGCAAGGGGCTTTGCTGACCGCTGATTTCCCTCCCACTGTTCCAAGAAGATGGGAGTGTGTCCTGCATTCAGTGTACACCCAGAGGTAGCTTCGATTTCACCCAAATTTGATTTTCGGTTTGCTTTCAGAACGTGCAATTTTTGCCTGAGCTTGAAAGAAAACAAATATATTTGGTTTCTTTCACAGAAATCATCCGAGACTGTAATTTTAAAAGATAAAATGTGAAAACACTCAGCATACTTCTCTGAATTTTCAAGATCTGCACGACATTTAGCCAAATATCATTTGCTGAAATTTGTAGCAACAGTTTGACCTCTCCTCAAGGGAGAAAGCTTGATCAGGTAACCATGGCAGGTAACTATTTTAATAAGGGGGTAAAACTACAGCATATCTCTACTTCTGAAGTTTAATGCAGACTCAAAAGTGACTTGAATGGAACAAAGATGAACTGTAGAAATATCTCTCTCAAATATTTGAATAACTGTTTCATTTGAATCACAGCGCAATAATCAAAAGGTCTAAATATTATAATCTGCTCTGGTCTGATCTGAAAAGAGATTCACAGAGATTCACATMTGAAATCCCTATTTCATCTCCAGATGCATAAGTATTAGAAATCCTCTGAGTAATCAATTTCTTGTTAAAACTAAAACCTCATTTTGAACACACAGGGAGATAAGCATATAAACAACGAACAAGTAATATAATCATATCAGATAAACATTTGAGTGATGGATTTTATCTTACTTTGAAAACCAAAGTTATTCTGCTTTTCCTAAATATACTAAAACATTACCAAACTGTAAATTCACTAACACCATAAAACTCTACTTTCTGGTAATTTCTACACAAATAGAAAAAAAAATTACTGAATAGTATTTTAACATCAGAAAGTTCTACTATATATATATATATATTTTTAATCAGAATTAAAAATATCAAATAACAGCTTTTTTCTAATAAGTCAACATTTGCTGCTTACCTAATTATCAGTTTTGGGGTAATTTCCCATTTTCAGAATAAAGGTGTTTTAAAATATAGTGCATGAAAGCCAGGATTACACAGCATAAAGGTCAATAGCACAAAGGCTATTGACCATTTTAGATTTCTTTTTCTTATTTTTTATATATATATATATATATATAGGTATTCACAGCTGAAAAGAAGTCAGACAGGAAGATGTGAGGACAAAATCCCAACCTCAGGAATTGTTTTCAGCTTTGAAGTCTGTTGGAGATGCCCACATTCACAACTGAAACCTGTCAGGGCAATACAGTTTCAAGAACTATCTGAGAGAGCCAGACTTGAGAGTTACAGTTCTCAAGTGGAGGCTGATGGTTATGGCACTGATCTGGGGCAGGGAAAACTTGTACTGTTCAATCCCAAATTTTCCCATTGCAAATTTTTACATATGCACAAACACGCAGTTTCCAAAATGAGCATTTTAACATAGTTCAATATTCATTTAAATATGTTCTATTTTTAAAAGAGAATGACATTAAATGAAATGGCTATGAAGCATAATTGATACCTTATGGTTAAGTGGACAYGATTCTATTCTCCAGAGTGATGCCTACAGAAATTTAACAAGCCACTGCAATAATCATAACGAAGCTGTGCATCTACTGATTACCAGCATTCCCTTGTTCAGCTTGTGTATACAAGTTATATGGACGAGTCCTAAGTTCATATAGCTTGTTAAATCCTGTGAAACACATTTAAAAATACAGTGGATCTATATTATATGAAAATAGATGTCTTAAGTGGACAATGTTTCCATTTCAAGTGTTATTCAAGATGTATTCCATTGTATTACCTGCTAAGGTGAAGCATGATGTGAGAGGTAATGTGTTCCAGTAATACAGATACCTCCAACAAATGACATACATGTTTTAGGTAGCAAGTTTAAAATGCAAAAAGAGTAAATATGCTCTGTATTAATTGCTGAAACACTATTCTTAATTGTGTCCTTATTGATTTCCTTTGACTGAGCAGAGGAGATTCAAATACAAAATTTTCATCTAGGACTTAATCTGATTCCTAATATTGTRTATTATTTAATATTGCTATACATGTTACTTCATTGACTTTTTCTTATGAATTTCCTTTTCCAGTGACAGTATTGAGAAACCACACTGCTGCTTTATGAAAATATACAATATGACTGAGTATAAGGTCAAATGTAATATATTAATACCACCAGGAATCTACTCAATTTCTGGACCATGAATTACCCTGAAACTGATAAACTATAAAGGCTTCAAACAGGTTATTGTACTCTATAACAGAAAAAGATACAGATCATGAATGCAAAAGAAACAGGTCTCATTCTGCCATTAATACATTGTATACAGTAAGCGGGTTGACAGTATTCACCATTCTCACTACTGTTTTTTTTAAACAAAGCAAAGAATAGTTAAAGCGCTCTTAAGAATTAGTACCCAAATTCTTCCATTGTTCAACTGATTTTTAAAATGCCTCTGATTAACAAAATTTATGAGACGACATGGTTTGCCCAGATTTAGAAATGTTTTGTTCTACTATAGTCATTTCACCCATTCATTGGTTGTCTCTGCTCTTCCTCACCCATTGAACTTTTTGCCTTTTAATCAGGCAAACACTCATCTGGCTTACAGTATACTGGATTGGCGTTGTTCTACATTTAAAAGTTTGAAAGGATCAAGGCTGGTTATCATTGTTTTCATATGTGTAACTCTCAGATTTATTTGGTTGTCTCTTTGCTGTGTTGATCCTCAGTTCGAATGTCTGGAAATGAAAGGTTAGGCAGCAGCATGCTGAAAGCRAAGTGATGTAGACCCAACACTTAGCAAGCCATTCACGTCAAACCCGGACATAAAAACACAAAGTAAAACAAAGCTGCCCACATTTCTCAGRGTTCTACCAGCTGCAAAATGTATGTATTTTTGTTTGAATTTGAGCATCAGAGTGATYTGCTTTTTTCCGAAGTTCACAATAGATCTGTGACCCATCAAACTGCATATTTTGCCAAAGTGCAGCCATCTTGAAAATATTGCAGCCCAGAGATGTCAAAAAAAAATGAATGTAAGGTGTTGCATTTACTCTGTGTTTTTACGTGGAAATGTTTTGAAAACAAACGTATTTCAGAAGAATGGTTCTTCATTCAAAATATACTTCAGGGAGGAAATAATTAACTTCACACTTTTGATTATGCTTTATGCAGAGGGTACAATGTAATGGAGGGGTGTGTGCAAGTGCTGTAAATGCTGGCATTTTCCAAACTTGATATTATATAATATGGACTGTCAAGTTTAGGACAAGCACTTATACACACCGTGCCTAATAATTCCGGTGTTTCAAACATATCTGTCATCCACAGTAAACATGGACCACAGCACAATCTACAGCAGTGCGAGGCAAACATGTAATCTTTTAGTGGAAATGAGCCAATGCATTTACCTCATTTATCTGAGCTGCCACCATTTTAATAATAATTTTGGTTATTTGACAGCTGCATACACTTTCTAAATATACAACTATCTTGAATTTGCTGATTTGCCACATTTTAAATATGCCATTTTCTTTGTTTTCTTTTTTCTTTCTTTCTTTTTTTTTAAGGCTTTTATATTAACAGAGGAAAGCAGGGAAGAGAAGAATCACCCTGCTAAGTATAGATGTGTATTTTAAAAACAAAACATCTTCAGAAATGTACAGTACTTTTAATCCTAAACTGAAATTGTTGGTGGAATGCTATTACATTAGCCCTAGGGTATATGTGATTTCTCAAGAAACAAATTCAGCATTTAATTAACTCTGAAGGCCTCCTGTAAATGGGGCTTATGTGTCTGTGTAAAGTTCAAGGCAGTCAGGCTGAATCTGTAGAAGAAAACTGCTTGGAGGTGTTGATGTCCTAGAGAAGCAAGTCTGCCCTATCTGAGGCAGACAGACTTTACCAAGTGGCTACATGTACTAAATTAAGAAGTGGGGAAGTTCATCCAAAGTGCACAGATTAAAATTTTCAATAGGCCTAAAAATGACTCTAAGGCGTGAATGAGCCTGTCACTTTTTCTCTGCCTTTTCAGCAAATGATGGATTCGCTCTATGCCCATAATACAACCCGTGAGATAGGCCTGGCTTCATTGGTTATTCTTCATTCTCAGTCATGCTGAAATAGAGGCCGTGGTTAAACAAATCTGCTTTTATGGAGCAAAGCACTGTGAAACTGAGCTGATTATGGCCTGACACRTTGAATCAGGCTGTAGTGTAAAGTACTGCTGGTGAATCTATTGTTTCAGGGTCCTGTCCCCCCACCTGAGTTTTTTCGTGTCTCTCGAGCCACACACATTTCTGTTTTCCTTTTGCTCTGGGAATCTATTCTCYAATCTATTTACTATTTGTAACTGACTACCTAGCAGAATGTGATTTATAGGCCTGCTTAAGAGGAGGTTTAGTGATGAATGCTTTAAAGGAGGAGGATCACGTTTTTCTCTGTCCCTATTTTCAAAGACAGATTTCTGCTTCTGCACAGTAAAAGCACCGCAATCACACTATTTAAGCATTTTTAATTTTCATTTTAAAAATTGTAAAAGTGTTAGCTAATTAAGATCATTGACTAGTAACAACTGTGAGCCTCAGTGAGGGATCAGGGCCTAGGAAATTCCAAGTTTCAAGACTTTTGATAACATATACCTTTCCTTGCTCTGGAGAGACAAGAAACCCTTAAACTTTCTGCTTAATTTTCAGTCTTGATAAGTCACTGGCCTTGATGGCATATGGCGATGAGTTCCTGCGACTCTTTCCTAGGTTGGAATCTGTTGCCTTCTGATTTACAGTGTTGCAGTGTTTCTTTCTTGGGCTGTGCAAATGAGCAAATAAGAATCTGCCAAGAGCAGTCATTTTCCTACCCTAGACTTTTTATTAGTATATAAATATCCTGCCTTCTCTGTCTCCATTCACCTTAGAAATCCCAGTCTTTGATTATATGATCAGTTTTTATTGCTTTCAGTAAATTGTGTTCTATCTGAAACCCTTTTATTCCTGCTATGCTTTGTTTCGAATAAGGTGTCCAGGACTGCTCAGCTGAGAGCACAGCATGACAACACTTCAGGCACCAAGGCACTGCAAGACTCATCCAAGACAAAAAAACGTATTAGTCTTTACTGCCATGTCTAAATTGATACTGGTACTCAAGTCAGCTAGCTTAAAACAATCTTGAATATATCTATAGTATATTGCAGTCATCATTGTTATAGCGTAGGTACAGCCATAGACTTACAGTACAGTTTAAYATTTTCAAAATACATTTTTCTTTGGTTCTGTACACCCTGAGGTTTATTGACTTCTATATTTACCACAATGCATTGTGGTAACATTTTTACTGAGGTGGTCACAGGCACTTAGAGATTTAAATTCCTTCCACATTTCATTATCAATGCACATATCATGTATAAAAATAAATGAAGTCTAACCTATGCCTAAATGGGTTCAGATTTTCAGTACTGAATAATGATATTTAGGGCACAGAGCTTTGTTAAGCTCTGCAGACTTCAGCGGCAGCCATGAGTACCCCTGAGGTTTGAAAACTCAATCCTATATAATCTTCCTATATAGGAAACAGACAATTATCTCTGCTCAGTATCTCTCTAATTATGTTTATCTCCTAAATGTTTATTTCCCCTAATACCTTCACTGGATGTTCACCTGAACCCTAAAGATTGCTCAAAAATCTGGGTYAATTATCTTAAGCTGGTCCAAAATAATGAAAGAGGAGAAAAAAATTGTCTTAGATTTCTAGAAATGGCTACCAGGTTTTTAGCCCAGTATGATGGATAGGATTGGGCCAGTATAAAGTTAGCTATTCATACAGGCAGCTCAAAACTCACTACACTTTAAGTACCTTTTTTCATCGCCCTTTCCCTTCACCTGGTGGAAGATGCTGGGAAGATGGGAGGTGGTCTGAAATAGAGCAAGCTGGGGGTGGACGCACCCCTCATCCTGTGGTGTTCGTGGCAGCCCCTGCAGCGTCACGGCATCAAGCGGAGCGGGTGTCTTTGTGTCGGCCACTTGTTGCCATTTCTGCTGCTGAGTCTGGGGCACTTAAAATCAGAAGGGTCATATACATTGGCCAACGTGAAAACGCTGTGACTATGAGAACACACTCAATATTTTATATCTGGAGTAGAGCAAGCTTTGTTTTCTATGGGGAAAATGAAAATTTAGCATAAAGCATGGAGATCAGACCTGCAGATTATTAATCAGGTGCAGCTGCAAGAAAGACCAATAAAATAAAATTCAGCTATTCAATAAATACCAATGTTGTCAGGATGAAATTATACAATTGTGGAACATTTATTTTTTATTTCTCTTTAAGTTACTTCTTTTTGTCTTGGCTTTTCCCTCTGTGTCTCAGCAGGATCACAATATTCCACACACTCTGCAAGTTTTTCTGTTCTCTGTGTTTTCTCTTAGCATTTGTTTGGTGTATCTGTTTTCTGTGAGGCCTACTATAATGATTCAAACAGCTGATTTCTTGGCTTGGCTTGGCTTTGATTTCCTGCCGACAGTGTGAAGACTGCATATTATTGAAAGCCAGGCTGAAGCCAAATTGTCCAAAGCTTCATTAAGCAAAGAAAACTACTCACATCACTCTAATATACTTTCAATTGTAGTGATTTTTAAATAGGTAAATAAAATAAGTAAATAATAATAAGTAAATAAGTAAATAATAGTGTTTTTTAAATAAGTAAATAAAATAATTTTAAAACATATTTGAATCACTTCTTTCTAGAAGTATGAAGACAGTCACAAAGAACATCTCCACATGGAAAATACTAACTTCACTTCTTGACAGAATAACTTTCTATAAATAAATACCACACAGAATTACGCTGATTTCTGACATTTATATCAGATGGTAAAATATACTACCAACGAACAAAAACAATCCAACATTGAAGATTTTCACTGTTGTAGTTTACTTGCACCATACAGCTTTTTTGTTTGTTTGCTTGTTTGTTTGTTTGTTTGTTTGTTTTTGCTTTTTAAACTCAAGAGCTTATTCTTACAAAAGTGCAGACTGGTAACACGGAAGACTAGTGTTCTCTGTTCATAAATAGTGTAGACAGCAGAGGAATTATGCAAGTTTCCCCATGTTGCCAAGTTAACACTGCAAAAATGTTCTAGAGTGAGTCTAGAAATCCAGTTTTCATAGACTGAATATAAAATTCTCAAAAAACTCTGTATACAGGGAAAAAGGATTTAGTTCTATATTTGAATTATGAGATTTTGCTTTCTCTCCTGAAACAGATTCGCTAATTTTTGCATCATGGATATCTGTACTGAGTAGAAACACAGAATTTCATTTGATAAAAAGCAATTTTAATCTGGATTGCTCTTGGTCATTCTGCGGGAAACTAAGTAAAACTAGTCTTTGCGTGTACCTCCTACACCAAGGTTTAAGTAAAGATCAAAACAGACTCTCTTTGCATGACTGAGTATTCATTAGGACATACAAATGCAGAAAGGTTGCATTATTCTTAAATACTACTCCAAAATATTTTCATATACCTCATTGAATGGATCCTTTCTTTTAAGCATCTATTTCTAATCTATAAAATAGATTGGCTATTAGCTGAACATGCAACTGCTACAGTTTCAATACATACGTGTGTAACCAACAGGATAATTGGATACATAATCTTGGGGGGAGCTTTATATTCTGAAATATAATTTTATTTGTGCAGCAGTTTTCTTGTGCTGAAAAATGCAGGTCACAAAACAGCAAAAATAAATACTGAAGTTCAAAATAAACACCGAAGAAAGGTCACACAGATACATGGATTTGTAATCTTGACTAATAATCTGGGCTTTCAACAACTCAGAAGTATGCAGGACTTCCTGAATTCCTGTAAGAGCTTTTACCAAATGTTAGTTAAGCCTAAGGACCCAATCCATCTTCTAATGAGATCAGTAGGATGTTTTGCACTGACTTTTATCAGAGCTGGATCAGGCTCCAAGTGCTATAGTGGAAAGCAGTTCATAGTGTCATTTTTAGTTTATTTCAGCATCAATGCACTGAAAAGACTTCAGGGAAAATGTATTGGGGCGGGGGGAGAAGTAAAAAGGGAAAGACCTTACCCTGCAACTGCTAGCTTAAAACTATGATATGTTAAATATATTTATATCTTGGTTCCCATGTGTGCATGTTTTCAATTTCAACAGTAATTATTTATGTGAAGCTTTTAAATAATTAAATAGCAAGTGAGCTGTATCTATCCCCGCTACTACATTCATGCAGTCAAGTTCAGTGCAACCTTTTACCTTCAATCTGCCTTATAGTAACCCATTGTGAAGACAGCTAAATGGTATTCCACCTTTGCTTGTTACACATTTCTTATACTCATTATCATTAATAGCTTAACAGCCTCCAAACTGTTACCTTAATCTTTTTTATGTCAATGAGATATTCTCCAGCCATCAACATTTTACATCCATTATATCCATTAGAAATCACTATATTTCAAATTACACCCAATTAACAGAAGAAATAATTACAACATTACATTTAATCGAATGGAAAATGTTGACCAGGTTTCTTTTTTTTTCCCCATTAGATGACATTTCCATTAGAAGTGTTCTGCTTTGAGATATACACAAATATACAGATTTACTGTAATGCAGTCTCATAAAAAGATTTTATGGTCAGGATGAATTCTTCAGCTGAGATTTATATTATTCAGTTTTGCACCATATTATTCCTATATCATACACTGTTATATGAAAATAGGCTTTCCTTGCTATAGTGTGGCATAGCATGTTTTTTGTTACAAATCTTCATGTCTGTGCTAATGAAGTCTTACAATTGTGTGTCATATAATGTAAAAGTGACATACACACGTGTGCAGACATGCAGGCAGAAAAGTACTCAATACCCTTCAAGTTAAGTTCTCTGCACTGAGTTCGTAGAGTTACATCTTCAGTCTTTATATGATGCTGCATAAAGGAGTTACACCTTCCACACTGATCGACTGCTAGTTGAGGATATTCTGAGACACACACCAAAGAARGCTAAAAAATCTGCGGAAAATGATGTGTTTTGTTATTCATTGGATTATTTTATTCTGAAATCAAGATAGAAGTGCGTTTTCTGAACGTGTCTGAGTGGGAAAAGTGTAGTGGCTTGACCAATGCAGACCATGTTCCAAGGGAGAGAAAGCATGGAAGGAAACACAGATGTCTGAAGGAATTTAGAAAGAATCATGTCATCCCCAGAAGATTAAAACAAACAAACAAACAAACAGGGATTTGCTTTTCAGGCTTCCTAAGATCATTCATTTCTTTCAGACATTTAGCTGAATAATATTACAAAATATCACTAGGTCACATAAATCTGTTACAAAACAGCAGCAAAGGATCCTTGAACTTATTTCTGCACAGCCCCGTTCTGATTGAGTCCACAAGCTTAAGAGCAATGTGGGAAGGAAAGAGTCCTCATCGGTAAAGGCAAAATTGCAGTTCATCAGAGGTACAAGTGCTGGTGAACAAGCCCTCTCAGGATCACTTGGTAAAGGCAGCAAAAGCCACCTCCTGTTTGAATTCTACCTATGACATCTAACAAAATTTCCTTCCAAATTTTATCTACTTTATTCACTTTGAAACGTACAAAAACCAGGATTCTTGCAAACACATGAAAGCCTTTAAGGGCTAGGTACATACCTCAGTGTTATTCGGAAATGTGTCTATCTGACAGTGAAGCCTGACAGGAAATGAGAAAAAGATGATGCGAGCCAGCAAGAAATGGCACAACAAAAACTTCTCTTTTTTTTCTCTCCTGAATTTTTCTCTGTTAATCAGTTAATCAGTTAAAGTATTGGGTATTTTTAATGCTAAAGAAAGTTTTCACCTGCATTCAGTTAAATTTTAAAAATTTTCTGCGAAAACTCTGCTGGCCAACTAAACAGCATCATAAAAAATACTTAAAACTGAACATAATATATGTTGTTACTTTGCCAAATTAATGTCATATCATAAAATAAACAGGTCATTAATACGGCTTCTTTTCTTCTGTCAATATCTAGAAGGGATTTCTGTCTTTTTTCAGTATGGCATTAATTCAAATATTAGAACTATTCTACATCTTTGAGGATAAATTAACATTAATAAAATATACCAATTAAAATTACAATTTAATTTGCAGAAACAGGTTTATAAAAATGTTTAAAGTATTGGACCAAATAATAATTTAGAACCTTCAAAATCTCATTCGTTTCTTCTGTCATCAGTAGGATTATTAAGGAAAAGAGTATATGAACAGATTTCAAAAAGGAAATGAAAAGGTAAGATATGCTTGTTTACCTACAGGCAAAAAGCTGGTTAATGACTGATCTATACAAATTGTGTTTTTCTTTACAATAAAAAATATTTTTTTCTTCTTCATCCCTCTCTCTCACTCTGTCTCTCCCTTATTTAGTTATTTAATTTTTTTTACCAGTTCATGTCTAGGTCAATTCAAGTTCATTTATGTCCAGTAAATTATTCCAGTTAAGAGAAAAGGCACAGAATAAAGTATATAGTGAAATGCCTTCCAATCTGCCATGATGTAGTATTTAATATTAAAGTCAGGTGACACAAATGCAGCTAGGCCTTGGTAGCTAACCTAGAGACCTCCGGGTGTTGAGCTGGAAAAGATGAAGTCTGATTCTGACTTCATAGTATAAACAGAGTGTCATCCACACATCAAAATTCCACCCACAGTGAACCCCCAGCACGGTTAATGATTATAATCTTCACATTTAATCATGGGAACACAGTGACAGGCAAACAAAGGTTAGCTAAACTGACAGTTCAGGCTGTTTGAATGGAAAAAGGGAACTTCACAAATTTTATTTTACAATGTATATATTCCTCCAATAGCACTTTTCAGCTTTATACTAGAAGGGCGTACAAAGCCTGGCTGCTTGCAGAAATTGGCAGTGTGCATAATTAACCTTTAAACTGCAGAAAGACTGGAAACTTTGATGCTTTCTTTAAAACAGTTGCTATGCCAATACTACTTTCAAGGTTAAATTAAGCTAAGGGCACTTAAAGGGTAAAGGAAGAAATACAGCACTAACATGTCAAAGTGTCAGAGGAAAAAAATGCCATTTTGGAAATGACATAGTTATCTTGTAGGGATATTCTCTTTTACTTAGGTTAAAGGACAGCAACAGCTTATTGAGAACAATATTGCAAAGTGTATTTTATTCTCTGTACAGGTTTTGCTGCTCATAAAACTCTGTGGGTCCTTTCTCTGCCCTTTCATCTGACCACCATGATGCCTAGAAAACGGAAGACTTAGGAACAAATGAAAGTACCTGAAACTTTCTTATTTTAAAAATGTACATTCACTGGCTTTTCAGGCATGGATGCAGCAAAGGAATTCAGTTGTGGTATGGAATAATGAGTCAAAATGCAGTAATTGATCCTTACAGACAAAATGAACTTCTTCAAATCMCTCAGCAAAGTGGTGATATTTGTAATAGAACATAACTATTGACCACAAACTAAGCATATAAATAAATGGTCAGTTGCTCTTTAGAGCATTTTAAATTATTATATTGTTTCTGATGCTCTTCAAGGGGCAGTGCTTCATACGTACAATTAGTGAAAAGAATCAATATAATAAATTCCTGCCAAGTTGATAATACATCTTTGTATATGATTAATTCTCACAACTGTTGCAAAATGTTCACATGAATATCTGAGGTCAAAATAGAATAACAAAAGATTTTTTAAGCTTATTACTGTAAAACAAAAAATGTCAAGGATGATCTGGAGAGGCCACTCTCATGAGATAAGATGATAGATCTCCCACACTGGACTCCAAGGCAACTTGTACAGGCCAGGTTCAGTCTGGAAGATGCCTGGCTGCACCATAGTTAGTGCTTATATGGGTTCTTGGTTAGTATTGCGCAGACCTCATCTTGTCCAGGGAAAACTGAATGATTTTAGATCACTTGTCAATATGGACAGGTCAATGAAGACCTTTTAGTTTGATCTAAAACCTCAACCATTCTGTGATTCTGTGATCTTACAAGGTTATCCAACCTGCAATACCCTTCTACCTTGTCTTCTTCTCTTGTCGCTCTTAGGGCAGTGGGTTGAAGGCCAAAATTTCCTTCCACTACCCAACTAGGCACACTGAGCATAAAGGAAGCAGTGCTGGGTGGACATCTGTGGCATTAGGCCTGTGAAATGCTGATCCTCCAAATCCTACTGGAAGGAGAGGCAGAGGAGGAAAACGTTAAATAGAAGTTGCATCACTATGGGCTAGCAAAACAAGGGCTGACAGGAGTATGGTGGCTTTCTGCAAATCCATTAAACTTCAGGCAAGGAAAATTATTAAGGGACAGAATAAGAACAAATTTTTATGAGGTGGACATAAATACATTTAAGTCGAAAATTAGAAGTTTTTGAGTCATAAGAGAGGTAAGGAAAGGAATATCCCCCTAGCCAGAGAAACAGTAGGCAAAATAACATAAAGGGATTTTATCAGTTTATTTCCTAAATGTGTGACAGTGAATGACTGCAATAACTGGGAGAAAAGTTGATGGCCTAGAAGGTCTCTTGTCACCCTATGTTCCTATGCAATGAAATAGCAGTTCAAGTCTAGTTCAAGACTAGCCACTAATTGTAACTGAGTTGAATGAATCCAATCAGTAGCACCTTGGATTCATTTATCTTTTATCAATTTAAACTGTTTAAATGGCATATAAGATCAAATTCTTTATTGACTGGCAATTTCTGTCACCAGCTTGCAGTAAAAAAAAAATTAGATCTACAGAAAATACTGCCAGAAGTTTTATGTCCACAGATACAGAAGACCTGCACTGTTAAAATGAATTCAAATTTTCTTTATACTGATGCTGACTTCCATGGTGACTAGTTTAAAGTCAGAGATTGTGTCTGTGTCTGTGTTCTGACTTCTGTATTTCATTTCAGACTCTCTTCTGTGTCTGGCTTTGTCTCCATCATTCTCTTTTTTTCTCCTGTAAGGAAGGCTTTCTGAGAATATTGTGAATACCATTGCTCTTTAAAAGTAATTGCTTCTAAACTTCCATTTTTCCTTTTTATTTTGAAACCTTTTTTGTGGATGGAAAGAAACTGTTTCTGCAGTTTACATCATCAGTGTAGTACAGAGCAACATATCCTACCAGAGAGAGTACAGTTACAGGAAATGTGTATATATATATATATATATATATATACTCCTGGCTCTACAGAGGATAAACACTTAAGCAGTCTTTTCCTGTGTACTCTGCCAGTGTATTAAGTACTGAACAGAATACAAAATACATGATGATGATATTTACATATTAGAACTGCAGGGTTTTTTTAAAGATGAATGCCAAAAAAGAAAAAAAAAGACACTAAATATTAAAATACATACTGTTGTACACTTAGGACATTTTCATACAGGGAAAGTAGTATATCTTAAGTTAACCTGCAAATTTTAAGTACCATAGATTTTCTACACTAAATCCTCAGAATAAGGACACAGTCCTCACAAGTACTATCTCTTATGGCTATGTCCTAAACTGTTGCTCTGAGAAGGAGCAATCAGCTTCCCTTTTGTGCTGCAAGATAAATGTTGGCCTTTCTTTCAACATTAGGTCTTAGCCACCAAAACAGTGCTGGGGACCACCCCACCGATTCAAATGGTATGTGCTTTATAATCATCTTTATCATATAATCATATGCCTTGATAGCATAGATCAGAAGGACTGATCCCTTGAATCTTGTCTATCGTTACTGTGGCCTCCAACAGAGGCAATTGAGGAACCCATTACACTTTTTGTTTTCACTAAACTGCACACAGCTATGGCTTTTTTACAGAGGCTTTTTCCTATCATACTGCTGAAACACAGATCCAACTGTTGAGCTGTTTACAAAACCATTTAAGCATCACTATTGTGTTACAGTTGACTTCAAAGAAGAAAAAAGAAAGAAAAAAAACCCCAATGTGGCTCAGATTTAATTGTTTTTAAAATGCTATGAAGACAAATAGCTATTCAGCGGGGAAAACAACAAACAAACACAAAAAGATCCTAACTCCAAAACAGAAATATGTAGCAGACACAATAAAGGGAATTGTGTCAAGCAGAAGGTTTTGGTCACCAGCATTCTTCTATGGGATGTAGAAGTCATTTCAGATTAGTGCATCCTTTCTCCTTTTCACGCTAATAACTGAACATTGTCTGAGCTAAACACACCATGAAATGTATTGATTGTGCCCTGAGAGATGTCTGACGCAGGGAAAGACATTTGCTTCAGCTGTGGTCTTATCAGCTACCACAGAGAAAGGGCAGTGAGGGAGAACAGCTACTTAAATTCATTCCAGTTAGAAAGAGGACACCACCAAACTATATTCATTCAGACCTGGTTAATCCAAGTCTGTCTGCAAAGTCCATTTTTATTCAGATTAACAAATCCTTGGGTAAATGCAGACTATAAAACAGGTTACAGTTTAAATCCTTCAGATACTCGACATACGGATAAACCAAGCATGGATTAACCATCTCGGACTGTAAATCCAGGAAACTATGTCTGTTAATTAGACAAGGTCAGGCCTATAATGGGGTAATGGGTTGGGGTGGGCAGGAATAGGAAAAAGAAAGCAGCTGTCTCAGCCCTTTTATGTGTATGTGTGAGAAAGGGAATGTTTTGTGCAGTGTGTAGAACCCAGTGGGAATGTAAAGACAGGAAAAGTTTCTAATTTTTCCAATGAATTAAATCTAAGGAGGAGCCCTCAAAAAGTCTTCTGCTCCCTCTTTTCTAGAAGAAAAGGAGTTGAAGACAAGGATCATCGGCACTCTGATTTTGCTCTTTCAGAATTCCCTTTCTCAATTTTACTTGCAGCCAGTTTCAGAGAAAACATTAACAGATAATTTAAAGATTTACTTTATAAATGTTTACTAATTTTTAGAAACAAATAGTTACTAAAAATCACACGTAAAGACAGTTGAGTGTAGTGTAGAATATTCGTATTTATGAAGACATGACTTCAGCAAATGATTTCAGACTTGCAAGAGGTTCTGGCAAGAAAAAATATCAGAGAGAGTTAAGAGAAAGTGGTAGGGTGAACTGTGAGTAAGGAGCTCGCTTTCTTTATGAAAGCATGGGAAGAATTAGCAAATCTCTGCTGCTAGAAGGAATAAGAGCAAAAGTCTTCTTGCCCTGATGACAACTAGCTGTCATGCATCTTTTGCCTAGACTCAGCTACCTTCTCCTTTCTTTTAAGAGGGAAGACATAAAGAAAAGCTGTTCAAAGGCTTTTCAAAGTTAATGAGAGGCCTCTCAAGAAACTCCAGAAGCTCTCTCAGGACTCCATGGATGTCAAGAAGCTCTCTAGGAAACAGCAGCCAATACAGAGAAGATCCCCAGGAAGACACTTCAGAGCTAGGTGACTTTTCACTGCTAATTTCACCTGCCCTTTGGAATGACAGCTCAGCTAGAGTACAGCTGTGCAAGAAACTCTTTTAGCAAATATGAAGCTCTCTGAGTCAATATTCTCCTAACTTCTAACTTCTGAGCAATGTTAAATCTTGAAAGTAATTCCTCATGTACATACTAAGGCTGTGAAAACACTTTGACCCTAACACAGAAAAATTCTTTGGTCTGGTCTTTCATTCACTTTCATCATCAAAACTACTTTTTACCTGCTGAAAATAGACATGTGGACTACAGCACATGGATATCAACAAAAAAATCAGTTTTGCTTGCGCTTGAAGAAGTATGTTTTCAAGGCCAAAATTGAGCCCACATGATAAACTGAATTCAAACTCATACAAGAAAGACCTTTAGCCAGTTAAATGCTCTTCAGTGCTGTGGTGGGTTTGCCACACACCCTTAGAGTACAAGTGAGTGCCAGTCAGGATAGAAAAACTAAAGACTCATCAAAGAGAGACAAAGGAACAATATTGTCATATTAAGCGTTTAAATACACAAACAATCCTGGGAGTTCAAGAAATGTTTTACCTTTAATAAAGTTCCTTAATCTTTTTCTCATTCACTTTGAAAAGAATTTTTAAAAATAGTAATTCTTTTCAAGGTTGAACAGGACACTGAGGGTCATCAAAATATGTTTTCATTCATAGTAACAGTTTCATGGGCAAAATACAAATGAGCAGACTATATTTTCTGCAACTTCGACAATGCCTTGTCCAAAGCAATCAGCCTTGAGACTTTGCTCATATATCAGCTTAAAGTTCTGTGGTAAATTAGTCTGAATACTATGTATTTTTTTCCTTCTGTGTAACCAAAATAAATAAATAAAATGAATAAATAAACCTCGTGAGTGCAGTTTATTACCAAAATAAATCAAGAGTCCAGTTATGCCTGTCATTACCACCCCGTTGTAGTGTTATTATACATAGGCACACAGTATTTTTAGTTTAACTTAATGTTAAATTGAATTTTCACACTGCAGACTTCTCTCTTGGTATTTATTTCAAAAATGGACTGAATTTTTTTTTGTCTTATTTATTCATTTTGTGAGCCACTTAACTAGTTACTAATTGAAAAATGTCGTTTTAAGGAAAATCTGTGGATTTGGGTTAGCTGAGAAACACCCTACCGTATCTGGAGGTTCAGGCAATGCAGAAGGGATTACAGACCACAAAGAGAGGGCAAAAAAATGCAAAAGGCATAGAGTCCAAGTTTCACCCTCTTCTGCAAAGGCCTGAGAAGGATCTACTCAAAAGGTTAAGAGGTCATATAAAATATCATGCAGAAATTCCCTCAGTATGGAATTTCTTTAAGAAGAAGCTAATGTTAAATCTGGCATATTTTTGCCAAAAGTTTCTGTTCCTGTAGAAAATCCATTTCTTCCTTAAGACAAAATCTGCTGTGCAGAGTCAATTTAGAAAACAAAGCAAGCTGTTTTACTCCTATGTGACAACATCAGCTTTTTCACACATACATACACACAAAATGGAAATTATAGGGGCAACCTATATATATAATATCTATGATATCCCCCTGAAGGTGCTGGGCTCTCAGAGGTGTTAGACAACCACTGTGATTTGCTCAGGAATAGCTGAACTATTACAATATAGCCTTTGACTATGTCTGACTATACATGACTAAATACTCCACCTATGTTTAAAGAAGGTTAAGAAAAAAGATTATTGAGAGAAATTAACTAAGAAATTCTGATCCTCAGAAGAGCTGGCTGTAAATATTTTTAAGACATTCAATCTTTTTACATGACAGAATAGCTACTTGAAAAAGAAAAACTTTAGGCTGACGAATTTTTTTTAAAATGCCAAACTCCATCTATGCTGCTTTCTCAAATGATTTGATAGTGCAATTCTTCATTGAAAGCATAGATTAAAAATGTTGGATTTGCTTCCATTTTTAACAACAAAAAATCCTCAGTAACAGAAAAAAAGTCAAATAATCCCTTGAATAAACCTTTCCACAACATTCTGAGCACATTCAAATATTTTAAATGTTAAAATGTAATTAAACATATATGTACTAATATGTATTTCGTATATTTATTTCATACAAACAGATGATTTGGAATTATCAGTAAAAGCTGCATTTTCAAAAAAACTTTTTTAAACAGCCTCAGAGATTTTTCTCCCCCAAAAACACACTCATCCCAAAGACAAAAAAAATGCAGAAATACAAATATATATATATTATATATTTGTGTATATATATATATTTAATCTTTAATTTTCACTGATTATCTACTAAGGATAAAATTTTGATGGTCATAGAGAGGGCCTGACCAGCTCTATCTTCACCTTCCTTTTCCTATTTTTTTAAGCCTTATGAATATTTTAAGAGTGTCTCCTCCAGACTCTAGCTGCTTTCACTGTTTTTAAAAGATACAGAGATACATCCAAATGCAATAGAATTACAGAATACTCAGATGATATCCTGATTCTCCCACTTACCCTAAGAAGCTCAGGTGGTGTAACAGGACTGAGATGTTGTTCAATTTTTAGTCAATCCCACAACTGTACGAGTATAATCCAAATGAAGCTGAGGCTTTTAACACAGGATTAAAAATGATAAATTATGAGCCACTATGAAGCATAGAATAGCTGTGCATGAATTGCCCAGCCCAAGGCAATAAAGAGCTCATTTTATTGAGAAATAAAGTTTAGGCACTGATTGCATCATTGACCTTTTACCATTTGGATCTGTATGCAAGCGATAACTGTTTCAAATTGCCACACTCAATGTCATGAATGATGGTGACAAAAGAAGAAGAGAAAAAGGAGTTTGCAACTTATACTTAGTTTTGTTTTGTAGCACTAAGGAGCTAAAGTATTAACAAGCCAAAGAAAAAAGAAAGTTATTCATTCTTACTGAGAACTTGCCCTTTAAATTGAGAAAACTCATAGCAAAGATGTTTAGAAAAATAATGGGAAATAATACGAATATAATTGGAAAGCTGACATTTTAACCAGACGCTCAACTAGCTTCTAGCTCTGAGCAATATCACCTCAGTATTAAAATGGTAATAAGCCTCTTCTCGATCCATTCTGGTGATGTAAATGTGGAGCAGAGAACAAAATATTCTTTAAAAGCCTACAGTTTCAAAATTACAATCAGGCTGTACTTGAAAAGTACATGTATCGTACATAGATGAAGTACAGATCAGTGATAGAACAGTGACGAGCACTGATTTTCATTTTTAGCTATGACATTTAGCTTGTGAAGCTTAAGATAAATAAAAGTTTTCCTTATTTTTCACATCTTCAAAATAAATAGAAATACTCACTGCCTCCCTAGCAGTGAAGTTCATAAAATGATCCTTAATTATGAAGTTTCTTCAGGAAAGTAGTTACTATTAAATGTATTATTGTTGTTTGATGATGTGAGATGAGATCACTCAGAGTGGCACACACATGATTACTGATAATGGTCTCCATGCTTTCTGTAGCACCAAGAGCCAAGCTAGACACATGGACAATTAAAAAATAGTTTGCCTGTGGATCATATATATTTTTATAGCCAAAAACTTGGACTCTTGAAGCTGGTTACAGTCACAACAGTCATTAACAAAAAGATCAAAATCCATCTGAATCAGAGACAAGGTGGAAAGAGTAGGGAATAATCAAACAATACCACAACCATATGTATGAAAGAGGTTAGGACTCAGGAGTAGGCAGATCGTTTTCCAGCAGTCAGTAGCAATTGCAACAAACACAGTCTTCTGCAATTAGGGAGAGATGACGGAGTAAATTTATCCACAATTAAAAGCATGCAGGCTGGCAGGGGCAATTATAGTAATACATACACAGTCAATATATTCACTAATTAAAAAGGCAAGAAGGAAAATGGATATATTGGGAAATGACAGAGAAAAGCATCTCATTCAAATATAATTCACTATTTGAGATATAATTCTTTGGAAGACTCCCCAATTGGCAGCAATAGCTTAGAAATTGTGCTGTATATTATATATAAACCACCCTCTGAGTGAATACTTGTACAACAGCACCAGTAATCTCAGTCCCAGTTCAGATGAACATAAATAGTTTGGCCTAGTTCCAAAAACATGGAGTATGTTTCTGATTTTCCTCTCATTGAGCATCTGTACAATTCTCATCAGGAATTTCCACTCTGGGGCATTCTAAGAGCACAAGAGACAGATATACTGGTCTGAATAATTATCCCTTGATGAGCAAAATAGTATCCTGTGGTAGTATTTGCCTGATGCAGATTAGCAAAAGACAATGCCAACAATGCTGTGCCATTACATTGTTTATTGAAAGTCAAAGTAAAAATTAAATCACACACCAATCCTCAAGCTGGATTCTGTTTCAAGACACTGACCTGCATGAGTATTTGTTATAACTGGATTCTTGGATCTCAAAAGATTCTAGCCAATTTGCCTGAAATATGCTTTCAAATGAAATTCTGGTAAGTGGAATGCGTTTTATGTTTCCCTGTTGTCAAATATATTATCTATGCCACCCATATAGCACGGGCATTTTTTTTTATCCTGATCAACCAAAAACAACATTATGGAGGAAAATTCCTTTTACTATACCAACAGAATATAGAGGACTTTAAATGATACATTCACTTTTACTCTTTCTTGTTCTTATAGCTGGTCTGTCATTGCACTTTGGATACTAAAATTGACTATGAAACTGAGGAATAATCATTAAAAAGTGAAAATGAAGATTAGTAAGTACTACTGTATATCACTGATCATTCACATTAAGTTTCAGATTTGATTTAAAAAATATAAATTGACCATTTTGGTTATGTTTAATACATTCAATTTTTAATGTATATGTGTTGATACTCTTCTTAATCAAAAATAAAACACTTCAAAACACTTGGAACTTAAAGTACCGCTCCAGTGCAAAATACTTTTAACATAAGTTTCATGTATTTCAAACCCACGTGAGTAGGGTGGCCAAAATGCCTCAGATGCCTCAAATTTCTTCCTCTTCCTGTCCTGCTAGAAATGACTGGGCATGTAGCGTGACAAAAATGTATAGACATTATAGAAGTTATGTTCTTAGTCTTGCTGACATTGAGGTCAAGGGACAAACAGATGAGATATTCACAGAACATGTGAAAACAAGCAGTAAAACTTCACTAGATTTGCAATAATTTTATAAAGGACACACAGACATACAGCATCGTGTGTACAGGTGATTGTACTTCAGTAATCTGAGGCCTTAACATATTTGTTCTAGGAAGGAAATTTAGAAACACCAGTCTCAATATTTTCTGTCTGTTGGCGAAACTCAATTTCAACTCGTTTCAACTCTCCAAGCTTCAGCCTATTCAGTGAAGTACTCCTAGACATATGATGCATTTTCATCTAACCTACATTTGCATGTGAGGTTTCAAAGGAATGTTGCATGAGCTCATGGAGGGAAAGTAAATTGTAGTGCAGCAGAAGTCATGTAGTAAATGCAATTCCCAAGGACAGAAAAGATGAAAGAGGGCAGAGAATCACACTAAGGTATGGAAGAAAGACATGAACTATACTTACAAGTTAGCTTCCTAGCACAGCAGGAACAGTAATTTTACTAACCAGAGTTTACAGACTGTGGAGAGAAAGAAAAAAGCAGAATATGTTCCAGCAGTATCCTGAATATTATCTATATGCAGAACAGTACTGAAGTTGCAAAATCTTGCTCTCACACTGCATGTGTCACCAGCTGGGTTGCCAGAAGTTTTTTTATGAGACTGTAGGAAGCAGACCTATGAATTAAGTCATATACAAACTCTGGTCTCCTGAGAATGCATTAAATAACTTTGGAAAATCAATTTAAATCAGAGCAGTAGGTATACCATGGCAGCACCGTTCTCACATCTTGGTGAATTCTGCTGTCAGAAGGGAAGAGAAAGCATGCAGAGCAAAAAGTATATGATAGATCACATTCTCCAGCAAATTCTGATGGATCTGTGATACTTCCACATATGTGCATTTGTAAGATGATACCCTGGCCTCCTTCCCCCTCCAGGATCCTATAGTCAAAACTCAGTTATTTGATTCAATCTTTGATCYACCAGTCAGCCATGACTGGTACCTGGGATCAGAATGGGTGAAGAAATAATGTACTGCAGTCAGAAGAACTATGCAAAACACACAGTTTAGTTATAGCTACATTCCTCCTCCCCTACCACTTAATCAGGTATGTAAGTCCTATGATTTAGGAGGAATAAAAACCTTTTAAGCTGACTCATGAATAACAGTAATTTTTAAATTAACTCTTCAGAAAGTCTCCTGCTTTCAGTGGGACTTCTAAGAATAAGCCAACAAAAAATAGGACTGGCAGTGACAGAACTGTTCTTTAGAATTTTGTAAGTGCTTTATCTTCTCCTAAATGTCTGCAAACAAGAGCAATTTACATCTGAGATGCTCTTCTGTTCTTGAGGCTGTTGAGATGTCTTTACCAGAAGGTTTACTAACAAAAAGGTTTGTAGCAATTTGGGAATAGAACAACAGATGTAAAACAATAGAACAATAGACATATAGGAAGGAGAAGAGTGAACAGTAAAATCCACAAAATAAGAAATTATAATGAGCAAAAAGAGACATAATAATAGGCAAATGCCTAAAAATAATCTCCAAGCTGAAAAGGTAGACAGTGAGGGACATCTTTAACTGATACAAATTATATTGCTTCCACAGCCTTGAGTGGAACTGTACTCATTATCATGTGAGAATATGGTGTGTTTTTCTTTCTTTTGTATAGTCTCTTTTTTTTTTTTAATTGTAAGCAGTTTCATATAGCATAAGAACTTTTGTAATCAGACAAGCCAAAAATTTTTTTAGTCTAAAATACTGTCTCTAGCAGTGGTCAGTGGAGGATACATAGGAAAACAGAAAAGGCATGCAGACAAAAATTTGGGATACTTTTTTAGCTTCCAGGATTAAGTGGCTTAGGGATTTCCTGAACTGGGTTTCACTAGATTTAAATGTATGTTTTTCTACTTTATACACTGTTGCTTTCCTAAAAGAATACAGTACAGTTTCAAACAGTGTTGAGTACTGAGATGATATACTCAGACATCAACGGTGACTAAAAAAAAAATCTTTCCTGAAAGGCCGTTTTTGAATATGTGAAATTATTCTTCCTTGTGCACTATTTTGTATTCACTGTCATTTAATTTCATCTCCCATTTTAATCACCAAGTGACTCTGGTTAGACCCTTCTGCAACTTTTCAGAGTTAGGCTCAGATTTTATTATTTTGAATAACTTCGTAGCATTCACAGACCTTGTTGATTCACTTTTCACCCCTTTTCATTTCACAGAGGAATATGTTGAACATATGTTGAAAATGGAGGAACGTGTATGAGCTCAGCTCATGGAAGATCACAAATGACTTTCTTCCATCTTGAAAATTATCATGTATTCCTAACCTCAGTTTCCTAACTTTTAAACTTTTGTTTATCTGTAACTGTCTCATAATAGCTTGGTTTCCTTTTGTGAGAGACTTCACCTAAAGGAAAATAAATAGGATACTTTAGTAGTGTAGTAGACAGGACCTGTACAGAGAAGTTGGTCTTTTTCGTTACACCAAATAATACATTTGAAGAAATGGACATTCAGTCATACAGGAAGAAATTCTTACGAAGCTGAAAGCTTTTCCAATTGTTCCAGCTGTATCAACTGGACTAATAAAAGATGCCACTTTTCCGTCCAGACCTTATCTTCTTAGACCATCATGGAAACATCTTCTTCTATGAAACTAACTATCCAAAGCAGAAATAAATTGTATTTCACAATCCTCTAGTTTTGGAACAAGGATTTCTTAGAACCTATATGAGGCTTATATCTGTGGTTAAACAAAATTTATGAAATCTAATCATTTGGGAGAAAAAAATAAGTAATAAAACAGAAAAAAGAAACAATATTACATGTTTTGTAATCAATATGAATTGTTATAGTTAGTTTTTGCTTGCTAACATACTATTTCATATAAACTACATAAAGATCAGCAAGAAAATGTCAGCAAAAATATCAGAAATACAATAAAAACAAAAGTTCTAAACAGAATGATCATCATTTTGCAAGGAGAATCATTTAATTGTCTGATGAAACTTGAATATTATATTCTTTAGTCTGTAGCCCTTATAAGAATAGCTCGTAGCACTGTTTTTAAGCCTTGTAAATGCAGGCAGTAAAGGCTGAAGTTCATTGCTAGGTCCATGTTGGGCTTTCTTCCATGGCAGGTTGTGAAGTTCCATCACTGCCACCAAGATGCATTGCAGCTACACAGAATATTCTTCTGAGCCAGAACCTGATTTATGAGCTTGCTTTTCCTAAGGCACTTACATCTTCAGGCTTCTCTATATATTATTTAAAAGTTAGGTGACCCCTAAGATGTTAAAAAAACCCACGTCTTCTTAGTCCTTCTTGTCACAATGGTGTGACAGGAGACTCCTGTCTGTAAAGCACAGGACATGGTGCACCATGCCAAAGTGCTAGGAGGGTGGAGTAAATTTCAGCAGGTTCTGCAATCCATCCCCAAGGACTCTTAATATATCAAGGACTCTTTTCTGTTTATTTTTCTTTTGTTATTACTTACTTTAATATGTTATAATATGGTTTTAGAGGTCTTCTCCAGCCCACAAAGAGTTGAGCAAAAAGAGACCCTATTTTTAAAGGAGTATCTGGATGCTAATGTTTTTTAGCACTTTTGCTAAAGCTGAACAGAAGCAGGCTGGTAGCTTTTTGTAGAAAGGATTCTTCAGTTCTGTTTTTTGTTGTTTTTTTTTAAGCAAAACCTAAGCATTATAAAGAGCCACTAATAACACCAACAGAAGTTTTGATTGTAGCAGTACATCAGTTTCCCTAGCATCACAGAGTTGTTCCTCTCCACTGTCCCTTCCCCATCCCAACCCCCCTGCCCTCCCACCAGCCACATTGCTTGCTGTTGCACACTAGAGACAGGGTTTTCAAGACAGCTTAGCTTTTTCTTGTGCACCAAAGTAACAGTCGAAGCATCCAGATGCACTCATAACTTTGCAGCTCCAGTATGCCTCCAGGGAGTATGTTTTTCATAGAGACCCAGCACCCAACAAGCTGAGCTCCTGAGACCATTAATTTGTTGCTCAAATAAGATCTAAGCTTTTTAGAAGTCCTAGCTGAGTAAATCATAAATCCTCAATTGCTCAGTAACTCTTTGTTCCTCTACTCTTCAAGTGCTGCTATTAGTTGTTCCTTCCACTTGTACTGTCATTCCACCGTAGAAAAAATATGTCAAATTGTCTTATTTGAAAGAAAGAACCAGTGAGAGCTCACCCACTGCAATAAACTCTATCGGCACCTCTTTTCCCTTTGCTCGCTAAGAACATAAGAAAAAACAACAAAGGACAGAAGTAAACAAGCAACTTTCTGTGAAAGTCTTTCCTGCTTCATTTTCATACAAAGAATGTCTCCAAAGGTCTCACTCTGACTTAACAGCTTAGAAAAAAGTGAAATGCACAGAGTTAGAGGGGGAATTGAAAAATATGATTTTAAAAAATGAGAAAAAAGACAACACTGAAAGCCCAAAACGTGCATTTTGAACTGTATGGCTGTTCAGAATGTTTTATGAAGCCATTAATATTTAACTCTTTTGGTGAAAGGTCCAGTTCTCAAATTAATCAAAGGCATGTATTATATAATTATACCATAAAGTAGTTTCACTTGCTTATCACTGGTTAAGCAGCAGAACACAACCTGCTTCTTTCATGAAGCATATGTTATGGTTCAAATCATCAGCACCACCACATGAGCATTACAGTGAAGTTGCCAAGGAATAATCAGTTGAAATTAGACATATATTCTGAACACTATAATTGTGCCTGGTGCACATTACCATCACCAAGGAAGATACTGCAGCAGGTTTGGAACTCTGCTTTATTACATACAGCATAGAACATAGTGGGAGTTACTTGTGCTACACTATTAATAAAGCAGCATGATTTTCACAAATATTTTGTGTGGTTAAATCATATTAAGAGTGGCTTTTTAGAACCCAATAGTCAGCATGCATTACAATTGCAATGAATGAAGTACAAATTTCTGAGATATTTTGCAGTCCTAGACTACAGGTGTAGGAATGCTAGACTCCTTTCCACATGCAGTTACACCAACAGGCATAGATATTTTTGTTTGCTCAGAAGCCCATAGCTTCAGATGATACCAGCTAGGATCCAGAAGAAGTTGTTGTGACATTTTGAGCTCGGTTTTCACTGTTATCAGTGTTTGTCTACAGCTCACGCAGCACAGCAGCTGGATCCCTTCCCTGGAGTTCTCCCTTCTTCTTTTCTTCCCAGCTTCTCATATTTATTTGGAGGCTGTACTTAGATTACTGTATTTAATAAATACTGATGAATCTGTTCCCTCTTAATTCAGTCACCTGGACTCTTTTTGGAACAGCCATACTTTTTGTGTCTAAAATGTCCTTTGGACAATCTAGTCTACATACTGTGAAATAAAAAAAATTATCTTGTGTTTGCTTTAAAAACGTCCTTCTAATTTTATCAAGTGCCCACTGTCTCTTAGTTTATGAGAAATAGTGAATGATTGCTTTCTTCTGCCCTTCTCCAAATCATTCATAATTTCATAGCAGTAACACCTTTGTCCCCTCTTTTCATGGCCATCTGATCAGCTTGGACAACACAGGAAATGGGTGATCAGATCTGTGTATGCCTGCCCACTGTGCTTTTCAAGGAAGGAGACTCACTAGGTAATGCTTATCACACGACCAAATACCCATCACTTTCATATAATCTATGTAATCTAGAAACTAATTTTTTTTAATAATAATTTTGAAATAATAGTATTCCAGTAACTTAAGGTGTACACTGGTCTGAGTGCAGAAATGGAATATGTGGCAATATTCAGCACGTAAACAGACACTCACTAGTTACAGACTTACTCCCAGTTATGCTGAACTTCAAGCTTCCTTTTCTCAAAGCAAATGTTTTGAAAATGAAACCCACTTGACTAAATTAAGAAGACATATTTAGCAAACTATCTTAATCATTAATCAGTTTGCAGTTGTGAAGGTTTTACCCACTTGTGCCTACTCTGTGTAATAAACATTTATTAAGCTTTTCTTTTTTATATCATGAATGCTGATAATGTGCTTTGAATTGCTCAGAGAAAATTACATATAACATTTGACTCCAAATGACATTAATTGCAAAAATCCAGATCTGGAGGGTTTGTGGGTTGTTTGTTTGTTTTGTTTTGTTTTTTCCCTACCAAAACATTCTCAATCCCTGCATTAATTTCTCTTGGTTATCAACCTATAAAATTAATAGAGTTGATAGGACTTTTCACATCACATCTCAGAAATCAGTTGCTTTTTAAGTAATTAGATGTGTGAGTCACATTAAAGTATAATAATGGGTTTTCTTTTGATATTGATGATTTCTCTTAGTATATGTACATTAGTACAAAGTAATATGTACCATAAAGTAGCAGTAAATGCAGAAAGTGCATACTGTGTTTATTTAGTAAACAACTGAAATGGTTACTAAATGTATGCAATAACAATGAATAATTTTGTTCATTTTCTGTTTTTAACTTATCAAAAAACAGATTTCAGATTTTATAAATAAATTATTTTAAGAGGTCAGCAAAGACTGATCCAGCTCCATGGAAGTGAATGGGCATATTTTCATTTACTCCTACCCATTTTCACTTAAAACCTAAATATGTTAGTTAGTACATTTCTGCCTGGATTGGTTTAAAATATATATTTTCTAAATGAAAATTCAGTGTTCACTAGAAATATTTGAAATACAACCCTGCTTTTACCAGAATTTTTAAATTGTTGAACAGCTCTAAGCATTTTCCACAGAACAAGATTTCAGAGGTTTAACACTCAAAATACTTCCAGTTTATAGCAAAGTCAATATACTCCAGACAAAAATGTTGATGGTAATGTTTCTAATTTTCTTTGGCCTTTCCCCACAATTTTTTTCTAATCAAGTGTATGTACAACTAAAGCTGTTTCCTAACTACTGCATCTCATGTTTTCAGTTCTCACTACGTCACTAAGGACCCCTTAAAGATATATGGGTCTCTTCTGTGCACTGTGGCTGCATGACAAATCAGTGGGGACTACTCAAGCTGCAAAGTAATGCTTAATTATATCAATGAGAGTCCCCTATTAACTATCAAAGGCAATGGATCAAGCCCCAAATTTTTTTCACTTTGCGAAGGATTCTGAAAAGACCTCATGCAAACATACTAGTATTATTGCCAAAACTTATGTGATCATATTTAGGAATAAAATAGTTTGTGTGAAATATATAGAAAATAAGTGAGAAGGTTTGCTGGTATTCTATTTAATTCACATTTTTGCTTTGAGGGAAAAAATGTTTCTGACTATGTACTCATAACATTTAACTGCTTACTGTATGTTACTAGTAGTATACTTATGTTAATAAAAATCATCTCTAATAATATGCATATAAGAGAATATTTCCTTTCCTTTTTTAAAGAGTCTCAATGAGAATATAAGCAATCATTTCTTGTGGAGCTTTTATTCAGTCTTTAGGAACAAGTCAGTTTTATAGGCATTATCTTTCTCTGTATCAGCCAGGTCAGTCACTGCCTACAACATCAAATTTCAGTGTGGGATTCAAAGGTACTCCTCACTCAAAAGAAGGAGAAATGTGAAGAAGGGCTCTTCAATGTGATTGTTTTATTTTATAGAATTCATGTGTACTTGGGCATAAGGACCATGACAAGGAGTTCAGAGAGACAACAGGGGAAACAGGGTTTGTGTTGACAGGGGATAGAAAGGTCCCTGAGCACAGCCAAACCACTTTAGTCTGCAGTTTCATGCTCCCAAGTTCAGAGCCTCCCTGTCTGCCCAGCAAATACTGGTGGAGCCCCTGGGCAGACCTTAGGCCTCAGCTCCTGCTGGTGGCCAGACCCTGGGGATGACCAGGCTCTGCCATTCCTGCTGATCCTACCCACAGCTCCAGCAGCAGAGGTCTCTGAGACAAAGCTAAAGGTTCAGAAATCACAGAGAAGTTTCCATCCCATTCAACAGAACTTGTTTTTTCTTGTAAAATTTCACTTTATGAGATTGCACACAAAATCTACGTTAAAGCGCTTTTAATGTTTAAAGGCTAAACGCCTGAAATGTCCATGTCTCTGGGCATTTTGATGTTCTGCTCAAATGCTATCATCTTTCTCCACAGGGTTTAGGTCTGCATAGTCTGTGCACAAATGCCAAGATCAATAAGGTAACAACAGTGTTTGGGAAGCTCTGCTGAGCTTCGATTACACTTTAAAACAATTTTTAGCATTCACCTTGGGTCCTGAGGCCTGAACACCATGTCAGTCACAAAATGCTAAATCAAATCCAGGACGATTATTCACCCAGACAGAAAAGTTTTCTAGGATATTCCAGATAATTGTCACAAACTTTATTGGCTCCTACTACGAATCTCAGGAAGAGGAAAGCAGTCTCTTTCATCCCATCTAAAATACAGACACTAATTAACTGATAAACTGATAACTGAAAACTCCATATTCCACTAGCCACGCTACATGTTTAGCCAAAGGGTTATCTGAAAAAACCCTAGATGTACAACATCTTTTAATCACACAGATAGAATTCAGTTATAAATCATCAGCAAAGCCTGATGCCCTTGTATAAAAGTGGATATTGGTTACTTGATTAGACAAAGCCTCTGAAACTAAATGTCACGTGGTTTTGAGAAGAGAGTCCACATGATGTCTGGGCAATAAATGTCATGCAACCAATTTGTGTCTTTCCAAATGGCATTCCTTGCCTCCCACTGTAGTCCAGCAGGGACCAAAAAATCCAAACCAAGACAGATGGAATTTTTTTATCTCCCTATATTCTTGGATCCACACAGTTCTACAAACAAACAAAATTTTTAAAAAAGGAAAAAAGTAGAAATCGTTGAGTCACTAGGTCTTTACAGGYACACTCACAGTGTGATTGTTTTTCTAGCAGACTGAAAAAGCACAAAAAAAATGCAGCCATCCTCAACCTAGGGGAGTCAGAGAAGCTTGTTTTGCGTTTGGTTGAGCATCATAATCACAGGTGATTGCCTCAACTGATCAGGATCAAAAGAAAAACGTCTTGTCACTTCCTTTTTGACACACTCAACCAAACCAGTGTTAGTCTATGAAAATTCAGCAAACAGCATCATATTAACAACTGTAGATATTCAGAGAAAACAAAATAAGCTTCCATGGACAAAATAAATCCCTCAGGATTTGCGAGCCTAGTTCAAACTCCAGGCAAACTTAACACAATATTCTACTGACTAGAACGAAATTTGAACAATGTTTAGGCAATTTGGGACTGGGCTAAAATATTTTTTAGCATTCTTAATATCTATTACTTGATATTGGTCTACTCTATATGAACATGAAAATACATGAGTATTATTCACTGGCAATTTTAGGAGCCCTTTTAGCTCAGATTTCTGCTGTTCAGAAAGGTAAGTAAGAAATACTCCCCTTTTGAACTGAAGATTCAGGTATTGCAAATCAAAAAATGATTTGTAAGAAGCACTGCCTACCTCCAATGGAACATTTGGCATTGTTATTGAAAAAGTAATTTTCAATTTTCTTCCACAGGGTGTGTGTGTGTGTGTGTGTGTGTGTGTGTATACACATATATGGATTATAATTTTTTTTAAATCCATGTATGTATCTATATATTTTTATTTATTTATTTTTGTTTTTATTATCCATATTTATTTATTGTACCGATATTGCTACCAATATTTTCAGGAGAAAAAATGAGTTCTTTCAAGTCCTAATGCCTAGTGCTGGAAACAGACATCAGGAAAGGACAAAGGACAATTGATAAGGTTTTCAGAGTAAGTGGGAAACTGAAGAGTCTGGGGTTTTCCTCTTGACTGATCTACTCTCCTCTCTTACGTTCCATCCCACCCTACTCACCGCACTCTGTTTAATTTTGGCCTTTAGAAACAAAATAAATAAAGCTATTGCTTCTCCATTTCAGTTTGTTTTAATTTCCTAGAATAAAAACAAAAATACCTGTAAAAAATCTTGAGGAAAAAACAAGTCTTTCATATTTAAGAATTTTCTTGTTTGCATACATGCAAAAATTGGGACTTATTTTTTCCTCTTCCTTTTAAAGTTTTTAGCATTTACTTCAAGTTTACACAACACAGAACTTATACCTCCCACTGCTGTGTTGCGCCTATACTGCTGAGTGTTTGGATACAAATGCAGGGGTGTGAAAATATCCTCAAACTTGTAATTAGGCAAGCATATTGATAGCTGATAACTAGGTTTCAGAACAAATTATGAGGTGCGCTATAATATGGATTAGATATATTTTAAAAGTTCCATGAAAGCACTGAAGTTTTGTGATACAAGACCAACATTTTACGATATTTTTAAGGAATTATTATTTTTAAAGCTGGAAGATCCAGCTTATTTCCATTACCTTACTGGATTTTGAGACATTAGGCTTCTGGTAATATTTATAAGTTTCTTTTACCATAGCCATAAGACTTTATGGCCAGTTTTTTATGGAACTGAATGCAGAGTGCTTCTTATATAATCACTGAACTTCAGGACAAGGGACTTGGAGTCTTACGCTAAAATAGTGAGAACTGACAACACTGGAAAACATGATGAAGTCACTACTTTTCTTTTTCTTTACCTGTTTCAAGTCAGTAATATTTGCAAAGAATGTCATCACGTTCCTATATCATTTCTTTCTCTGTCCAAATCCATGCTGCCTCTGTTAAATGGAAGTTTCACAGTTTTACAAGCTAATTCTCTTACTATGATACTACCTCAAAAATAGTCAACTTCATCATCCTTATAATACTTATTAGTCTTTAGTTCTTGAACTTATTTCCTAAATTTTGAGCATTTATATTTTATTGCCACCTGGAGCTGCCTGCTGGTACTTTTATTTGATCACAGAAAAGTCCGGAGACTAGAAAGTCAGTAATATGAGCTTTACACTTTGCAGCAGTTAAAATCTCAATTGCTCCCTAGAGACAATGAATTATAGAATTGTACTTTAGAACAGTACTTATCTTCTTTTTTACAATATGATTAAAATACTTCTTCCTACCAGTTAACGAGATCCAAAAAAAAGGACTCAGGCAGCTACAATTTAGGTTCTGCAAAAGCTAATTCTCAGCCACCTGGTCCAAATGCATTCCAGAAACGTGCGTGAACTGCTTGGGCATGGGGAAATCGGTATGCCCTCTGCTGAATGAAAGGGATATTTTGGCTCTGATAGAGGTGCCAGCTGGAGGCCAGCTGATAGAAAGCTGAGCATGATGGTTTCACTACCACCCTGTTGCACTTCAGAGGTCAAGTGCTGGTGTCAGGGCACATCTCCACTCCCTCAAGGTGTAAACCCCAGGATTATCCCCTGGCGGAAGGAGCCTGCGCCATCCCAAGAGCTAGACACAGTTCACACTTCCCTTCGTCCTACGTGGCTGGGGTCACCAGCATTGCCCAAGGAAGGACTAAGGAGTGAGGTCTGAGGAAAGAGGAAGCCTAGTTCAATAATCTTCACTGCCCAAAAGGTTCAAACCCTTCCTGATATAGTCTGACACTAAGAGCATTTTCACATCGGACAGGAGTTTGTGGGTCCCGCTCCGGATTAAATTTATTTTGCAAGAAGGATACAGAGACCTCTGCTCTGACCTGTCATGGTGTTTTGGGCATCCTCTAAGAGAGGCAGGTTTGGGCCTTCCATTAAGGTAGGGCAAGGACCCGGGATATCTAACTTCCTAAATGAGTTGCTGGTAGTATTGCACTCACTAAGTTCCTGTATAAAAGTCTCAGGCATCCCTGTCAACTCTTCTTCCTGCAGCAGCTCTGCTTTAAACACAAAAATGTTTATCAGCTTTCCTGTTATGCTTTCTGACACATTTTTCGAGAGGCAGTAGAATTATATTCTGGTACCTGCATTCTTTTGTTAGTCAAAAAACTACTGTATGTAGAAATTTCTTTTCTCCAGAGATGTCTGTATTCTTAGACGAACACAAACTGACAAACAAGCAATGGCACTTGTTCTGAACTAGGGTCAGATCAAGTGGAAATATGAGCTTTGCAAGTATGACATAGAAGAGGCACTATAAAAATACAAATACTTGCACTCCTGCCTCAGACAGGGAAGACGAAGAAACAGTTAACAGTCCATCCGATTTGGAGACATGTTCAACCTCGAGATGCTCGATGCTCAAGAAATACAGGGCTTTAAAACATAGTCTCCTTTATTGGCCAGACTTCCAGAGTAGCCAACAGCTCCCTGACAAATATATTTCTTCATTTTTATTTTTTCAAGTCTCTGCATTTTTGGTGCCAGAATGTTGCAGCTATTATGTACTGTGGGAGATATGGGGTGGGTGAGAAAACCTGACTGTACAGAAGAAGGAGACCAGTGGATTCCCAAATGTACATCTCCCATTAATTTTAGACCACTCATTTTTAGGCAAAAGTCTAGTTTTTCTACAGAAAGAAAATATGCATGCATTCTTCTAATTACATAAAGGATTTATGTTCAATATATTTTTATTAAAACAATGAATTTTTGGCAAATAATGCATTATATTGGAAAACTTAGGAAAATTATAGGTTCCCCTTAAAAAAAACAAGTGATTATCTGTTCAGCTTAAATAACTTAAATGTTCATCAGTGAAAAAAATAGACACAAAACCACAGGAAGTCACATATCATATTGGCAGTAAGTGGAATATGTTATAGATTGGCCATGTCTGTCTCAAAATGAAAGTGACACTTTTACCATTAAATTAAAAGTAGGAGTTCTAATCACCTCTATAATTTCCAAGTAATAGTTTAGTAATAAACTAGCTGTGGATTTGAAGGACTTCTGCAGCAGAAATTACAGGCTGTATAAAACCTGTATTTTTATGATGATTGCAAGACACAGAAGAAAATACACTCATCAAAGAAGCAAGGATAGTGGGCTCTGTAGGAGATAGGCAAGTAGCAGTTAAAACATCAGTGGGAGGTCCTACTTTCAAAGAAAACAGCAGAAAAATGTCTACAGGGGAGAAACAGAAATCTCATCCTAGGTATAACATCTGGAAGAAACTGAAAGCTTTGAGTTTGATTTTGATATTTTACATGATCAGTCAATGCTATCTTTTTTACACATATTTTTCTTTTAGCACATGCTCAATCATTGTGATTTTCCTTTTCAGCTGTGTATTTTTTCCTTTTTCTGTTTTTTATTCTTTTCAGCTGCATATCATAGTATTTAAAAATTTGATCCTCCCACACAGATATAGAAGCTTTCTTTATACATCACATTCAAAGATGTATCTTGATGACCTTAGAACTGAGAAACTGCTCAGCAGTAAATGTAATAAAGTCATTTAGAGAATAAGTAAACCAAATTTAGACCCCATTATGTCTGTGCTTATACATAAGTATGACAGCAAACAACACTGTAGCAATGTTTAAAATGGAAATGTCAAATATTACTATATGTATCTGAAAGAAGCAGGAACTGGTTTTACATGTTGCTAGCTTAAATAAAGAGGTATTAGTGCCATTACTTTTGTTAAGAGATACTGTTTCCTGAACATATGACACTTGGAGCGAAAGGGTTAACTGTTTACAAGCATTGGATCCAAAGAACATCTGGAAAACCCAGATTTCAACGTATTAGTGATAACTTTGGATCATAAATTTTAACTAATGAGTAAAAGTACTTTCTGTTTTGTAGCAATCTGTAGTTCTTGTAAACGGGCCTTTAAAATAAAACCATAGTTGTAAACCACAGTCATAAGATTAGAAGTCAGCCTGCCTTGCTGCCTTACCATGCTTTGAGTCTAGCTGGCTTCAGAGTGCAGAATATCAAGAGTAAATATAGCCTGACATGTTGACCACAGCAAAATTGCCCCAGAATTGCAAAATGCACTCAGGAGAAATGACATCTAGATAGACATTCTCAATTGTCAAAGACACATCTGACCCATCTCTGCCAAATGGGCTAACCAGATAGAAATTGGAAATGGTTGTTCTGTTAAATATTTACAATACTTGAGACATAAGTGGTGCTTCATGTTTAATTAACCAAGCAACTGGAATCCGAATTTTTCAAAGTCTCAGTGCACTAGCCATCCACTAACTCTACATTCCAATATTATACAATACTGTTGATTAGTATCTCCTTGAAAGACTACAGATTGCTAGTTTCTATCATGCTTAATATATTAGGAGAGCTTTTTAATTAATGTATTAACATTGTCAGCAATATTTAGTGTCTAAAAGAGACCATCAGAAAGGACAGAACACAAATCACAGCTTCAGGTTAAATACAACTTCTCAGAAACAGGCTTCCTTATAAACTTAAAAAGATATCTCAGGCTTTTTGAGTAAATCTGACAAAAAACATTTTTTTTTGTTTTTTCATCCAAAGATGAATAAACCCAGCATTGAATTGATCTACTGAGTTTTGTGTAGATATACGTATAAAGTTAGAATTTTACTTTCCTGATAAGTACCATGTATTAGGATTTATTTTCTCATAGAATTAACCAGACAAAGGTAATCTCCTTTAAATTCTCCCCTTTATGCATAATAATTTGTCTGTACAGAGAAGTTGCTAAGACATATGATTTCCTAACTTGCTGAGCATCTAACAGCTCTAAATTAGCTATTGCACAGCTGACACTTAAAAAAATATCAGGATATTTATTTAAGGACAGGATTTTCATAAAGAAATGTATAAAACACATTCATACTCAAGCAACTTGTATTCAGATCATTTAGGCATTTTTGAAAACTTAAGTCTTTGCTTCCCAAGAAGCTGTGTAACTGAAGTTCTTACTGCTAAAAATCATGGCCTGTATGGCTGAAATATTTATTAATCTGTGTACTACTAATCTTTGTACTAATCTTTTTTAGAACAGCAACATATTTTGTAGGACTTGTGACAAGTTCTGTTATCAGAAATGCTTCAACAACCTCATTGTCAGATAACGGAAAAGACTGTTGAAAAGAAATTGCATGCTACATGATAGTTGGGAAGGACTCAATCAAAGTTAATGGTGAAATAGCATGTCACATAAAAAAGCCCCATTTTTCTTATTGTTCTGCTTTTTCTTCACATGATCGTACAAAGACAGTAAATGCACCCTGGAAACTAGTTGTCTCATCGCCATAAAGCTATCACTAATTCTGACCAGCAAATATCAGCAGTTTGGGATATATAGGCTTGGTTCAATTAATCCATAAAGGTCTGGCTGTTTGAGAGTTGTCCTTCACTTTCCTTTTTCTCATTTTTGCCTTCTGTTCTCCTGGCCTGCCTTCTAACATCCTACACTGTTTACCCTTTACCTAAAAAGGGTTCTAATTGGAGAAAAAATAATGCATTTATATAACTTACCTCAACAAAAAAATGTTAGTATATGAACTAAATTCCACCAAGAATGTCAGTACAAAATATCAATTTATTTGTGCAAATGTTTGTTAAGGGAAGAGTCCCTTTTGTGTCCTCTGTACATAAACCAGCAGCATATTCCAATCATTTGCCAGTCATGAGAATTTTTAATTTTAGAGAAAGACTTTAAGATGTGAACATGTAAAATATTCATCATTAGGCTTCAAGCACCACATGATGGTCTAATGTGTATAGGTTTCATTTAAAGCTCCCAAACCTAAGTTTTCATTGCATCTTCATTCCAGTTGCAGATGAATTTTATTATACCATTTGACATTCAAGATTATCTTTGCATCTTTGGGACTTAGAGGAGATGCCGACTGACAGGATAATGTATACAAAATCATTGCTTTAATTCTTCTTCCTTCCTCACATTTGGCTTCCCAAATTCCTCTCATTACCTTCTAATTCCTTATCATTTATAGATTCTCTGATTAGTGCCAGCTTTGGGTCTGCCCAGAAGTTCCACCTAGAAAATCTGTGACAGATGCATTTTGATTCATAGCGTTGTTATCTAATTACTAAGTCATTTATCATTCCTCCATCTACAGTACTCTGTATTTGCAGGACTGCTGTAGCACACAGCTCCTTTAGAAAAGATCTCTCCTGATTCACCATTGGGAACCATTGAGGTAACCTTACCCTATTCAGCCATTCCTTGAGTGATTTAATTCAACTTTAACTGATAAAGCTACTATATGCTCCAAAGCTGCATGGTTTAGTTTTATAAAAACAGCTCTATCTTTTAGAATTGTCTTAAAAATTAGCCGTCGAAGAAATTATGTCCACAATAACTTTTAGGTCATTAGGAGACAGACCCAACTGTTTACTAGAAGACTGATTTAGTGACAGAGAAATGGTTGGTTAAGGGCAAAGTGGTATAGAAAACTATACTGCTGGTGATAATTTTTTTCTTTCAGGACCATTTTTTCCCTTACTCTTAATAAGAATACCTAGATAAAAGAGCTAAATATTGTATAATGGAAAACCTGTATCTTCTTCGGAAAACAGCAGGTATTTCTGGACAAGCTGAGCAAGCCATTAGCAGGAATGAACATATTTAGCAACACTGTAGAAGGAACGAGTGACCCAGCATTTTCTAACTGTTCTAAAGCTTCACGAATAGATAATGATGATGTTTTCATTCTTCCACATATTCTTTGTGCCATTTACTTCTGATTCACCTTATCTTGACAAACAAATTAATCGTAATTCTTAGGATTTATAGCACACATTTCTGTGGGAGGAGAATTTGTTCTTGTTTTAAAGAAAAAGTCTCAAAGGAAAATCCTGAGTAGGTTAATTAAGATGGATTTTAAATTCAAGAAAAATCAGATATAGAAACCTGGCTGAGTCAGACTAAACTCAAATTATGAATAGAATTCAAATGTCTGACTCTGAATTCCATGCAAAGATGACTGCATTTATACTCATTTGTATATTCAAAATATATAAAGAGATCATGTCAATTACACATAGTATTGCATTTGGGAATATAGAGTATATTTAAATTGCACATTAAACTGTACTAGTAGTGCATCAGTGAAAAACTGGAAAAGAAGGCAGAGTATGTAGCTATCAGCACCACATGATACAATGTCTGACTGGCTATCTGGCATATTCTAGCATCAACCTTTCTCACTAGCATGCAGAGATCTAACCTAAGTTGTGAGCACATTGTTCTGAACAATATAGAAACTATGATAGCAAGAGAAAGCAACAAACTTGAAAGGTTTTCTCTTTATGACAAAATAACACAAAATGTAATAAATAAAGGGTATGAAAGGAGAAAGATAAAACTTTCATAGTTCATAGTTATATAAGATAGCTAGGTGCTCAATTTCAAGATTTAAAACACAAATAAATGTGAACCCTGAAGTAACTGTGGCAAAAGTCACCAATGATTAGATAGTCTAGTATTATTAGCTGGCATTTTATTTAGTTGTCATAGTAAATGTAAGACTTGAGATTAGTGTCACCTCCTTCTGGTCCCTCACAGTCACAGTACGTGGCTTCACTGCTGATGTTGAGATGAGCATGAAGATACTGACTTACATTTCCTCTGAAATTTCAGTTCAGATAACTTGAATTCTGCCTAACTGCTTCTGAGATGATTCAGATCTGGAAGAAAATCTGTAGGAATCAGGAAGAAAAAGGTAATTATTTGGTTAGGAGAAAGCTTTTTAAATAGTTTTGAATGTGAAGATAGTGGAGAATAATGCAAATGTACACTATTAATAAGGGATCACACTAGGAACTCTTGGCTACTTCTCATATTTTCATCAAATAAACAAACACCCAAATAACAAAATTTCTCAATAGTTAAAGGAAAAGTCTAAGAATAAGAACATTTTTGACAGCAAAGACTTCATGTTCTATTTTTAGTATGCTATATCATATACTAATGAGGAGAGAAAAAAAAAAAACTGTATCAGATATGTACCTGAGATCTCCAATTCATTTGCAAAAGATAAAAAAAAGTCTAGAAATAACAATTTAAAGTGACCATTTACCAGTTTATTGTAGGCTCTGAATATTTGACTTGTAACCAAATTGTTAAGTAAAATGATACAAAATTCACTGAACACCGTTCATAATTATAATTTCACTAGTCTTATTAACAGCCTTGACTTGGCCTTTAAAAATTATTCTGTCAAGCTGTTTTATTGGAATTGACGGGCAAGTGAAGAGTTAACAGGACTGAAGTTTGTCAATTGATACGCAGAAGAACTGATAGCACAAGAGCTGAGGTGCACAAAGCTGCTGAACAGAGGACTTAACAGGACTAAAGTCGTCTACCAACCGATATGCGCAAGGATTGATACGCGCAAGGCTGCAGAATGGCAGCATTAACAAGACTGAAGAGGTCTGCCACCTGGAATCTGCACGGACCCCCGGGGAGGGAAGAAGCAATACGGAGGTGTTGTGGTCTTGCCTCGCTAGCAGGGTCCCCCCAAGCAGACAAACAAACAGTCCTGCGATTGCGAAACTTGCAAAAAGTCAGCAAAAGCAGTGTTTGCCCAGAGCCCCAGCCGTATAAAAAGAGACTTGGGAGCTAGGAGAGTTTGAGCAGGGACGGGAACGTGACCTGATCATCCTCTCCGGCTGGACCGTGAGTATCCCCCCCCTCCCCTTTTCCTGGGATGCTGGGTTAAGGTAACTCCTCGAGGTTGAGAGTCCTCTCACTAGAGAGTGAACAAGAAAGCTTTCAAGTAGGGATAAGCAGTCCTTCCAATTAATAACGCAGTAATCGACGGTTTCAGGTTATCCTTTCTAAATTAGTAACTGATGGTTTTGTGTTATCCTTCCTAAATTAGTAATCGCATTATTTTAATGGATGTTACTAATCCAAGAACTTGTGTGAGGAAATAAACATCTTTTTTATTATTATTATATTACTGTCTCAGTCATTGCTATCGAACCTTCATAGCATGACAGCGTGACAGGAATCTTCATCAAGGACAACACTTTACACTTCTATAGGCCATCTCACTAAAAGACATCAAAGAACCCTAGAAACCTGCTTATGGTTCATCACCATAATGATGAGGTGCAGATATCATATCACATTGTTTAGTTTTATAAGTGAGGAAATTGATCTGGAAAGCTACATTACTTTTCCCTTCGTCATGCATAGTCACATGTAGGTAATATCAAACACCAGCAGCAAAGAAGGAAGAATTTAATAACAGTCTCCTGTTCTAACCAGTTGGCTCAGTTTCTCCTGTCAAGTTTGTAATTCAGAATAGACTCTCTCACTCTTTTGGGCTTAGGCAGAAAGTCAGGTGCTTTCCAGAATTTCTATACATCTTGTCACGAAGTATCTGAATGTTTGGGCCAATTGTCAGATTTCATTTTCATTGCAAACCATAATGCAGATATTTCCCTTTGAAGTAAGCACACTTTTACATCCTGCAAAAAACCAATTTCATTATATGCAATATTCCAACATCGTCTAAAGAAATTTGAAACTGCGTCTACATCAAGTTTAGAAAAAAATGATTAAAATTTCACTGATTTATAAAACAGCACAGTAGCCTCTAGTGAGTAATCAGAGGACAATTTTATTTGGATCCTTAACAAACTATAGTAACAGGCCATAGCATTTTCCATTTCATATTCTTAAAAAGTACAATTGCATTGCTACCAGTGCAAGGAAATGTGGAATATGTTGTCTCAGTTTTAAGCATGGAAAAAATGTAAATGTTATGATTACCATGAAAGAGATCTAATGACCATTACAACTGTACTATTTCAATACAGAAAACCAGATGGCACTAGAAATACATGTAGTCCTCTACTTCCTGGCTGATTCAGACCTTCCCCTTCAAATACACCTCATAGCCTAGTAGTCTTTATTCGCTATCCGAGTGTATGAGCAGCAAGGCTGCTTCAGAAAATATTCCTAGTACTTGCCATTTCCTTTGTGGTACCAATAGAATTTTTATTCTTTCTGGCTCAGGGTGTTGCTTAACTGGAAACCAGTGAATGTTGGGAGAGCCTTTTGGTGAAATAGCAGTTTGCTGTTTTCTTTTACTCTCTCCTGTGCATTCTAGACAGTGGATCATGGGAAAAAGCTAATTCATCTAAGACATTTAGTAGAAGCACAGCTATCAGATGACTGTAAAAACACTACTCTTTCACTCTTTTAAGGCCCCAGTCTTCATACCAGAGCCCTTTGGAGCTAACCAGGAAGGGAGGAACATCTCTTTTTTAGGGAGAAACACACTTCTTCCTTTTCAGTGAGCAGCTAGGGAGAAAATTTGGCTCTTTTTATTCCTTTCTACATAGCCAAAGCTCTTTGAAAAACGTGTTACGTTACCTTCACATTTTACAAAATGCATATGAAATTATGTCATTTTATTTCAAAATTTGGACTTATGTTGAAATATGGTGGCCAATGTTATACTGCTTGGTAAGAGAACAATTTTTTCATCTCCTGCCTATCTTTGTACATAATTTGTCTCTTGAGAACACTGTATACTCATTTTGGGCAAGGCCCCTCGTTTAGCAAAACCAGCCTTGCGTATACTTGCCTAGACAGTCACAGTGCTTTTCTAATAAGATAAAATGACACAATATGCCAAACTTTCAATTCCTTCCTTCCCCTCAGCTCCACTGCCTAAGAGATAGGCAAAACTTAGACTTCAGGATCTCTTGGAAGCACAATGCCCCACATATATAAATTACAAGAAAAATCCCCAAACAAGCAGTGCTGTGAGCAAAACTACTGAATTTCCCTGCCAAAATAAATTTAAAAAAACTAGCTCTCTGCAAAGCATCCTGCAACCCATGTCCTTCTCTGCTGAACAATGTTGCTACTTTCCACAAGGAGTCCCTGTGCGTTCAGAAGAAATCACTGGAAAACAAGAATATTATTTACTTTGTTGTGTTGATTTTATGTCTTTGATCTCAGAACATTTGCAGTATCTAAATATATTACTATGGTGTCTGTGCTCTATAAATATCTTTGATAGAATCAGCATTTTCAGAACTGCAATAAAGCTACTTTTTATATTAACCTTTAAAATCCCATCCAAAAAATGAAATAATGAGTAAAGACAACAAAATTATAAACTCTTACTGAAATTCTGACATTCAGTAGAAAACTTCTGTGTTTCAAAGTCTATCACTTTTCTGGGACCGGAAATACAGATCCTTGGCGTTCTTTTTGATAGACTTTTAATATATTTTGGAGTTTAATTCAGCTCAATCCCAAATGATCAGGTTTTCATAATATCTGTATTTTTTCCAAGCTAGTTTACGTTTCCTCCACCTGAGCCACCAACATCTTACCGAAATAAAGACAGGTGTCAGATATTCAAAAGTTTGCTTTGCTGAAATTCCACATCTTTGGTACACTAGAGTAGATAAGCAGTAGAAATAAAGTCAATACCCACTTCTGATTTAGATGCAGTTATATCTGGATATAAATGGGTATGGGTGATCATAATGGTGTCTGCACATGCTTTCATGCTGCCATAGGGTTCTGCATCTATTTAGTGACCTTGTTTGTAGTGTTATTGGTGACTTCTGACATATTCCTAACTAAACAAACTTTAAAAAAAATTAATGCACATTCCAAAACAGCAGGAGATAATTAGCAACATTAATGAGGCTGCTCATTGGATTCCACAACAATATCTTTCACAGCAGGAGAATCAGACTATTTGTGTGTCAGGGACACTTACCCTTGACATTTCCTAATTACTTTTTGCAGGTTTTCTTAACTCACCTTAACCAACAGGGGACTTTGACCTTGGAGCTAGCCATGGTTGTTAGTGTATGCCATGAATTACAGGACTGTGAGGTCGCGAGACTATGTCAGACCCAAAATACCTTGCTGATGACACAGGATCAGTGTTGACCTTTTAAAGAAATTATATGCCTAGTTTGGCATCATAGAGTTATATCATTAAAAGTATTTATTTTTATTTAGCTTTATTTTAATAGTCAAGAACCAAATCTACAGCAAGTCTCTATTTTTAAACAAGCATAACTATGCTATACAAGTACAACATGGTTTTTCTTCAAAGTAGAAAAACATTAGGATTAAAAGCAAATTTAAGTGGTATTTGAACCTTTTTACATCTTCTACAGTGCATTTTAGAAATGCGTAAGATTTCTTTAGGTCACTCACCCTTGACCTAACTCAGCCTCTTTTGGATTTGGTAGTTTTGTCCTTTGCTTCAAAATAGAGCCAATTAAGGCATTGCTGAATGCTTTTGAAAACTGTCTTTGTTGACTGTGACTTTTTGTAAGCATAACTGATATAAATGAAAAAGTTAATATTTTCACGTCATGAAATAAGAAAATAAATTAAATGAAAAAAAATCTCATAGCTACATCTTCATTTGGCTTATAACTTCTTGTAGGTAAAGTGCCAAGTACTAAACAGAAATTCTCCTCAGTATCATGTGTCTCCTCACCTTTTCTCTGCTTTCTGTGTCTAGTGCTCCAGCTACTTCCACAGCCAGTCATTGTCATTATAGCCAATTATTACCAGTAATGAGCTATTACCTTTTTTGTTTTCTCCTCATTGGCATGTTATTTTCTCATTTTTGAAATGTCTGCAAAGCATCCTAATCCTATAGGTATTTCTCTGACACCATTGACCTGCTGAGCACATTGTGAGATTTTAGGGATAATATAATACACTCAGTAATAAAATAATTATAAAGTATTTAACTATTAATGCTAAAATAATTTTGCTTCTTGTGTGCACTTGTCAGTTTATGAGAGATTTTCCTAATGCAGTTTTCTCCTTAATAAACTTCTAGACCACTTTTCATTTTTCCATATTAGTCATTATGTTCACACACAGGCAAAAATACACATGGCAGGAAATGCCAGGAGAGACAGGAGAAAGTTAGATAACAGCATACAGTTCACTTATGGTTCAAATTTAATCTGTTGATGTCAAGTTAAACATATCAACAAGGGTTGTTTCATGCCTTTGTGAGGTATGAAATGAATTACCGTGTTCTGCAGAGCAACCTGCTTGCTTTGAGGAATTCTGCTCTTTTCAGGCATTTCCCTAGACAATTATTCACCTCCAGAAGCCTTGAAGTTTCCACAGTATGGACATGACACATGTAGGCACATTGTTTGGCTGAGGAAGTACCACTGGTACTCAGTACTCTTACCAAAAGTCCAAACGACTAATGTATATTGATATCACAAGGTAGAAAAGCTCTTGCTGCCATATCTTCTCTGTGAACAGCAAGCAATTTCTGATTTAGGACTGCTAACCTCAGAATCTTTTGCAGACAGGAAGTTTCAGAAGCACAAAAATTTAAATAATAGACACATCTGGCCCAATTTTTGGTGCATGTCTGCAATAGGTAGAAGTTCTTCGGTTGAACGGGTCGCTTGAAAAGATTTCCCATGATGAAAGCCAAAAGGAGTGTTTGTCCTGCTCTTCTCCACTGAATTAGTATAGTTATCTAGAATAATTATCTAAAAGAATTTGATTGTCTTTGCATAGCAAAACAGCAGTAGGATATGAAGAAGAGTTGGGTAGGACTCAAGCTCAGTGTCTCTTACAGATTTCCTACCTGACTGATTTAATAAGCAATTCTACTGAGGAAAAAAGAAAGAAAAATAACTACTATCCTCTATGATCATAATCAGTGAAATAAAGGACAAGGTCACCCCTAAAAGTGCTTTTCACATCCCTACCTTTCTTATAGGATCTTACTACACTTACCATGCACATTTGAAAACTGCTGTTTTAATTAACTTCTTAATTTCATCTGTCACATGGCTGCAACATACAGTCTGCCTGTTAGAAACAGCCTTGTGTAAAATATTCCTCCCCATTCCAGAAAGCACCTAACAGCAGGCAGTTTTCTTTCCAAAGTCATATTTCCCCACCATGAGGCACGGATGCCATATTGACAAATTTATATTCCATTGAATAGATGTTTGTTTAGTTTCTCAGAATACAAACTGCTTCATAAAGAAGTCAAAACTCAGATTGCTCCCTAAAGGGCAGGGAAAGTTTGTCTATTTTTTTTTTTTCTATACCAATAATGCAATCTTGTCTCTAACACAGCAAGTGAAAGGATATAAGGCAGATGGATTTCAACGTTGATATTCAGCTCATACCCTTTTAGTATTTGATTTGGCTTCAACCCTCAGTTTTCAAATTTTGCAGAGGAAAGTTTCTTTATGTCTTCTTAGGCAAGCATTATACTTTTCTTTTCCTGGAATTCTTTTCAAAATATTTTTCTAAACATTTTATTAGCATCTTTCTCATGTCTTTCATTCTGTGCAGTCTTAGTGGCTGTGCCAAAAAGAATTGGAATCCTATTTTTCAAATCCTAATGGCCAGGGAGCAGCCAGAAGATGCTATGATTTTTAAGGCCATCACATATGCTAATGTAACATTGTCAGTTCTATTCTGCAAATATGTGTAGTCAGAATTATGAGCTAAAGGCCAAATCCTAGTCCCACTGAAACTAGAGGGAACTTCTGAATTGATTTTGATTGAATTTAATTAGCAAAAGTGAGGCAACACCAGACTGGCCCAGACTGATATCCTTTCTCAGGCTAACAAGTTCAGTCTCACTGTTACCAACAGCACTGCTTGAAATGTAGGACCACAGTCAATGTGAATCAAGTAAATTGGTCTTACCCTTATATGAGTAAACAACAACAACAACAACAACAAAACACAGAGCACTACAAAGTCTGCGTTCAGCCTTTGAAGACGTCTAAGTTTGGGCTCAGAAGTTATCCCTGGAGACCTTCCAACGCATCTTTCTTTTTCTGTTGACTATAAGCAATAACTTGAGAACTACTTCACCTGACATTTAAAAGCATAAGTCCAAGTGCCTAACTTAGATATACTAGGTCCAACACTCACTTGTAAAAATGCTGTCTTATCTTCAATATGTTTACAAACTATTTAAATACCTATAAACATACCAATGAAAATAGCATTATATAGAGTTATATATATATGTGCGTAGTGTGTGTGTATGTACATAAATATATACACACACATGCACAAATATACTTATTCATTTTACAGGTGTTCATTATACGAGGAACACTGAATAATTAATAAGATGGCACTCTTCTTTCAAGAAGACAATATATTTGCATGGTTACTACAATGACAGGTGTATGCATAGGTAAGTGTAATCTAACAAATATACCTATCTGTTAAAGATAAGTGCTTTGATTGATAAAATATAGTATTTAGTAAAACTGAAGTGAAAAAAATCTTAAACTAACCGAAATCCTTTAAAAATTCAGTTCCCTAAAATGCTGCTATACTAGTGTTTTACAGCCTTGTATGAAGGGCAATTTTTAACAGCTTTGGAAGAAAAAGGCTGGTGATATTAATCTTTATCTAAATGGTTGTAGTAACTGAGGCACTGATGAAAAGACAGCAGCTGTTGTAGTCCAAGGAAGAACCTAACTTTGACATTTCATTCACCTCTGCCTGGGCAAAGGTAGCTCAGAATATACTGTTTATCTTCATCTGTCTTCTCAGCCATGCAAGCTGACAGGATAACAGTATGGTTGCTTGGTGGTCTGCAATGTACCCTGCCCCTTATCTACCCAACAGCAAGTCGGAATAGCATAAGGAAACTCATTTTACACGTGTGCTGCATTATCTGCATGTTCCTAGTCACCTAATCTTTGGACTGCTTTGCAAGGTGGGTCTAATGATAGAAAGATGGTATCAGTTGGCTACTGACAGCTGCCAGCCTTTGAAGCTATACTCAAGTCGGATGTAAATCACACACAAGGAAGGCACAGAACATTAAAGGCAGAAACTCTGTAAAACCAGTTGAGCTGATTAGTACTAAATTACTGATGTTCCATCTGCTAGGGTGGTAATATTTTTTTTCAAACTGCCTAACTGCAATGCTTCATTTCACGGAGAGCCCATGTTCAATGGGCCTATAGGGAACACTTTATAGTGATTGACAATGGAAGGAGATGGTGACAAATACATAATTACTCTTTGAAAGTGTAATGTGTTCATTAAGAAAACTAGCAATTTGACTGTGACACAATAGAACAAAATATATACACAAAAATATGTTTCTCCATATATACTCACACTTTTCAGACTTTTTGTGAGCAGGCTCTAAGAAATTTTTTTGGATCCTAACTGCTAGGGAAAAAGTAGCTGTAATAAATAGATAAGTACAGTACACTGTAATTTAAAAAGTGCGGAAAGGTTATAGGCAATATGTCCCCTGGGTTAATGTTTTAAAATCTATGGAATTCAGTCAGTTTGGAAAATATGTTTATGCTTGTTCAAACATCTTGCTTTGTTAATACTCCACAAGAAAGATTATTTTTAGCAAAAAACTAGCAACAGTGTTACTACTGGGACACTGTTAGGTGATATCCCAATGTAATGCTGAACAGCATTTACAATGGGATTGGAATCTAATGAAATAAACTATAAGAAGTAGAATTAAGATCTGAGCCTAGAGTCACATTATGACATGAAAAGCCAGTGGAATATGCTAATGCCTTACCATCTGGCAATCACTTCCACCTTATGTTTGTCTCCCACAAATACCACCATGATTTCTCCCACACTGCTCTTCATTACTAAGAATTAATTTTTCCTGTACACTAAGTAACTCAACTGTATCTTTAGAGTTGAGTTATTTAGTATAAATAACTCAAATACTTCCTCATTTTCACAAATAATTCTTGTACAAACAAGATTTCTATAAAGGCAGATTTCCAAGAAATATGTATGTAAAAATATTCCTGGAAAATGCTGAGAAAATTTAAAGGTATTTCTGCTTGTAATCCCTGTGAAAGGGGAAGTTCAGCATATTCTTTTATCAATATTTTTATTGTTGCTGCCAATTACCATTCCTAATATATGATTACTCATGTAAATCACATTGCTTGGATTTTCTTCTGCACTGATTTGAAAAAAACAAAAAAAAGGTATAGAATAATGCCCAGCAAATGAAAAGAAACAAACATCAGACAATCATATATGCGCTTTGAAAAAATTTGAAGAACTATCCTTCCTCAAATATTATGAGAATGAAAATCCTTTAATTATAAAGAGAATGAATATGGTGAAACTGAACAGCTATTTGGCATCCAGTCAAATAATGCAAAATATTTTCTTTCATTATTCAACCAGCTTTGGTCTGAAAAAGAGCATTAAACACTGATATTACTGCATAATACATATTAATATTAACAATATCCCTGAAAATGCATGGTCTATTTAGATTGTGTACTGAATAATAATAACAAGACAATGGAAACTCTTTTTCCTGTTAGTACCAACTACCAAATTCCCATTACTACCAATGGAAAGCAAGAGTTCTACATGGATGTGACTGATTTTGCTGTTAATCAAAAGCAAATACTTTAGAACATAGAAGTCATAGCATCCAGTACAGTATAATGACAATGATTATATTTTAGGTATGTTATTACTTAACTAATGATTAGACCAGAGAATAATTTAGTTAACTGCTGATAGCTGTTGACTGTTAGCTTGTATGTTATTTATTGTCATGTCTTTTCAGTAGTAGAATGTATTCCCTTTAATATTACATTAACAATTTAAGGCAATTTCCTCTTGTAGTATTCTCCCAAACTCACAAGGGATATGATTTGTCACCATGTTTTTAGGCTCACAGTGGATAGCCTATGCCAGTTATTGTTACTAAGAGGGAAAGAACTACATAAACTCAAAAATTCAGGCAACTTTTACTGTGCATGCTGTCAATTTCTACTCAAGCCAGGTATACGACTAGCAAACAAACTGCAAGTTTTTGCGTGAAACTCAGTTACAGCATTTACAATAAAAAACTTTTTGAAATGAGGATGACTCTGTGTATCTAAAGTGTTCCTGCTATGAAACACTCATGGGAACAGAAAGAGTGTGGAATAAAATCTGGGGCTAGAAATGAGAAAAGGAGGAAATAAGAAGAGTCTCACACCCCATGCACATACAGCACTGAAAGTTACTTCATTGAAAATAATTCACTTTATGTTCAAAAAACAGAGTGAGAGCAGAAACTCCTCACAAAGACATACTGTATGTATGACTCATCTGCAACGGGCTGCAGCAACTTTGAAAACAAAAAGTCTGTTACCCATGCAGCCAGAAAATACTAATAACTAAAAAAACCACAGTTCTTCAAAATGCACAAGCATGCATTAGACACAAAGTTATAACAAAGTTGAACTGCAGTGTCCAGAATACTGGAGACACCTTCAAATTGTGGAATTAGCCTTAGGTCATCAAAAAGATAGATACATTTAAAAGTAGATGGGCTGAAGCTCTGAAATGTGCTGGAGTTAGAATAAAAGGTATCAGTTATTCACATGTCTTTTTAAAGGGCATAATAATTGCATTGGGCTCATATCTGGTCCTAGCTCTTAGATACCTGGCAATTGGAAATGTACACTTCTACACTACTGGACATTAATTAGATATCACTGTGAGAGGTACATTAGAAATACATCTACTGAATTCTAATTCTGTCTCTTATATATCTCTGCTGAAAGAACTCCAGACAGTTTAAAGATAAAGGGACAAGGCCTACCCACTACCCTATCCAGCTCCTTCAACACCAAGAAAAACGTTCTAAGAAATATTTTCTTATTTGAAAAGGTTGTCATTTGTGCTTCAAGGAAATTGTATTTTATCTTGCAGCTTCCTTAAGCAGCTGGTATGTGAACAAATGTATGAAGAAAGGAGCAAATGAGGAGATGGCAGAATGTTACTTTACATTCCAGAACCATTAGGAAAACTGATAAGGAATATATGATTTAATATTAGCCACTTCTTGGCTTTCACATACAGACTTGTTTTTGAGTGTCCAGACTTGTATTTGAGTGACTATTTCAAGAATGCACACTGAGATTCCATAAAAACAGTTTTGTAAGAAGAGGACACATAGCAACACTTAGATAACATTAAAAGTTTTGAACATTTATGGGTGAATTTAGATCTTATCACCCTCATATTATGTTTGTCTTAAATATGTGAAGAAAAAAATGAATACCAAACAATGTTTTTTTCCTTTCCAAGCTCAAAGTAGTGAGCTTATTCCACAGTCAATGATAACAAGATTAGTAATGTATTTCCTACATGATTTTTATAATAAAAGATGGGTTTGTTGCTTTTGTTTTCTGTTTTTTTATTACCATGCTATTATTAAAATCATTATATAAAAATAAAATCTCTCACTGTGTAATATTCAAAGAATTTTTTTTTCAAATTGTTACAAAAATTCTCAGTTAAAGATGTGGATCCACTTCACTGATACACTCAGGACTACTACAGTCAGTGGATTTTGGTCTATAGCTATTCTAAAAGTCCTTAAACATAAACTTCATCTGTTATCACAGAGATCATGAAAATGTAACTTACATCTGCACATGATAGATAGACTTGCCTATGATTGCCTTTCCTGTGACTCCCATTTTCTCTCTTGTTGGTTTCTTAGCCTTTTATAAGCGTAAGAGAGATTGCTCTAAGAACAAGCAAAATATAAGAACACTGAAAAGGAAAAACAACCGCTCTGAATTTCCCATTATTATTATAATGTTCACATACATTGAACACCCACACACAGCCTCTTGACTGATACTACCCACAGTTTTCACCATATTGCAAAACAGATGACACCGTTCAAAATCAGATATAGATATATGTGTGTGCATGTATGTATGTATGTATATGTATTGATATAATATATCAATTATTATAAGTAACCACTGTATTTCCCTGGGATAATTTTAAGAAATAAGCTACTTCCTAATGTACTTTTTCTCACATGGGTGCCCAAGAAATAGACTTTTGTTCCTTTACTCTGCCTTCGTCTTTTCTTTTTAAGTTTTAGAGAACAGACTTCTTGCAGTTATATTATCTTAGTATTTCCCATTGTTCTTTCCTGAAGTTTTTATCCTACTTTCATTCTCCATGATACAAGACTACTTGCTTTCATGCATTTGCAAGTTGCTTTGTCTGGAAAAAACAAGCTAAGAGAAAGGCGGGGATTTCTCACAGATACAAAGCCCTTTTAAAGAAAGAGCTTGAATGATGAGCTAGGACCTAGAGTACATGTAATTTGCTTTATTACCACTGGTTTGGGCCCTAGCCGTACTAGGTTAACCCTATTCACTATAGATAAAAGTCAAAGACAAGTTAGCTTATGAACCATACCCCAGAAAATGGGCAAATTGAAAGGATAATATTTGGTCTTATCCACATTCTTAGGCAGGGAGAAGGGAGAAAAAGGTGGGGAGCATATTGTTGCTGATATTTTATCTCAGAATTATATGTTAATATTATATTTATTTTATATAATGTTGCACATTCCCTTATAGCCACATGATCTCCCTGTAATAACAGAAAATTGTCAATTTTTTATGTCAGAACAAAGGAGAATTTTAAACAATATTATTAAAAAGATAAAAATCAATATTTTTTTCTCATGAAGCCTCCCATCCTAGTGGAAACATCTAATACATGTCAGATCAATTGTGTTCTATAAGTACACTTTTTTTTTTAATGACTATGAAGGGAGTCTAAACAACTATTCAGATGAAGGTGTCTACATAGTAGAAATCTAAAATTAGGTGACATGAATCCAAATCTCATGTTCTTTGTGTTATTACACTTAAAAATATTTGATACCTAAATAGAAATGTATCCCACACACAGCAACAGTCACAATATTGTAGCTTGCAGTTGACTCAGCAATACATCTGTCATCCTCATGATTATATAATCTATCATTCCCTATTATTGGGAAAATGAAGTAAATAAGCAACAGCTTTGGACACATTTTATTGATTCAACAGGTCAGCTCTTCATTTAGCTCCATGAAGAGAAAATTGTCTTCATGTAGAATCTGTAAATTAGGTTTTATATTCTATAGAAATCAGTGTTTTCCATAGAAAGGCTCCCAAAACAGCTATATAAGGTCTTCACGTTCTACAGTAGTTTGTATACTGTGCATGTGAGAGCATTAATTTTAAAAATTCTTCTAATGTATGTATTATATGCCATATAACACAAGTATTAATTAAAACCCAAAAATTTAAACTTACCCTCAGTGAAGGAGGATCAGGTTAGGGAACATCTAAATGAACTCAACACATACAAGTCCATGGGACCTGATGGGATGCACCCACAACTGCTGAGGGAGCTGACCAATGTTGCTATGGAGCCACTCTTGGTAATTTTTGAAATTACCAGGAGGGGTTCCTGAGAACTGAGAAAAAGCAAATGTCACTCCCATCTTTAAGAACAGCAAGAAGGAGGACCCAGGGAACTACAGATCTGTCAGCCTCACCTCAATCCCTGGTAAGGTGATAGAGCAAATAATCCTGGAAACTGCTTCCAAACAAAAGGTGATAGGAAGTAGTCAGCATGGATTTATGAAGGGGAAATCAGGCTTAATCATCCCAACAGCCTTCTGTGATGAGTTGGTTGGCTTGGTGGATGAGGGGAGAGCAGTGGATGTTTTTTATCTTGACTTTAGAAAGGATTTCAACACAGTCTCCCATAAAATTCTTATTAACAAAGCTGATGAACTATGGGCCAGATAAATAGATGGTGAAATGGACTGAAAACTGGGCTGAAAGGGTTGTGATTAGTGGCTCATTAGTAGTGTCCCCCAGTGGTCGATACTGGGGCCAACGCTGGCATCTTCATCTTCTTTAGCATCTTCATAAGTGGCCTGCATGAAGGGACAGAATGCACCTAAGCAAGTTTGCAGATGATTTCTCAACTGGGAGGGGCAGCTGGTGCACCAGATGGACTGCATTGCCATTAAGAGGGACCTCAACAGGCCAGAGGAATGGGCAGTTAGAGAAACTTCATGAAGTTCAACAAAGGGAAGTGACAGCTTCTGGCCCTGGGAAGGAATAACCCCATGCATCAGTACAGACTGGGGGCTGACCACCTGGAAAGCAGTTTTGTAGAGAAGGTCTTAGTTATCCTGGTGGACACCAAGTTGTATATGAGCCAGCAATGCACCCTTCAGCAAAGGAGGCCAGCGGATTCCTGGGCAGCACTAGGAAGAACAGCAGGTCAAAGGAGCTGATCCTTCCCCTCTACTCAGCACTGGTGAGACACATCTGGAGTTCTTTGTCCAGTTCTGAGTGGGAATACCGGAGCAAGTGCAGCAAAGGGCCATGAAAACAATTAAGGCATTGAAACATCTGATTTACGAGGAGAGGCTGAGAAAGCTGGGACTGTTCAGCCTGCAGAAAAGAAGGATCAGGGGATCTCATCAATGTGTATTAATACCTGATGGGGGAGGGRAGTAAATAAAATGGAGCTAGACTCCTCTCAGTGATACCCAGTGATGGGATAAGAGGCAATGGGCACAAACTGAAAGACAGGAAAATCCATTTAAACATAAGAAAAAGCTTTTTTACTGTGAGGGTGATTGCACACCAGAGCAGGTTGCTCAGAGCAACTGTGGAGTTCCCATGACTGGAGATATTCAAAACCCAACTGGACATGGTCCTGGGCAATCTGCTCTAGGTGACCCTGCTTGAGCAGGGGAGTTGGACTAGACAATCTCCAGAGGTCCCTTCCAACCTCAACTGTGATTCTGTGATTCAATTAACATTATTTTTAACCTAATCATGGAATATTTGTGAGCATATTGTGACCCCTAGAAGCTTGCTACTTATTTTATTGTATCCAGTTAGATATATTTTGAACTTTGTTATTTTATAAACTAATTATGAATACACTAAAATAGAGCTGTCCTGCTTACTTCTGATTAATTAGAGAATTATGATACAATTATTTCTATTCCTGTTTGAAATAATATGCAGGCTTGAACTTTTATCAAGGCGTGAACTTTTATGTCCTGAAATGCAAAATTTTATGCTGGCAACTAGTTGAGAAATACAAATTTTAAATTTTCTTTTCATGTTAAATTTTACAGATAAAACTCAATTGCTCAGGTATTTGAGAGATAGAAAAAAATGTTTGTTTTTCCACCATCTTCATATCTGGATTAATCTGAATGTAAGAAAATAAGCCCTGCTCAGGTGTAAATCTGAACTAACCTATGAAGTAAAAATGGAAACTCCTTATTTTCATTCTGTGTATAAATAATTTAATAATTTACAAAATTAAATTTATAAATAATAAATTTCCATGTCTGTGTATATAAAAATATAACTTAGCCTATGGCTGGAGGTAGTTGAGATGCAAATACCTTTTAGGTATACAACTGAGCTATATATAGTGGTAGAAAATAAATTTGCCAGAAGATAGACAGTAACTTTGATTAACTTCAGTAACTTTAGGGCAAGTTCTGTAGCATCTATAATTGGTATATGAGTGAATAGGTGAAACATAAATGGCTTTGTTTTACTTAATATTATGATGCTGATGTGAAGGCTTTCTGCAGTGATCCTATTGTCTTTATTGTTGTAATTAAACAAGGTTGCACAATTAGCTTTTCTGCTAATTTTAATACTTCCCAATTTCATCTGAAGCATAAAAACCCACTCTCTCATTCAAAAACAACATTGCTGTTTATGTTCACTGTATTTCATTTGTATGTTTACCTTCACCCTCTTGTCCACATTAATCTTTTGTTCTCAGTGTCTTTTCTCACTGGAACTATACAGTATTAACACTGCCAGTGACGTTTTAGTGTTACTTCCTCCACAGCCCTCCTGACTGACATTTGTGGGGTAAATTGTGCATTAAGCTAACTGCAAGTATATTTACAGTGAAAACTGACATAGTGCTGATTTCCTTATCATTTTCATTTCATTATTAGCAGGCTAATGATAGAGCTATGACTTATATGTAGTTTAAAATTTTTATGAACTTCAGTTGGAGTAAATCTAAAGAGGGGTTTGGGGTTTTTTTTTTACCTTTTTTGCTTTTTGCTTGTATATTTGCTTGCTTCCACTTGGCATAATTTCATATTGCTGTGATTCAACCTCACATTGGTTCAATTTCTAAAAAAGATAGTGTTGCTTGTGGAAAGTAACACTATGGAATGGGTTAACTGGTGAAAATAACCCTTTCTGGGTTTTTTTGTTTTTGTTTTTTTGATAAACTTCAGTCCCACCATCACCCAAATGCATTTGCTTCTTGACTGAGGCATGCACAGTGTGTTGTTTCATGCTTGACAGGAGCACTATAGAAACATGCAAGATGCAGATCTATGTGAAAAGAATTGGTATCAACTAATTAGTTGTTTTTAGGAGATCTTTTAGATCGATGCACTTTACCTTCTCTAAAATCTTTACTAATCTGGTTTGCATACCTTCTCCAGCCACTACTACCACTTCAGGGAGACAATTTCAGATTCCCCTGGATATCCTTTTCTAAGACCAAGTTTCCATTGAGCCAAGCTTTAGCGAACCACCTTGGGTAGGTCACAGGGAATTTTTTTCACTTTTCCCTGAGTGGGTATGTGGTCCCACCCTCAGAGACAGTAATCTCCACTACCATCAGGCCTATGGAGACAGAAAGGCAGGAAACAGGGCTCATACAACTCCACTCTGAAACAGAGCATATTTTCAGTCTTTCAGCAGACACAAGAGGTGTCTGCAGAAGGACCTTTCACAACACCATCTTTCCCAGAGTTCCTCTTGATGTGCTGCTGCTGCACATTTCACCTGCCTAGGTCTGTTGATTAAATAGCATAATCTAATGCTATCTGTGTGCCCATAGTAATGTTTCACTCTTTTAATCACTAATTAACCAGGGGAAAAAAAAAGAGCTTTGGCTTCAGTGTTGTTTAGTAAGAATGTGTTTTCATGGGTTGATTGCTAGATTTGGCACTGTTATTCTTCAGGAAAAAATTATATTGATGAGCAATGAAACAGTGTCATTACCATAGCAAGGAAGGGAGCTTAGAGTGATTGCTTTCATTCTGATTTGCTTGTTTCAGCAGTAGCCAGTGACATGGCTTAGCTGTATTTACTGACTTTATTTTTTTTACTGCTATGATTGATTGACTGTGGCTGGAGTTTGAGCACAGGGCCAAAGACATCAGCATTGGTTACAGTTTGGGGGAGAGAAAGCCAACAGAAAACGTGGGCGAAATAAAAATGGCAAATCCCTTGTAGACAGTAATCTGCATTCACACTAGACAATAGGGCAAACACTTCTCATGTCCTGGATACTCTCACCCCAGTGAGCGTGCTAGGAAAACAGAAACATCAAGGACACAAGTTCCTTGTTAAAATGCAGGACCTTTTCTCTGCAGACAGAAATATGGTTATGAGAAAAAGCAAAAACCTAGGCAGAGTACACTGGGATAAGCGCAGCTTGTGGTACCATAAAATTGAATCAGTTTTAGATCTGGTAGACTGCCCCAGCACAGAAAATGATGTCTAAGCCATAGGCCTCTCCTAACCATTTCATCAATGTTGGTATCCCAAAGGCTGACGCAGCATTTCTCTTTCAGAAGCTCAGCTCCAGCAGAACAGCTCAGAACTGATGACTCCCCTTTCTTCCTTAAAGGTTTTAGTGTTGCTTTTGATCCTAAACACAGATATGAAAACTTCACCTCTTATGTAGAGGTTGACAGAGACATTCTTCACAGTCTTCGCACTTTTTCTGAAGGAATCTTAGCTCTGTTTTTGTTTCCTTCCTTACCTTCCTCCTGAAACTCTTCTATTTAATCCCTCTAGGCAAGCTTAGTAATATCTAACATATAAACCAAGATATGCATTTATGACACAAATATTTAAGGATTTTAAAAATGCACATAATTCCTGCACTGTAGCCATATGCGCAGATCTATAAGGACAATTTATGTAACAGTGTGCCAAAAGCAATAGTCAATAGCATACACTTTATGTGATCTACAGCTGTCAAAGGACAATGTAGTAGCCAGCCAATCATCTAGTATGATGAAAGTTCAGTTGGTTCATATTTTAGCCAATGTATAAAAGAAGAAGAGGGAAAAGCAAGCAAGAGGTAAAAACCTAGGAATAATGATTTAGATAAAGTAAGGGGTCACATCCACAGAGAGTATGTTGTAACATTAAGATGAAATCAAACTCATAGACTAACAGACAGGAGAACTATTAGAACTGGAGCACTAAACATACTTTTGTTATTCTTCTGAGCTTGACCTAAGTTAAAGATTTCATTAGAAAATTTTTCTTCTTGCTTTTATGGAATAAGTTAAAGTAGTATAATTAAATACAAACAGTCAAACAAATGCGATGTAATGAATACATCCATGTAGTAATTTAATACTTGCTTTCAAGAGGTTACTGAATTGAACTGAAATAAAATATTTATTTTACATAAATATTTCTATATTGAAATATATTCTGTATTCTATATTCTGCATAGTGTGTTTGCAACTTCATTGGCCTGCTGTGTCCATTTACACATAAGGGTGCAAATATTATATTTAGAAAGGCTGAAACATGAATTGCAACAAAAGTATCTATACTAAATGCATCTTGTAAAATGAGCCAAAGACACATTTTTTGCAGCTACATAAATTCATGGAGTTTAAGGCCAGAGAACTATTAGATTATGCCATCCTATCACAGGTTATTCCTTTTCATCTAGTTAAATCTCTTCTGAGACCAATAACTTGTCTTTGACTGAAGCATAGCTTGTGTTTACCTAAAGCGTCTCTTGCAGAAAGGCATTTCATCTTGATTTAAAGCCATTAAGAGGTGGAAAATCAACCTCCTTGTTCAGCAGCCTGTTCCACCAGGTAATATCTCTCATTTTAAAGTGAGTGTCTTTTTTTTCATAATACTCATGTGGTTTCAACTTTGAAGTTCTCATTTTGTTATCTTCCCCTAAATTAATAGATACTCTAGTACCCACTCATATTACTGATTTTATTTTTTGAAAGTATGTGTATACAGCATGTAAGTCACCTTTCATGATGATTTAAGCTCATTAGCTGTATCTCTGATTGTAGAACATTTCCTTTAGTATTAAATAATTAATGAATTTATTTTCTTCCGACTTTCAATACCCCTTTTAAAAGATGAACATCAGGATTGTAACCAGAAAGATAAAGAGAGTCTACCTACCTCACTAATGAAAAATACAAAAGATACTGTACCGTATTATATTATCTTGGCCTCATCTTATCCCAGTTTATGTATCCAGGATCCTCTTTAATCCATTTCACTACATCATCTTATTGAGAGCAAATATCAGTTGCTAGTCTATTCTGACCCTTCTTCAAAGTCACGGCCTTCCAGAATACCATTACCCATTCTGCCATTATACATTCCTTTATTATGGAAATACATTCAGTTACCTTGCTTGATTCCTTTCGTTTTCACTCAGCTTTTTACTTCTTGGTCTCAAACCTGAAAATTTAAGTGTAAAGCTAAAACAGCAAAAGCTGTTTAGCTTGATATACTAACAAAACAGAAAAACACAGGAATCTTGCCAACTGCACAGACCAAAAAAGTGAAGCCATTTTAAGTAAGAATAAAATCTTATTGGTGTTCATCTGAAATATCCCTTCTAACCTCATTTCAGTTTGACCTTCAGAAACTACTGTAAGAAAGCTGGCAAATAAATCTTTCAAAACTCAAATAAGACATTTTCTCAATGTATAGTATTGGTAGAAAATGTTAGTAAAAGTTGTTTACCTTCAAAAATCACTGCAGCATACTGAGAATGATACATATGAATTGGACAAATTATTTCAAAATCAGAGAGGTACTGGGAAGTCACTTTGTTTTACAATTATTGTCCCTGAGTTGTCTTCTAAACATGCATTCAGGGATATTAAGGAAAACCCACAAGCTACAGAAGACAAAAAATGCATGAAGGAAAAATGAATAATTTAAATGAAACATTTTAGAGTGTATTTTGTTTTATTTTATTTTTGCATAGTCTAATTTTGTTCCTCATGTGTCTACCTGCAGAACAAGGAAAATTATGGTTTAGCAATGGGAGATAACGAATTAGTTAGAATTCTATCTGAATGAAGGCCCTTTGCTACAGAATCTCTGTCAGAGGTGTTTAGCCTTAGACACAGATGTTACAAGAACAGATTAGTTGCCTGAAGAATCACAGTATTTCTTAACCTGTTCTGCCTTTGTGGAGAAAAGCACAAAAGCACATAATTTTAACTGAAATTAAACATGTACTTAAGCTGATTACAAATGTGCTATACAAAACAAAACTGAATTGTATAAAACAACACACAAAAATTGCAATACAATAAAAATTTAATTCAAAATTTTCTCCAGTCCAGCTTTATTTTTTAGAATGAATGATTCCTTGACCCAAACATACTTTTCAAATAAAGGGATGGATAGTGATAAAGAGCAATTTATGTACATTTGTACAGGGAGAGTTAAACCTAGGAAAGCTAAAAGGCAGGGGTTTTTTAAAGATACTTTTTCATTTCCTCCATTATGAATTTTTAAAGGATCAGAAAGTACCAAAATTTCTATTAGCAGCAGGTATTCAGCACAATTTTTTAAAAATATTTACACATTAATTTTATTGCCACACTAATTAAAAATACCTAGCTGAAACAACTTCCCTCAGGCAACTGGCATTTGTTGTAAAATCTAAACACTTACAGTAGAAATTATTTTCCATCTCTAAATAATTGTTTCTCAACCTTTTAGAAAAGAAAGAAGGCTTAAACTTTTCCTAAAATCCACAAATACTTTTGTGCAGTGTTGCAGCAAAGGTTTTCATTTACAACCAAGCAAACAATAAATTAAACTTTGAATATTTTTCCATTACATTCCTCATGTAATTTCCCTCATTTCTTTGTTTCTGTGTTTATCAGGATGCATAAATGCTTAAAAATAAATATTTGTATTCAGTTCTGAAAGTCTGACAGTATTTAATAGATCACTGAAGTCCTGTGTAGAAGCTCTACTCCAGAATGTCTTTTAAAATGGTAACATGTACCATATTGTATAGATATACCACAGAGTTTCTAGCATCATTTTTTGGTGTTCAATTATTTGTAGTTTATATATTGTTTAACAGTTCACTGTGTCATATACGCAAAGTGGTACAAACTATTAGATTTACGGCTTGTTTTTTTTTTTTTATTCACTGGAGACCTTGTGCTCATGTTCTCAAAACATTTCTGCAAAGTCATTTCTATATACAGAATCTCAGAAAGTATAGCACAGGGATAAACACTGAATCTGCTAGTCAGTGAAAATAAGAAACAGTATATCAGTTTCTCCAAATCAGTGTATGTAATGGCAGCTGCATGGACGATGTCTGAGTGACATGAGCCATAATCACCTCTAGAGCATCTTAAATATGGTTTTTAATTCACTTTGTCCAAAGGAGAGAAAAATAACAAAATCTATGCAGCACAAAGTGCCACATTTCTTTCAAAAGGTTATTTGTGTGCTTTCTTCTATTGATTACCCTTCTGTATTTTAATATCTCAAGACCAGAGTATAGGATGTGGAATACACATTTACAATTGTTTCTCACTAAAGAATTCATACAGATTATTTGCTTGGATTAAGTCTTGGTCTGAGTGTTTATTTCAATTAATTCCATCTCCATGGATGGACTTTCTCTTTTTTGTAGCTGCCTAGGAAATGTCTCTCTTGAAGATAGATTCATATAGAAAACCTAAAGAAGGAACATTAAATTTAGCTCTGACCTGTTCAGAGGTAAGAAGAGTGCCCTGGAAATCATCTCTCTGGTTGATAGGCCTTTGGCATCTCGTCTTTTAAAGATAGCATCTTCCAAGCCTGGAGGAAGTCCAGGTAGCCTGCATATGTGGGAAGTCAATGAGAAATCTGGCACTGTGCCAAGCTACCTGATTGTTTTTTCCCCCCCTTTTTGCAGAACAGACCCTAGGAGAGGATGTTCTGTGATCTCTAAAGGGAGAAAAATGTCTTTACCATAAATCAGGCTGCAAAGACCAAAAGGAAAGCAATATGTTGCCACAGTGCTTTACTATGTGGGGTTGTTTCAAGTTTCTGTAAAATACAACTAGTTCTCATAATATCAAATTACAGCTGCCCTATTATAGGATTTATGGATGGGTAAGTTAATGCAAACTTTTATTTTCTGTCTTCGGTGCTTAAACAAAGCACCGAAGAAGCTGCTGGTCARCTTCTTAACATAAGGTTTCTGTGTGTTTTGTCCATTTTCTTTTTATGAGCGAATTTGGGAAGAATTTACTAGATCTATAACACTTTGAAAAATGCATTTAGAAAGTCTTAACATAAGGAATAAAAAAAGTGGTTGGATTTAGAAATTTTATTTTGGTTAAATTAGCTGAGATTTACATCCCACAGATATGTGAATTCCTGAGAGAACTGTTAAAAGAAATGAAAAAAAAGAGTTTGGTGATTGGGTTCCTAAGAGTACTGTCTCATCTCCACATGAAATCTACCCAGATATTGGGCAGAGATGGAAGCAGAACACTTGCAGCTTCATGATTATGAGAGTTGTTTTATATAAACTCTAGGTTAGCCCTAATCTATACTAGATGGCTCTGATTTATATGGGGCTGCATCTTAGAAGCATCCTTTGTTTGCTTCCTTTTCTCTATAGCTTCTAGGATACAGGAGCCATCTCACCTTTTTGCCAATTGGAGTTTTGGAAACCCTCTTGTGGCAAAAGCATCTTTCTCTGAAAAATATCCAGTGACTCTGTCACCTTTGCTGAGCCAAAACACACTGAAAATCAGGCCTGCCCTGCATTAGGTTTCTGCTACATCTCAAAGATACTGAAAGTTGAATTATATGTTAGTGAACTAAAGTAAGATGTTCACCTATGAAAAGAAAGGCAAAAAAGAACTTTTTTATAATTAATTGCGAGGTCTCTGAGGCTCTGAAAAAAATCTGTCATTGTCACTACATGTGTTCAAAAGGTGAAACAAACAAAAGAAATGATAAGAAACAACCTTGCCTGATGCCACCATTAAAAAAAAAAAAAGTTTGAGCAAGAACTCAGCTGAAAAAAAGTATGTCTGGAGAATTGAAAACAGTATGATGAAAGAAATAAATTGATGTCTGAAATTAATTTTTCCAGCACTGGGAAAAGACTGTCCCAAAGAAACTTACCAAGTGCTTTCTACAAACGGAAGAAGACCATTTTTAAAGTTTGTTTAATTATTGAGATTATTGTTGGGAGTCTCCCTGGACTAAAGTCAGAATGGTCAGTTCATATGAAATTATAGTAGTTTTCCAGTTTTTAATGTTTAGATTCACTTTGATCTGCAGTCTTCCAGGCTTTACTCTCATATCATTGTTGGGTACCCACGACTCAAAACAAAAGCTAGTAATCTCTTCCATTCAGAGGAGTGGCAGAACACGAGAACTTTTTGAGGCAGCTGAAGATGTGAAGCTATACCATTTTGGAAAATTGAATTGTTATCTCTTTATTTTAGTCAATGATCTTTTTTATTTTCCTCTAATACAGTTACGGGCAAAATAGTTGGAACATTAGTTGCGTGATATGTTTTAAAAAGCACAGAATTGTCTTTCAGAAACTGCATTTGTTGTTGGACCACTGAGAATTATTAGGCTCTTTTTGCTCTACACACAGTAGGACTTATCTAGCTGCAAATGATTTTTTTTTTTGAATTAACTTTTGTTTTTTGGTGAACATTATGCTCTTGGGACTGCCTTTTTATTCTTGCCTGCTTTAAAACTCAACCTCCTTGGCATCTCTACAATACAAGTTTAAAAAAAAAGTAAAGATTTTTTAATTTTAAATTATTTTCCAATATCTTTCAGTCAACTAAATCGTACTTGCAGAATATGAGGATGTCCAGCGTTCCTCACTTCATAACAGCCTTTTTATTCACTGACAAACATTTCTTTTCAAGTAATGCAAAAGGAACTTGTAAGGCAGATTCGGTGATTGACATGCAGATTATACTGCTGCACTACTCAAGATGAGTATCCTGCCTACCTTAGCAACTAGGTAGTTCAGACTTGGTAAGGATCATATCTCTTCTAGATGACAAAGCAGGACTCTGGACTAGAAAGGACCTAATTAATCTCTCAATCATTTGCCTTCATAGCTTTTCACAAGATCAACTGCAACTATGGCACTACTTTCAAATAGCATTCATTGAGCAACTGAATTGTGGGGAATCATGACTTTATGTTCAATTTATATATGCATTTTTAAAACTAAATGTTTTTTTACCATTAGATGTTGCATCTATGCTGGGAATGTAACTAATGATACATCTGTATTGTGTTTTGCATTGCTTGTAGTTAAATAACAAACTTTCCTTATGTTTGGATTGAAGATCACATTCAAGCAAGGTTTAAGACATTCTAGAACAGCTTTTGGTCTTGAATATGATTGCCTTGGGCACGGTGTTCCTGTAGCACTATTGCACAGGCTTTCAGATCAGTAAGCCACCCGAGATGTGGATTTCAAAGGGCTTAATGTCGTACCTGAAAAGAGAAGGTGGAATTTGTGGGCAGCCTGCATTTACACTTGGCTTAAAACCAAGTGGGTGTCCAAGCAGTAAGTTTCTTGCAAATGGCAGTTTAGACCTCCTGAGATGCCTCAGAGATACAACCACTTCTTTGTCCTCACCTTTCTTTGAGCAATGAAAACACAGCCTTTCCTCTCAGTCCCTTGGTATTTCACTGTGCTTCACACAATACTTAAGGAGTGTTCCTGGCAATCTTTTTTCACTCTCAAAGAATCAGAACTTTTACTCTTAACTCCCTATCACAGGATCAATGTGAGAGGTGGGAGGAATTATCAAACTCCTTAGCTACTACAAATCACCCTTTTAAAAAACATTGGGTTCCTGCTTACCTCAGAAAGTCTCCTGGATCACAAAGGGTCACACAAGAAAAGAAGAAAAAGGAAGAACATAAATTATTCATATGTTCACCAATAAAAAAATAGATGAGATATGGTTGCCAGAATCATCGTAAATTTGGTATGTTAGTGTCATGGACAGCAAAAGCAAATCCTCAAAAGGAAACCCCCTAAATTCTTGAACCACTGACTAACGAGAACCAGAAAATTCAGGGGCTCAAACAAGTTCCCATTGATCAGGTATCTTGCCTTTCCTCATGTCTCTAAAATAGAAAATTTCTTCTCACCAGACTCTAGCCACTTATTGCTAAGCTCTTTCTCAATATCTAGACATGTGCAGCACCCTTTGCCTCGTAATTTGTTAATAAATGTTTTGTCCTCTGTTCATTTTTTTTCCTCTTTAAAGGTTTGCTAGTTTTAATAGAAACAGGTCTGGTTAGGCATAAGCCATAGGTAGCCTGAGGAAGTGTTGTTCCCAAAGAGCGGTTAGCAAGTTTCTGATGTGGCAGAGTGATTTTTGGTTGATTTGAGGGGCAGGAGTTTTTCATCTGAGAGGGGACACTGCAGAATAATAGCTTCTTCTAAACATCAGGAGATTAATCCAAGCCCCATCAAAGTAAGGAGAAAGACTCCTGTTAATTTTAGTAGTTCTTTGATTGGGTCTGCACTAAAACTATTGCAGGATCAAGGTGGGTACTGCAGCTCAATTTTATGTTTTAAATTAAGCTCATGCTGTGTTGTTACCTGAGAAAATTGTCTAGAGCCCTAATTTTGAGAAGATACAAGCACATTTATAACAGTACATATGTGGGAAGGGCATAAGGGCATACAAGCACTTAAGAAGAAGTATGTGTGCAAGTGAGAATTTGAAATAATGAAAAAAATGTTAACTATCTTTTATTAATGATTGCTCTGATTTAAGGTGACCATGCTAAATGTAGCAATAAATATTTCTGTGAGAAAAAAAAGAAAGAATTCCAGAGGAAAGGGACTGAAGGTTCAACTTCAACCTTGAATCCAGTGGCATATAGTGTATGCAAATGTATTCTGTTTCTCTGTAGAGTGAGCACAGACCTTCTAACAAGTGCTGTGTGCAGACAAAGAAAATCAGAGGCTGCAAGTGCATAGGAAACAGGTAGCTCCAGATTATAATAAAATACTTTGTACTGGAAGAAAAAGCTTTATTTGAGAAACTGTCTGTCCTGTCATTAGTGCAATTTATAACAGCTGACATAAAGATACTCTGCATTGGACCTTGTTTAAACAATTTAAAATCACTTCTCCTACCTTACACAAACAAAACCACGGCATAGTTCAGTCAAAGGTCTTATGCTGCTCTTGTTCACTACAGCAGATTTTTATTATCCAGCGTATATGAGTTTACATTGCCTTTAGAAATAGCTTTCCACCAATGCAGGCATTTTAAAAATAGCAATGAACTAGAAAAGCTTCATGGATTAAAAATAAAGAAACCAAGGTTGTCATCTCATCATGTACATAAATGATGCTGGAACTGAGTGAACAATGTGGCTGAGAATGCCAATAGTTCTGAGCTAACAAACATCTAAATCTGCTGAAACATAACTCTCAATTTTGCAGCTGAGTGGATCATGTTTTATACTTGTCTTCTCATACCACCTATCAGTAAAGCACTCCAAACAGCAATTAACAGAGTGCAAGGGAAAAAAAATCTTTGCTGCAAAGAAGTTGTCATCTGAGAAAAGAAGCTGTCTTTCAGGGCCACAGCCAGAGTAGGTGGAGAAAATTTCTGCTGGTAATACTGAGGTTTCTCTCCATGGCAAGGTAAGAGCCGGAAAAATATTTAATAAGATACAGCAAAGGCAAGACTGTTTTCTGGTTTATGGATTAACACAGCTGCATTGACCAACCTATAAACATAAAACAATAAAGGACGCCTGGAGCCTGTCATGTTTATCACAGGGACAGCATCATTTAATCATGCTTTTAATCTTGTCAAACCCAGTCTCGAAAACAAATATTTTTCCTCCACTATTTTTACCAGAGATTATTTCAGAGATTTATATCAGCTTAATTCTAGCCTAAACTTATTCATAGTCAGTTTATATCCTTCACTGCTTTGCCGGTGTCATTCTTCTAGGAGAATTTTCAGTTTTCCCACCCCATCAATCTATTCCATATGTTTTTTAGAGAACTAGATACTTTCTCAGCTTCTGTTTCACCAGACTAAAGAAGTCAAAGTTTTTCTATTTCCCTGTTATCCATACAATTCTTTGCTACCCCTATTCAATTTTTATCTGCAAAGTCTTGTAGAATAGCATGTCTGCTACAGCGGCCTCATTTGAAATTTCCTAGAATTGAGGTTGCTTTCTTCTTTATCAGAGCACAGAGTCATTCTGTGACCATGTAATATAGCAAGGACTTTTTTCTCTTCTGTTATTTCCAATGGTTCTCAGATTGCAGAGAAAAATTGTACTACTCCATAAATGACCTTGGGCTTCATACCAATAAATTTAGTCCAATTTATATTACTAGCACACTGCACAGTTGGACTAAGTCAAAAGGGTCGGTCATTTCTTCTATCTGCAAATTGTCTACAGATATGTAAAGCAAAAACCTTTGTGTCAGTTTCTTGATGTATGATAGTTTTTGACTCCACAGTCAGAATCAAAGTTCTGTTGAAATAGACACTGTGTAAAGGCCCAGGTCCCTGCCTTATGGAATAAGTTTAAGAAACTGTTCTTATGAGTATGTACATCAGTACATGGCTACATTGTATACAACTAATTATTGCAAGTGCTGCTGTGAACACTCACTATACAGAGTTTGCTATTTGTGTGCTGTGATGAGTCAAAGTTTCAGAATATTTTCAGCTCCTGAGTAAGATGATTTGCACTCCCAAAGCAAGTTTTAAAGCAGACACAGAAAGTTTGAATTCCTCAAAATGACTTGGAGCTATCCGAAGCACAACATTTGCTCAGTAAATTAGTACTTCTGGCTCCAATTCTAGGTGGAAAACAGAACTAGAAAAGTTCAGCTAAGAAAGTAATTCAGCCTAAATTCTCAAATTTAGGGAAAATATTGCTTAAAGAAGATTTCAGCTGTCTTAAAAGAAAATGCTTCTCTTCTATCATAGTATTACTGAGAAGAGAAGGTGACATCAGGTGGTACACCACTGGGGAGAAAAAAACAGGAAGAAAAGAAAGTGTGTTTGTTGTGAAAGAACGACATCCTTAAGGTGACAGAAGTAAAGATACCAAGACAATAGCAAACAAAATTGTTGGAGGAGTTTTATCAAAACCAAATTACAGCCACACTGTGTTTGCCCTTCACTAAAATTCCATAGTCCTTTACTAAGGAAGCAAATTCTTAATGAAGGGAAACATGATTGATGGAAGGGCCAGCAAAGAAATTACAACCAGTAAATGCTCTAGCATTTATGTAATATATAATGTTTTGAGGAAGGTAGGTAAAGCTAATACACCAGAATAGCACCTTCCAGTTTGTGCAAATTTTTAAAAAAAGATTTTAAAATATTCTTATTGGGTTCCCTTCTGGCAGTCAGTTAACTTTTAATGCCAGAACGGGAGTGTGGAAGTCAGGATAAGAAGGTAGTGGGAGAATCTTGCCCACGGCCTTGATCATGACAGCATGATTCAATATGTTATTACTCCTTGCAGAAATAATATTGGGAAACATATGGATCTGGTTTTGGATCAAAACATCAACCTAGCTGTGAAGTGCTACACACAGAGCCGAGGAGTGTTTCAATATTGTTTGTTTAGATTCATCGCAATTTGATTTGTTAGAGCAGGTATCCCACTCTCCAAATCAGCACATGGCTGGATCCATTTTACTCGCATGGAAACAGTTTTGTTTTTTCCATTACCAGGCATTCGGGCAGAAATGTGCTGAGGACTGTAAGACATGCCACTGGACCTCTCCAAAAGTAGAATTTGTTTCTAAGACTCACAGCTGAAATCTACAGCACATTTGTTAAGTAGGAAATAGAAATCCATGAAAGTGTTTTATGCTTAGCAGCACTGAAAGAGCAATGAGCCATTGCAATATCTAATTCATATAATACTGAGAGTAGCTGCATAGGAAGAGTGAACATAAGTTGATGGTAACTTATAGGATCTCATCCTTGTCAAAGAACCCATTAAGAGGCTAAACCTGAGACACAATTGGATTAGCAAGATCTCTTGTATAACATCAGAGTTAATAAAATAATAACACAGATGCACTACATAATCAGAAGTAAATTGAATTCTGTCAATTTTTTGCTCACTTTCTGTTTGTCCCATATGTACTTTCTTCTCCTAACAGAAAAAAAAAAAAAAGCATCTTCTTTCAAAGTATCCCTGAGGCAGGAATTTCCAATGCAATTTCTGTATGGCAGGGATTTTAGATCCTGAAATTTTTAATAAGGGGCGACCTTATGAAACACAGTGCAGCAGTAGGTTTAACTAAGTAAAATTGATTTGGGGTTAAAGGAAATACATTCATGAAATGGACACATACATCTTTAAATGAATACAGTGGATTTCCATTGTTTGAAGAGAATATACCCTGCAAAAATCTGTATAAAATGTAGCGCTATATAAGACCCCTTTCATCACCTAGTGAGGAAGCTGTCAGGATTTCTCCCTGACTGCTACAAGCCCTGTAGATCCATACAAGCATACATCTGTCTGGCAAGGCAACATTCACTTGAGGTCTTCAAAAATATATTTGGATGTATTTGTACACGGTATCAGTGTATTCATGGAGAGTCACTATTAATGTATTGATTCCTCCCTGCAATCAAATACACCCTTTAAAACAAGCACCCTTCTTTTAAAGTCTGTTTCTGTAACTGTTGCATAACTCTCAGCACTTCTTTGCAGAACTGATCACTCCAACCTTTCTCGGGACAAGACATTTTGTTGTGGTAGTTTTTTAATGTTCAATAATCTTTTCCTTCTCACTTCAGTCTGAATATCTGACATGCAAGATCATAGGGAAGAGAGAGACTCACTGCAAATACATTAAATTCTAGCATAGTAGCAGCAACAGTAGAAAGCCAAATATACTGAATAGATTAAATCGGGCTGTTAGTATACATGACTGGGAGAGTAAGCAGACAACTTAGCAATGTGTATTGTACTTTCCTTTGTGCAGGACATAAAGCAGGCTTAAGAATAAGCTGAAGTATAGCAAGTTCCGTGACCCATTCCTCTCCCATCCACACAGTTAGCTGTTGGCCCAGGAAGACCTAAATTTAGCACAACATCCCACAGTCCATCAGTCCACATAAGCAAAACATGTTCCTAAGCAGTCAGCATACTCAGCTTTCTAACTGAAAGTGAGCACCAGTCCAAATCAGCTATGTTCTCATGTGTGCTCAACATGGAACACAAGAATTTTCAGCAGGAGTCTGCAGACACTTACCTGGCAACAGAAACGTGTCCTAACTTATTTCTTTAGCCTAGCAAACATTCATTTCTTATGAAAGTCTGCATCCGAGGGGATGAATATGTTCAAGAGAATTTAGGCAAAGCTGCAAACAAAGTTGCTACAAACCCTAGTTAAGCTTCTCTTTCCAAACACCGCTTCACGACTGAGAAAAGGTTTCTCCCTTCTTTCTACCAATGTTATGTAAGTAATTTTTTGACTTTACATTGTTAGTTGTCTTATTTTGGCTTTTTATAGAGAAAACCTGCCATGCCTACTTGGTAACCTGGTACATAGTTGGATGGCTATTACAGATGGCTTTTGAAGGGGATAAGCTCTAGCTGTTTGGCTTAGGAGGACAGGGAACAAAGAGATGGGGGATGGGGGTGTGGGATTTGGGGTGGGGTTTTTTTTCTGTCAGAGATAAAGTTGAGGCAATGCTATGACAGAACTGTATGAGCTTAGGCAAGTGATTTGACTAAGCATATCACAGGAAAGAGGCCTGGTTTTTAAAGCCTAGAACAAAGCATGTTTAAGTGCTATATGGTTATATTAAACTGACTTTTCCCCTTCTCCGCTGAGCATGCTAACCGCTAAACTATAGAGATTTGTTAATTCTTTCATTCTCTGGGTCACTGCACATTTAATGATTCTGTTTGAAGGGGAACAGAAGGGCTTAGGAGAGTCCCACCCCAGAGCAGCTCTATACTGCCGCTTTTAAAAACATATTGGAAGAAGTTGGTTTAAATATCAAAATTATATCCCTGGAGAATGCTTCAAATATTAACCTGTTGCATAGGGAGAGACATTGGCACCATATCCTCCATAAATTATCTAGAGGAGTATTCAAATAAAACCTCTCAGATTGGCCCTTCCAGGCAACACAGGAAGCTGAATCCTACACGGTGAACATGGTTGGATGAATAAAGCTAAATATAGCTATGCAGAATTTTAAATGAAAAATGTTGGAGTGGGCCCATTATCTGATAAGATCATAAATTGATAAAACATCCATATGACAATAAAGACAAAATCTGATTTAAAGTGGCAAGGATAACATAGGAAGAGAAAATTTAAAATTATATAAGGCATCTAGAAAAAAATCATATGATGTTTAAATGTCATGTTGAATATGTTACACAGTCTCAAAGTAATATGTCTGTCTGAAAGTATACGAAAGCTACACTGACCTTAGGTTATCCATCTCAGTGTAAAGAAAGTATGTAAGTGCTTGATATACTTCCCCCTTTTCATGTTAACTCTTTAATCTTTGCATCAAAATGTACATAAAGTCACTTCAAAAGAATTTCACTGTAAACCCTTGCAACAATTAACATCAAGCTCTTGCTTTAACAAATCATCAGCGGTGGGAGATTGCCAGTTCTGAGAAGCAACACGGTGACCTGATAGCTTCAGTCCTGAAAGCATCTTTGCTAGAACACCTTTTCAACATACATAAACCAGGTTTTGTACACCTGGTTTGTTGATGCGTTCTGCCATCCCACTTATCTTTCATGTTATTGCTGCTTTAATGTTAAGGCAATAGGTTTGATTTTGATAGTTATTTCCAGGAATTTGTGGAGTGTGATTGCTAATCTGTTACAAAAGGTAGTCTCATTATTTAAATAAATCATAATTTGAGGTTACTTTGCTCTTTTCAGTCTTCTTTTGACTTATGAATTCTGCTTTTCATTTCCTCTGAGCTGTTTTACTAATTGGCAGGTGGTCCTGATGTGGTTCACTACAGCAACCTCTCTCAGGTTACTGGCTGACTCTCCAGATGTTTAATTTCATCATTTTGATATGCCTCAGTGACTTTCTAGGCTAGTTTTCCCTAGTACTGGTACACTTATATCCCTCTTCTATATTTTTCTCCCCTTAGAAAAAGTGATTTGTTGTTGTTGTTGTTGTTGTTATTGTTGTTGTCTCTTACATTTGAATTAATTTCCTCGGTGTTAGCTTCAGGATTTTAAAGAATCTTTCACAAGGTTAGTCATGGAAAGTCTTCAAATCTCTGCCCACTCCCCTCTGTAATATGAACATCTTTGTGACACTGTATGTAATTATGATGTCTGATAGGACAATGTACTCAAAATCCAGCATTACACTGTGATCCTGATTTTGACTCAGGGTTCTTTGATTTACAGACGTACAGAAATAATTATGAGAGAGATTTATGAACATTGCAATTGTCTCAAAATTTTGGAGTGGGAAATACATTTCATTTATTATCCCTGGTCACTGTAAATCTTCCTTTTGTTTGATACATATGATGCCTAGAATGATAAAATGTTCAAATCTGTAATATTTTGTCAAGGAAACATTTTACAGGCTCTGGATAAAGAATATAATAATTGCTCTGCAACACCTGAAGACTCCTGTAAATTGTCTTATGCTGCCAGGTTTCCTTTATTGCATTTTTCATGCCATAGATCTGTGAATGAACAACAGCTTTTAAGATGACACTTACTTATTTTAATACATTGCTGTATACTTGACAGTCTTGAATTAAGTTGATTTACTTTCAACTCTGTAATATGTTGGCTTCCATAGCTAGGCAGATATCTGTGTTCAGCTAAAATATATACTTACAAATGGAAATGAGGTAATCTATTTTATTTACCAGTTTTGATTGATAAAAACATTTTAATCATTGTTCTCCAGCTTCACCTACTATTAAAACTTAAATTCAAGTGCAGAAATCATTTTTAAGATTCCAAAGCTCTTAAGACCTTTGGGAAGAATAGATATCAAAACTATCTTAACTACTAAGAGTATTACTAATTTTCATCATGATGACAATTTAAACCACAGAAAAGGACTCTTTCTGCTAGGTGTGCTTCATTTATTCAAATAAGGTGATACAGATTAGGTACTTAATTAAGAACTAGACCAGTGCTTTTCAAGGTATGTATTATCCCAGGATCATAGCAGTCCATGATTCCCTCTTTCTAGTTTTCTAAAACACAGATTTAGAGAATATATCCATGTATCTGTGTTTACTTTTGTTTTCCTGAAAGGAAATGTTTAGCTTTCAAAAGCAGGGGAAATGCCAAGCTAGCCAACTTAGATCTGTTAGTTACTTCCTTCTTCGTCCTAAGTTACCTCCTCACCACCAAAGATGCAAAAATTTTTTATGCATTATCATAAACTTTCATCATACTTTCATCATTATGCTTGCCAGCTGGAAATGATTTAGAAGCAGGAATATACAAAGTCATATTCTAGGTTAAACAGTGCCTGGTAGTGTCACCTACCTGTGTGAAGAACTTGATCTGTAACATTTTCTAGGACTATTATGAACTAAAATGACCAAATGTCATGTATCGAACGATCTTTTCCACTATAGGTTGTATCTAGAATGCTGTCTTTCCATTATGATTAACTGGTTCAGGTTAACAGTTATTATGGGGAAGTAAAAATTCATGTGCCTATTAAAAAATGAAAATTTAAATGAAATTATTCAGATGTAATGAAGACAATATTTGTCATTATAGGCATTATGAGCTCTTATTTTTTTTTAAATATGACCTATTTTGTTTTCTTAGTAGTGCTTGACATGTAATTTTTGTAACAAAATATGAAGCTACTAGAAGTAGTGCTTCCCTGCCTTGAAAGTGTGACCTTTCACAGTGTAAATGGAAGTACAGGAAAAATAGATAGGTGCCAAGAGGTATGGGATCAAGAGCAGACATTTGGAAGCACCTGTGTTAGAGAAGTCAGGTATTTATCACTGTCTGCAGAGTTTACATATCTTACCAAAATAAAAAGCAGTTTGAGAATGAAATTAAAGCCACCACTCAGTGGTGGATACTTCTCACATGAAAAAGGAAAAAAAAAAAAAAAAAGATGTTTCTTTTCATTTAATCAGTCTAAAATAGTCACTTCATCAAAACAGTAGTGAAAAGGAAATGAAGTGTGAAGTCACACTACAAAGCCAGCTTTATCACATACCACTCTGTGAAAAGTTACACTTTGCTTCTTAAAGAAAAAATAAATGTAAACAAAACACTAAAAATAGGAGTCATCATGTATCTGGTCTGATTTCATGATAGAATAACCCCTCCAAATGCCCTCAGTGAATGTAAGTGTTATACTGAAATCAAAGACATCACCTGAATGTACTTCCATAGGTTGATAGCCGGCACAGACATTCAAAATTCCTGAAAATCTGTTTGGACATAACTTATAAATGAAAGGACATCTTAAAGTTTCCAATATGAGTTTAAAATACCTAACATGATACTCGGTCCTTATAGACAACTATTAACAACATTACTGTAGAGGTTCTATTCTTAAAGTATGAGTCCATCCAAAGCACACTGGCCTAACAAAGCCCGATGGAGCAGGCAAAGGAAGATTTATATAGCTTATAAACTTTAAAAACTTTATATAATTGTTATAACTGAGAGCAGTCCTGTGTGTGCAATCACGGCTGCATGAACCTTAAGCCAGTCTGTCAGCATGTGAAGTATTCTACTTATTACCCTTTTCTGTGATGATTCATCCCATGAATTTTGTTTTTTTTTTCTTTCCTTGTAGCTGAGAGAACAGTCACCAACTGCTAGTAACATTCTAAGTCACATTTTTATTTAATGTAAGCTAAACTATACAGAATTAACAGTAGAGTATTTGTGTAGTCTGCTTCCCGACTGCTTCATGGGAGCTGTCTTTTCTATACAGAGGTTCTATGCACTCTGGAGGTATCAGCCTGAAAAAGCAAAAGCAGAACAGGGTTCCAGATGTCTTTTAAGTTAAAAGCAGGTAAAACTACATTTCAGTCTTTGAAAATCAAGTTGTTGGTAAGCAAAATGGTGTTTTACACAAGAATATAGCCTGTGAAAATTACCTCCATGTACAGTTGCCCAAGTTCAGAAAAATCAGTTCATCTCACCTTAGTTTAGGTGCCTACAGTACAAGGTGTCCACACCAGATCCAGACTTCTGTGCTCTCTTTATATGTAGTGGAAATCCAATCAATGTGGCCAATGCAGTGTGTCTAAGGTGTAGGTCATCCTAAGTTAGACTACCAGAAGAAAATCTAAAAGAAAGACAAGCTGAAACAGAGATAATGGACTATGGCACATTAATCAAAACACTATTGCAGTAAAGCACATGGACAGATTTAACCTTCATGAGGAAATACTTTGTTTAATAACATGTTTTAGTGGGTTTAATCTGCCCTGGGAAATAACTTCTCATACATACAACAAACTGTTCAGTAAACTCAATACTCTATCAGCTATGTCCAAGTACTCTCTTGTTCCAACAACAGGCAACACCTGCGCAGCACAAGATACTGAAAATGGCTAAAAGTAACAAATTGAGAATTCCCTGATTAGATGGAATCTGGAATCTGGAATCTGGCATCTCGTGCACTATGTCCATTAATTTTGGCAAAGAACGTGAAAGGACACCTCAGTTGGCAAGAAAACAGGCTGCACTGTAATAATGAACAGCGTGCATGTTACAACCTTATGTAGGTCTGTACCTACATTTAACTTTGTGTGCCCTGATTCTGCTAGACTGAGAAAGGGTAAATGTCAAAGACAGCTAGGGAGGCCCAGCTTATTCTGAGAGTACTTTTTTTTTTCTGTTCTATGCCTATCTAAGTGGAGGATACCTGAACTGTTGTATTTTTGATTGATAATGTCATATAGTAACACAGATCCACCTCATTATACTTTCAATCCATCTTGTTCATGAGGTTATTTAATAAATGGCACCCTCTTCATAAGATAGCCATAATCAATGTGCATAAACTAATTTTTTATTAGTTATAATTATACAAGGTCATTTTTATTGGGGCAGCTAGGTTGATAGATATCTCTGTAATTGTTTTCAAAGACACAGACAGCTATAATACAATTAAGTAACAAGGGATTGATCCTAGCTACATCAAAATCAATTGAAACTGATGGCAGAAATTCACAAAGAGAAGACCAACAGACTTAAGGATGAGTCCTGAAGTAAAAACAGCTTTAGAAAAGGTCTTTTCTCCCCAAATTCTGAGTTTATTCTATATTTAATACAAAAAAATTAAAACTTTTAAAGTGGCAACATTTTTATACCACAGTCTAATATAGCACAGGCATTTATTCCAAATGTCATTGACCCAGTTTTGTCAATAATGTGGATCTTTGTTGATGCTACAAAGCTGAAAGGTTAACGTGTTATCTAAAACGGAGAAAAAAACTAACCCTTTATTTCAATGTGACAGATGTACTTGCCTTGAGCACTAACAAGGCATAGCTAATTACTGATACAGTTGCAGAAAAGGGACCCTGACAGTCATGATCTATGAACAAATTTGTCTTCCAAGTGACAAGTCAAACAGAAGTTACTGAGGAGTATTGAGCACTGCCAGCACAGTGGGTGGATTACAAAAAAATTTCTACATTTTCATTTTTATTGCTGTAGGGAAGATATTCCACCTTCATCTCAGATGATGTCTGAGACCATTTCGTGCTTTTACTGTTTTCATTAATAGCACCAATATTTCTTTCTATGCATTGCCAAGAGGTTTTTTAATCCAATGGTTTCTTAGAATCTCAGTTTTCCTAAATTTTTCCAGATTTTATATGATCTATTATACAATATCTACTTTAGAAAGATCAACTGATAAACAGTTAAATAATACATCATAAAAATACCCCCCCAGATTTTTTAAAATCAGAACCTATAAAAATGTATAGTTAAATCTATTAAAAATGACATTATTTTTAAAATATCTAAGTCTTACATTGTCTTGTAATTTAAAATGTAATGTAATTTCTGAGAATTTGCATTTTAGTGAAAGTAAATGGCAATAAACTGATGCTAATGTACAAAATCAGATAATTCTATTAACAAACTCAATTTCTACCAAATATAATAACTGAAATAAAGTGAAAAGCACATAGCTAAATAGTATTGCCATTATCTTTGCTTGAGTCTACACTCCTCATTTTTAAGGTGCTTCACTTTTGAGATAAAAACATTCTCAATTCCTTTCATCTCGGAAGAGTTCCGATAAGACCAAGTAAAAATACTGTTCTTTATCAAGATGAAATAGTTATTTCTATTTATGATGAATGTGTATAACTATGTATAATACTGAATCAGTGTTCTCACTGCTATTTGGCAGGTGTAATACAAGGACTGAAATATAGTCTTAATATGCAGGATTTTTTAATCAGCATTTATTCTCGTGAAACAAATATATTACTAGAATTTATTCTGTAAATATTAGAAATCTCCCGTGAAAGTTATCACAGTGCCTTTGGGTGTAATATAATTAAATCACTTGGGTCAAGTCCGAAATGGGATTAGGCTTCCTGGCACAACACTTTGCGGCATTTCAGTATGAGGCATTGAGCCCAGGAGTGCAATTTAGGGATTCCTCTAGTCCCTATATTCCATGTCTAATGAAAGGCAAAAACTTCCTCTTCTTCCCAGCTCTTGTACCTTAACGTTTAGGGCATTCTAATAGAAAATTGGAGGTCCTTCTCTGAACAGAGAACAGAACTGAATCCAGTTCTCCCACCCTATGGCAATGATCTTAATCACTATACTATTGTGCAAAAGCTAAAATAATTCTTCCCTCAGTATCTTTGAATGGAAGTGGCTGAGGTATAATGCTTTGAGTTGAATTCCGCACTGTCTGTGTTCAGTACAAATAGAGGCTACTTACATGAGGGAACCCGCAGGGTGCTGCTTAGAGCAGAGATGTGTCTGAATGCCCAGCTGGGAGCAGGGCAGCATTTCCAGGCATGCTGAGTGGCAGTATTTTAGGTACCTCTATCAAGTTTGTGATCAACATCTAGAGCTTCTCAAATAACCTAGACATTCAACAAATGTCTCCTAGGTTTCTTCATGGGTTTCATAAAATTGAAGCTAAGTACTCAGATGTTTTCACCTTATTTCTTAAGTACTATACACATTAAAAAAAAAAAAAAGATTTAATTTAAAGAGTATCATCTTTCATTTTCATATAATATGCTTTTCAACTGATATTTAATCATGTGCTGAAGATTTTCCAGCAACATTGTAATGAACTGAGATGCCATAAGTTATAAAATAGGAGTATTTCTTCTTCAGTTTTATATTTTTACAACTGGTGCATCACATCTACCAATTATACATTCAGTTGCATTATTACAGTGCAAGAAGTATTTAGACCATGTTGTACCCAGTAAGTGAACACCCAAGCAGCAGCTGTTGGATGGTGTATGCTACCCCTGACTCTTAGGAAAGAATATTGGCAAAGACCCTTAGGACAGTTGAAAAAATATCTTTTCTCCAGTTCTCTTAGTTCCCTGGGGGAGTTGAGAAGATGTCCCAGCTGATCTGCTCCCAAATGTGTTGTTCATGCTCTGCTGAGCAAAAACAGGAAAGTCCCCTGCCTGAGTGGGAATTGCAGAAAAGTACTGTGATAGTTTACAGACCATATGTACAGGGCGGATGTCAGGCTACGACGGTTTGACAGTAACGACTGAGACAGCAATATAATAAAAAAACTATGTTTACTTCCTCACGCAAGCTCTTAGATTAGCAACATCCATTAAAATAATGCAATTACTAATTTGGAAAGGATAGCCCGAAAAAGGATAGCCCGAAATCGTAGATTATTGATTCAAAAGGATAGCGTGAAATCATCGATTGCTGATTTAGAAAAGATAACCCAATACAATGCAATTACTGATTTAGAAAGGATAACCTGAAACAATGCAATTACTGATCTAGAAAGGATAACCCGAAATTGTCAGTTACTGATTTAGAAAGAATAACCCAAAATTGTCAGTTACTGCGCTAGTAACTGAAAGCACTGCTTATCCCTACTTGAAAACTTTCTTGGTTTACTCTCTTAGCGAGAGGTCTCTCAAATTCCAGGAGTTACTACTTGCAAGCTTTTGGTTCACTCTCTTAACGAGAGGGCTCTCAACCTCATGAGGAGTTACCTTAACCCAGCGTCCCAGGAAAAGGGGAGGGGGGGAAATATGGTCCAGCCGGAGAGGATGGTCAGGTCACGTTCCGTCCCTGCTCAAACTCTCCAGCTCGGTGACCCTTTTTTACACCTGGCTGGGACTCTGGGCAAATGTCATCCATGCTGATTCATGCATAGTTGCATATTTGTAGAGCCGCTTCTTATTGGCCCTTTTTTGCTTTATTATTCGTTTCCCGCCCCTTCCTGATATGCTAATTAGGAGGGGGTGTGTGAGATAATATTAAAATGGAGTGTAATGAGCTGAAGGTTATCGTGGGTCAGAGTTAAGTTCTGTGATCATGGTCTTTTGCTCCTTGCGAAACAGGGAGGTGGACTGCAATGTCWTCACATTGCTTCCTCCTTCGCCTCGTTTGTCTCACCACCATCTTCATGCAGACAGCTTGACCCGACCACGCTCATTACTCAGTCCCTAACTTCTCTAATTTCGTTAATTTGTGGGCTCATAATAATAATTTTGAGACGGTCTTTAGTATCCAAGTATCCTTTTTTATACGGCTGTGACTCTGGGCAAATACTGTTTTTGCTGACTCCTGCGAGTTTCATAACAACAGGGCTGTTTGTCTGTTCGGAAGGACCCTGCTAGCGAGGCAAGACCACAACACCTCCGTATCGCTTCCTCCCTCCCTGCGGGTCCATGCAGACTCCTTAGTTGGCAGACTTTTTCAGTCCTGTTAATCCTTCACTCGCTCAGCAGAGTTGGGTGCTACTCTTTGTCAGTTGCAAGAAAGAAATGAACAGACATGAGAACCACTTATTAGTGTAGCTATCACTACTTAACCCACTCCCTCAAACCTGACCTTCTATATCAGGGCATGAATCACATCCTTAACAGCTGGGGACTGCACACTACCTGACAGTATGCAAATGGTGTCAATTCTCCAAACAGGGAAGGTCCCAATTGATTTAATTAATTTTATTAATATATTCTAGTCCCAAAGCATTCTCTTTAAAATGTGCATGCTTCTGACTTACTAACATAACAAAGAAAACTTAGCTTATGTCAAAAACTAAGAGCTCCCACTTCACTTTCCACAGAGACTAAGTACTTGCACCATAATGTAAATCAAGAATATTAGTGTGATTTTTTTCTTTTAGGCAGAGGTTCAACCAGACAGAGTTTGATGATAATATTGGTGCAATGAGTTCTTGCTGTCAAACACTCATTCCTGACTGAACTGAAATTCTCTGTCCGCTCAGTTGTGCCAGTACGGTGCTGGGGTCACACTGTAAACAGAACTGGCAAACTAATCCTGAGTAAAAGTAATCCTTCATTTACCAAGAGCTATGATATATTCTGGGTAAATCCTGAAGTGTAATGTTAGGATACTATGTTATATCCCAATGAGAATTAAATAAAGGGCTAGCTGAAATATTGCTGTCAGCACAGCATCTGTTCATATGATCTTTTAGTCATAATAATAGTGCTAATTCTCAGTATATCAAAGCAGACATGGAAACTAACACACACAGTGCACCTTCTGAATATTCCCAATGAACTGCTCATGAGCAATCTGCAGGCCAAGAATTTATTCACTGAAGAAATAAATGAATATTTTTTGGATAATGAATAAATCCAAGAATTTTGCCATATGTTTGTGGACAACTGGTGAACAGAAAAAAATGCTGGTGAAATTTAACCCAATAAATAATTCATTACAAATTACTTGCCTATTCTAAATTTAAACCCACAGATTTAACTCTCTCCAGGTTTCTTTTTTAGAAGTAGCACTACCACCCTTCTTCATGCATTATATACTCTGCCATCAGAATTGGTTATCATCAAAGGCTTTACACCCAGCCAGCAGAGGAAGAGAGCAATCCCTTCTGGTTAAAATGTTAAATCAGGTTATATCTCACCTTACTATTCTGAAGCTGAAAATATCATCTGCATTTGAATCACCAAGCTACTAAGAGAGATCACAGGATAGAATAATCCAGTGGCACTTCATTTGCCTTGACCTGTACTTTGTAACCTGCCACTACTGAATTTTAAAGGAAAAATGACTAGAGCTAGGGAACCAGGCATAATGAAAGTCAACATCATCATCTCTCTCTCTCTCTCTCTGCAGGTCAATAGTTCAGCATCATCATTCCAGAGTAACTAGCCTCATTTCTGAAACCTATTTCTAAATGTAAAATTGTTATTTAAAAAGCCGTACTAGTGACCCTTTTGATGCTTTCAAGAAGAGGAAGTTAAAACAAAGCAAAATAGAAGAAGATAGAAATGAGCCTCCACTGTATCCCTGTCTGGAGGGAATAAGTATTCAAAGTAATGTTTGTTACTCAGAGCACTGCAAGTTTTTGCATCCTCCTTCCCAGAAAGGTTTGCCTGAGTGTTCTATTTTGCTTTAGTGACCTAAGAGTGGCTTACATCTCATAAATAATGAAGAAAACTGAAAGCTCAAAAAGGTTAACTTGCTATGTACACCAACCAGGCAAAGACTATGATGAGTGACACCATAATTTATCCAGGAAGCTAAGGTCTTAATTTATTTTCATTTGTAAGCACAGCAAAAGTAAAATTTAGTAATTCGTTATGCACAATAGTAACACAAACAAATGCTAAACTATAATTTTTTGCAGTACAGTTTACCTTAAAACTTAATCTTGTAACCATTTTCTTCATAGATTCCTCGCCCAAACATTTCTGCAGATCTGGGTAGTTGGCGTGGATGTTGGTGTATGAATTTTAGTTGGTTTAATATGGTCCTAGTCCCACTGTAATTCCAAGAAGAAAAATATAGAATGAAACTTAAATACAAACTTATCTCTGAGGCTGTTTTTGCTCAGCTTAGCACGACAGAAAAATTGGTGCACTTGGAGCTTAGCTGTCAAGATTCTACATTCCAACAAGCCAGAGAGTTCTCAAAAGAGTCAGTTAAGGGGATTATTCCCTATAAAACTCTTTTTTTATGATCTTATCCATTAAATAAAAGAGAATCTGCAGTTACGCTAAGAAGTCAAGGGAGGTTTTGATACACAAATGCAGATAGGATAATTATTACACTTTTTTTTAACTGCACCATGACTTTTTGAAAATTGGAAACTTTCAATAAGAAGTGAGGATCTAGCTCTGACGTTTGACAATGAGTGTAATCAAGTGACAATTACCGGCATCACTGCAGCTAACAGTGAAAGCAAATATTAGTTAAATTTTCAAAATCAATTCTAGTGTTAATGTGTTACTACACACTGTAATGCACATTTTCCAGCCTTTTTCTTTGCAACTTAGCAGCTCTTTAGGAGGTCTTTCAATACAAAAATAAGAAAAGTTGAAGAAATGCTCCAGATACACCTGAATTATAGGATTAGGATAGTACAGGGGTAAACACAGTTATGTCTTCATATGTTTCACCTAAAATCTTTTAAAACACTGAATTCTGAAAATCAAATGGAGGTCCCAATTACCTCCAGGGATGTAACAGCATACGGTGCCTTAATAGGTGTCATGGAAACAATTTAGACATATAGTGGTAGTCATGAATATGTTTCTACATCTATGTCCTGAAAAACGTTCACTGAGATATTTGAAGAATGATCACTTTGTAAAGGCCTCCATCCATCTTTAACTGTATGCTTAGCTGAGGTAACTTATCAAATTAAAAAAATTACATGGGTAGTTGTATGTTTTGGTTAGTTATGACCAACAACAATAGTAGCCAAATGTACATCTGACACCCAGTGTAAAAAAAACTTCAGAACAGCAGTTTTCTCCCTATTCAGTTGACAGCTATAATGGTTTTTAGCAAATGTCTCAATGGCGTTAAATTTTTTGTAGGCCCAGCTCCTGAAATCTTCTAATTACACTAGAATACTTCAAAAATTAATAGATTTCTAATCACTATTTTTGTGGTTAGAAAATCTTTAGAGCATATCTGAGCAAGTCAGAAGTACAAAACCAATAGTAAAATCCAAAGGATGTCATTCTCTTTTCCTCTTCTTTTTCCTCCCAGTTTGTGATTTTCGAGCTAATCTCATAATTACTGTGTCTGGACTCATGATTCTTGAAGGTTTATTGGAAAATCCTACATTCAGTGTAACAAATGAAGTTAGCATTTAACTCTGAAGTTTGGTTGTTCTGCTTACACTGTCTCTAGGAAATGCATGATAATACCATTTCTTGTCTGTTTTGTTTCTGTTAAAAAATGATGGAAGATGCTGTCAGAATATGGAAAGAAGCATGGGCCAGAGTTTTAAGATTAAGATTCTGTGACAGTTTATCACCTACATTTGATGGCTCTACCACTTAGCGGTCTTGGAGAAGTCCCTTAACTGTTCTGTACTTCAGTTTACCCATGTAAAATAATCCCTTGTAATACATTTCAGTGAGGTTTTCTTTGTTACCCGTGACAAAAAGTCTAACAGTATTATGCAAATGAATAGTGCTAAGATATTTTTCTCACATATGTGCAATAGTTGCTCTTTGGGTTAAGGAACAGAATTTTGCGCTAAACTCAGTACTTTCCCTCAGTACTGTCATCTTTTAAAGAGCAGCTGACATAGGTGATTTATACTGCCCTGTGTATCTAGGGAATTAAATGAAGAAAAACCAGGACACAAAGCTACACAAAATAAGGTTAAATAAAGTCAGAAAGCAGGAAAAGTAAAACTTATAAGCCACAAAGCTAAATAAAACAAAGTCAGGAAAGAGAAGATGCAAAACTTCAGATGCTCACTGCAGTATTAAGATACTCATTTTGATCCAGCTGCATGTAATAAGTCAATCAAAATCATTTCAAGTCAATCCATCAATAATCAGCTTTGGCTCTTTCCTTCTTTTGCTTATAAAATAAAGTTAACATTGTAAGTACTGATTTCTTAATCGGAACATTTATAAACCTATGTGCACTTGGCTTTTCAAAAATACTAAGTAGCCACATTTCCTATTCAGAGTCTCTGACAAAAAACTACAAGCTGAGGCCAATCAGTTATGTTAGTCAACCAAAGTTTATAAAAACACCCTGAGTTTTCATACATTTTATGTAAACAGACTCATGACTCAACATAATCAAGTACACAGGGTTATCCTTCTCTGTAGAAAAGAAGATAATATTCACACATTATTTTAAACTATTTTTCATCTTTATTATGTTTATTTACCATGCTTTTCCAATTAAGCTACAGCATTATAAATTTACTGGCATTATAGGATTCTGGTTATGCATACATTTTGAATATGTAGGATATGTATGTGGAATAACTAAGACTTTATAAAGAAATCAATAGAAAGGGAATCAAAAGATGGACAAACCGTATTGTAGGTAATCATATAGTGAGAGCTGGCTGCTGTCACACTGGAAACATAAGATACTACTGTAAATGCATGTATTATTACAAAAACAGACTTCAGAGCTAATTTATGAGGGCGCACTCAGCTCCTAACACTGGGTGGCCTTTCAGATTTTAAATTTAGCTACATTGAAAGGTTTGCCCTTTGTTATTTGTTTGATTATCAGTTTCACATTTGGAAATTTCTAGAAAATTGTTAGTGGAGGTTTTTAGAACTTGAATATGGACTTATTTTATTTTATTTCACTCAGTGTAGCAGTTAATGGTAAGCTTTACAGATTGGGAAAATATGTCCAGTAATCAAAGTAAGCTCTGTCTCTTTTCTGTTTTCCTTTTTTTTCTCCAAAATGATCAGTATAATATGTTATGGAAGTAAATTTTAACTCTGATCAACAGTAATGGAGGTCAAGCTGTGGCAGTTATATAAATCCAGTGAGGTTAACTGGCCCATAAAAAATAAGTGCTGAAGTGTCCATTTCTGTGTGGGTTATACTGCTGGGTGACTTGCTTTTCCTCTTCTACCCATTTTATTATGAGTTTCTTCAGAAAAGAAAATGCTAAGCGATTTCTGGGAAAGAAATAAACAATAAAAGTCACTGCAGCCTTTATATGTTATGTATTATTTGTCTCAACCAGAATGAGCCAAATAGAGTTCTAATAATTTTTTCTACAGTGGAAAAGTCAAAAATAGACCAACTGGCATGCTACTATATTTAGTAATGGAATTCTAAAATGACATGTGGAATACTTTTTTTTTTTTTTCCTGAAGGTATATTTGATTTTGTGATTGCAATAGCTTTTAAAAATGTTATTTTGGAAACTAGAAAGATAAAATATGAATCTGGGAATGAACTAGTTATCAGTGTTAAACACATCTTCCTTTCTCTACCAACCAGTTGTGGGACATTAGAATCTGACCCTTCATTATTCTAATATTGTAAAATGTACAATATCTTCTCTTTTCCTTATATGAAACATACTTTCCACAGTTATTTCATTTCACTCAGAATTATGCTGGTAACTTTTCCCTATTTTGTGCGAAAGAAAAACTTGTACATGGGCTAAATTTGTGGCAGCAGAACCTTTGTCTTGAGAAAGGCATTTAAATTTTCCTTATTTGCCTTAATTTACAGGCAAATCTCTTCAGCTTCCATAATACACGGAATTTACAAGCCAGAAATTACACACTTGACTTAGTACATATTTACATGACTATGTTTCTGGAAAAAGAGGGGAAAATGAAATAACATTCAAATTAATTTTATGTTGTTTCCTTTAAAAAGGGATAATTTTAGCACTGAATTAAAGTTTCATTTTATATGGGATCAGGTGTACAATGATCAGAGTCTTTAGGAAAACATAATTCTAACTTTAATTATTTACATAGTCTTGTGAGTCAGCGGAATTATTCATAAGAGAAAAATTAAGAATACGGTTAAAAGGTTTACTCTTAAAGCACAGAGGCCTTTAAACAGGTAAAATCTGTCACAGTTCCCCTGAAATCAAAGGACTTGTGACATTAGTACCAGCTGAACATCTTACCCCATCCTGCCTATGTTTTTTTGTAAGTAATCAGACTTTACAGTTTTGAAGTTTAATGAAAACATGCATGAGGAAGCTCTGAGACTGACTATATTATGCACAGTTTACTGAATTTAAAGAACAGGTCTAGAACTCCAGTTGTTACATCAATTTCTGCCATTGACTTTTCACAGGGCAGCTGAGCTGTCTCTCCTTCTCATCTTTTAACTGTTCAGTCTATTTAGGCTATAAAATCTTCTAGACAAGCATCTAGCTTTTATAGTGTGTGCACAGAGCCTCCCATGATGGGTCCCTAATGAGTAGTTGCAACCTGCAGCTGGTATCATAGTACAGATAATAAACAACAGCCACCACATCCCAGGGTGGAGTTCCTCTTCACTGATCACGTGTCTGCTGAGAAGCTCCTTACAGCTTTGTCTAAAACTGGAGGAAACTCTTTGCAAAGGCAGCTAATGATTTCTTCAATTCTCAGAAGAGTAGGAATGTCTCAACAGACAGAATTAAACAAGAATGCTAAGCACATATTTATGAAATAGGAGATATCCTCAGATAGAAGTCATTATGATAAATAATCACTGTTCATCTGAAACTATTTGTCTGCAAAGAATGCATTGATTTTTAAGCACTGAAATCAATGGAAATTGCTGCTTAAAATTTGATGGTGCAATATGGGCCATGTTATCAATGGTTTACATTTATTCACTCTACTGTCTGAGATTTTCAGTTGATTGTCTTTTGGATTAGCTGTCGAGCTTCTTGAATTGCAGCCCAAACTTGATTTTTTGTGGAATAATGCTTTTAAGTTTTGTTTTAGGCAAACTTCAACTTGAAGTAACAGCTACAAAGTCTGACCTACGATGGTTCCTTTGGTCAAAATTAATTATTCTATAATCACATACCCCATTTGCACTTGAATACCAGGTTTTCTCAATTGGCAATTCTTTTTAGCATTTTGGAGTTGTTTTTTAAGCAGTATATGACAGTTTCTATGCTGTTTCGTAAGGCGAGACTTTTTCTAAGCAGTCTGCTTTGAGGCTTTCGGTGTTTTGCCATCTACCAGAGAATATACTCTTGGATATAATTCCGCATATGGAGGACTGAAGTGGAAGGAACCATTGTTTTACGTATGTCTACCTTCTTAATACAAACACAGACACAGACAGTAAGGTTCTGGCTCGCTATACATAACCACACATAACATAATAGGCAAAGCTGCATATGGGGACAACAGCAGAGAAATGTTACAAAGTAAGTCAATAGCATAGACTCAGCTGAAATGTTGTATTGAGGTCTAGTTAACAGAACTTGAAAAGAATACACTAGGAACAGAGAGCAGCTAGACTGGAAAATGAGGGGCTGGGCATTTCTATGAATGGTAAGATGTCCAAAATTGTAATAACAAGAACTTCAAAAAGGAAGGACTTCGGGAGCCTTCAGGACACAAGTACTTTGACAAAGCTTAGGAAGACCTTGCCTGTGTGGGCTAATCACACATCAACTCTTCTTTGTGTATTAGCTTAAACCTTTTCATGAAATTGCTACAGTGGATATCAAATATGTACTATATGGATGATGCATACGATTCAGTGTGGCAGTTTTGATAAAAGTCCAGGAAAGGCTTTTTGTTCTTTCTAGCAATGGACGGTGCAGCATATCTTTTTCAGAACTCTTTCCTGATTAGAAGATGATTTCCAGAGTATAAGTTACCAAGTTTTCCAGAGCTCTTTGTGCAATCACATCTAAATTATACAGGTCTTAAGTAAACCTTCTGTCTACTCTTCAGCTTGTATAGTTCAGCCTAGCAAAAAAAAAAAAAAAAAAAGAAAGAAAGTAAGAAAGCCATAAAGAAAGAGTAGTGTATCAAAAGTATTAGGGAAATAAGAAATATAATGTAGACTTTAGCTCATTAATTATGACTTAAAAATAGGTAAATGAAATGTACCTTGTATCTTGTTCCATTGTCTTTTTAGGGAGTCTAACCTGGTTTAATAAGAAAATAGATTTGCTTTGAACTGCAGAAAGAAGCAATAGTTGTTTAGTGCATTTTAAATTGTAACTCATTATTATACTGGTGAAACTGGGTTTAGAAACATTCTGAAAGAATTTCTTTTTATCTCCAGCGCCTTTATTTCTACAGAAAATCCAAATGCCTTCTCATTTGGTTATGAGAAGCAATGATTACACAATGAGATTTTATTAACTGGTCAAAAAAAACAGAGGCATTGTTAAAAGAAATAAAATTAAAGAGCAAGTATATCTTCTTCCCTAAGAATCTCTTGCTCTTTTTGTCAACTTACTGTAAGTATCTCGCACACACACACAAAACTCTCTATTGCTCTGCCGAGTCTTATTTGTAAAAAGCGGGGTGAAGAGTTCAGATAGGCATCTAAACACACCCCAGACAAAATAGCTCTGATTTCTGTACCGTACATGAACAAACAAGAAATGCATCCCATCAGACTCTCCACAGATCTGTCACGATCTACCATTAGCTCTGTCGTATTCGTATGCCTTGTCATTCTGTACAGCAGGGCATTGGCTGGACCACTGCCAAATTGCCGGTTTGCCGAACCGACTTATACCTCTGGCTTTCTGTGGTTGTTGCAGGCAGCATAATTCCTGATGAAAGTGTGCTCCCTAGTGTTGCAGTGCTACAAAGGCCAGCGAGCTTCAGCTAGGAAGCTATAAAAGGAAATGGGTCTCAGAGCATTACTCTAGCAGATTCTTGTGTTTCTGCAGGACTTAGACTGGTAGAATATCTGCACTACTTCTCCTGAAATACCATACACAATTAGTTTTCAAAATAAAATCCAGATTCGGACAATTTCCTTTTTCTTTCTTTTTTTTTTTTTTAGTAAGAAGTATGTCGTATTTAATGACTCAGTAGCCAGTTTTCAATCAGGACTAACAAAGATTCTGTGCTTAAAATAAGTTAAATGGCATAGATATTTGAATACATCAGTGGCCTAATTATCAGTGGTTCCCAGTGCCAATAGCATTATCCAAATTCCATTGAAATTGGGGTTAACAGCATTTTTAAAACAAGGCTTATAGAGCTCAGGTGTGCTGGTGGTTCAGCTGAGCCTGTAATCTATTTCACCTGCTGTGCATTTCTTGGGGCAAAGGTAGAAACCAAAGGTTTTTAACTCAAAGATTTCACAGACACTGCAGGGCATAGTTATTCTGTGGTCATTTCCTCCTGAATGCAGTGAGCCTATGTGATGATGGGATGAATCTATCCAACTTTAGGCATTTAAAGTTAAGCAGACTTGTAATTGGTCGTCCGGGCTACCACTACAGGCTGTGGAGAGAGATAAACGCCTCCAGGTAGTGGTCCATTCTGCCTACCTTAGAGATTTATTTTAGGCTGGAAAACATTACCCTCTGTCACCCTATCAGCAGATTATAGTAGGTGTCAAGCTCCCACATGACCAAAGTCAAGCCAAAATCCACCCTAAGTGCCAAGTCATAAAATTTTCGTGTGATAAAACATGAATACATGTAAAATTTTATATTCACTCATTTTTCACAGATGTACATTGCTGCACAAGAAGTCCCACACTGGGAAATAAAACACATTGTATTTAGTGATGAAAGCCAAAATTAAATATCCTTTCTGGTAATGTGAATTCACATAATACCAGTATTATTGACTGCGATGAAATCACCCCAGAGGCATAACATACAGATCAGAATCCAGGTCAATGGAATGTCATGAAACTGATCTTGTATCCCTCAAGCATCTCAAACATAAATGATCTATTTTGGTGACATCACAGTCTTTTCTCCAGTGACAGTGTGACTACGTGACAAAGACAAAATGATCATCTCGTGTAGTAAATAGTCAGCAGATGAACCCATTAAAAAAAGAGGAACTATAGAAAATTTTCTCAGAATGTAACTTTGGAAGCTCAAAAGATACTGAACAAACCCTATGACTCCACAGTTAAGTGAGAGTTTGGAAAGTACAAATGATATGTTTGTGCATCTCATCCATGATATACCAATAAACAGGTTATAAATATTTCAGGCATAATTAATATCTGATAGAGCTGTAGGCATCTGCTTTGCAGGCACAATCACCTTCTTAATCATCCAAGTAAAATTATTTGCCTCTGCAAAAATAGGAGCATGAAGGAAGCCTATATTTTCCAAATGGAGTTATATGTTTAATATTGATATACATACTCATGGAGAATAAATAGCTCACTATTCAAATAGCCCAGCTGAGTATTACAGAAATACTCACAGTGTAAATCTGATATTTTCTGGAATACTTATCAGACTCTGACCCAATAGCAGAATAAGTGAAAAACAAATACAGGATTGAATCTCTTATTTTCTGCTTTCATCTTATCAAAGAGCTACATTGTATTTGCTAATATACCCAAGGAAACATTTTAATAGATCTTCTGCTGACTACTATGTGGTATCAGGAGCTCCTTAAATACAGCTTAACATCTGTCAAAAATTACATTGACATAATAATTATGCATGTATTGAGTATAGAGTAGCTGGTGTCTTACGGTCCCTCACAATACCAATTTATTTTAAGTCTGCAAATTTGTAGGATATTTTGAATAGTATTTTCTTTTTTGTTTTCTTTTCTGACATCACAATCAGTGGTTAGGAAATAATTGTCATCAGCGAAAACTCATGTTATATTTTGTATGGGAAATATAAACTATACTTAAAAGAACATGCATAGACACTTATGTCTCTTCCTGCAAAAATACAGGATAAAAGTCTTTAAATCTCATAAATATAAAATGAAAATGATTTTTCTGCTTTTCCTTAAAAGATTATGTGAGTTTTTCACTTGCAGTGAGAAGTGGATGTTTAATATATACCTTTTTTTCCGCTCCTGCCTAACGTAAAAAATTAAAACATTTTGTGAAATGTGTTCAGCTAATGAGGGATGTGTTTGGGGTGGGTAGATAGATAGATAGATAGATAGATAGATAATATCCTACCTTTCTCAAATTTCCTTCACAAAATACTTTTTCATTTTGTTTCTGAGAGCAGGGCAGGTTTCTCAGTTTTCCTGTGCTTTGGTGCTTCAGACAGCCAGAGACCGATAACACTGTTGCTGCCTAACACAGGATAAGCAATATTCTCATAGTAGAAAATAACTCCTTTTCCAGCAGTACTTGCCCCCACAGATGAGTATTTCAAATTCCTCTGAAGTTACTGAGAAATTACACAATCATGAGACATATTATATAATAGTATAGGGCACAGATTCTTCTTGAGTTTTCAATTTAACTTTGAAGAATCAGTCTGCATACGGCATATTGGGTTAGGAAGGAGAAGACAGTGTACCTATATTTGCTCCTTTTAATCTTAGAATGATTTGGATGCTGCAATGAAGTAAAAGAATGGAGGTGACTAAGAAGATTTCATTTTCAAGACTTAACAGGGAAGCTAATAACAACTATGTGTATCTTTCACTAATGAAAATCATGGGAAAAGCTGAAGTGTTCTATTCACATGCCAGCCAGTAAAGCTTTCATGAATCTATGTAATTTATCGGTCCTGTTTATTACTGAAGACTCTGTCTATGATTCTATGTTAGAATGCAAATTTCATTTTAAGTGTGGGACCTTTGTGTTCTATTTTGCTTCCGTATGGGTATAAAACCCACAGGAGGTAACAGCAGAAAAGTTTGCATCTGACACTGAGTTATCTGTTAACTGAGGTATGAGAAATCCTAAATGATTCATATCTCATGGAAGGGTTAGAAACTAGAACATGAAGAAGTCTGCTGATGTCTTATTGTTTAGTCATTGTTTCTATATTTCTTATTTCTAACGTATGGTGGACTTTTGTTTTAAACTTTTGTGAAGACAAGTTAACTCTCCCTTTAGGGTTCCTTTATAAGAATCCCTCCTATAGTAAACACGAAAGTATCTTGCAGAAAGTACTCTTCTAAACTTGGGACATGTTTTTCTGTTTAGATTAGGAACACAACACATTCTCCATGTACCCAAATGTAATCATTGGAGTGTTTCAAGCATCACTACATTATTCAGTTTGCTAAAGGCAACAAGGYATATTATTTTCATTTGACTTATTACCTCACTCAAATACTTCATACAGTGTGAGACAGAATGATATTCTGCTTGTATAGAGTATAATCATTATCATTTTTAATTAATCCATTTTGACCTTTTAATTAGTGGTTTATGAAGAGCAAACAGAGTGTGATAGTGTGGGACCAATCTGACATTTATAATTTAGCTCTTTTAAGATGTCTGCAAGAAAGGAAATATAAATAACTAGTGACATAAGTTCATTCAAAACACAAGAAATTCTTTAAAGTTTAGTATTCCAGATGTGCCTAGTTTTTGGTTTGTTTATTGACTGTCCTACATACTCTCCAAAGCAAGAGTTATATTTTAGTGAGTTGCTGTAGCCTGCAGCAATGTTACATTCCTTGAGTGACTTGCTCTTATCCTTTTTTTTTCCTGTTCCATCTGTGAGGTTCATCAAGTGCTATCTTTGTCCAGAAATTACCAAGCACTGTTTGATTTTAAAATGTGTAGCTTATAGAAGGATTTTGTGACTCTTGGATTTTACAACTGCTTCCTGGTAATAAAATAATGAAATGCTTTCTTTTAGCAATTGGCTTCATAACACAGCCTACAAATCACTTGCTTTCCTACCCATACATGAAAGTCCTGATCCTTTAATGAGTTCTCTAAGGGTACAGGGTTCAGCCCAAATGGAGCTCAGACCACGATTTGGGTCCTACAGTGGGTCTCTGCTTTTCTTTCCACTTAGGATTTGAAATAGTAGAAATGAGCAAGTAAAAAGAATCCCTGTAATTCCATATGTTTTAAAGTTAAAAACCTGAAATAATCATTTAAAAGAAAAAAAGGGAACAACACACATGGGAAGTAATTTGATAAGTATGGTGTATAGCCTATATTTGGGGACAATTTGGGGACCCTAATTCCTTGATTTCAGTGGGAAATATATTGTACAAGGTATGTAAAAGTCAGCTGACACTCACTGTGAATAAACCACTCTAATTGAAGGTATACTTGCTTTTCATGATAAATGGCATGATGATTGTATTGTAGATAATTACAGCAATTTTGAAACATTTTATATGTGTTTTATGTTCATTATATTAATGCCATGGATTATTGCTTTGCATTACGGAACAAGATATAACTTCCTCATTATTCTAAAGCAAGCTTCATATAATTTTGGGCAATCTTTTCAACCAGTTGCTCTCTTCTGGTTCCCCATCATTCAGCTAGAAGGTACATAACCTTAGGTACACAGCCACTTTTAAAGCAAACATCAAACTCTCATACCAGAATGCACATGCAAAAAACATCTCAAAGACAGTAGGTCTCCAGGAGTGACAAAAATGTATGAAACTTCCTGGAGGATGGGAAGGACCATCTGAAGTAGAAAATTATTTTTCTCTGTACCCAGCATGATCACTGTGTGGTACTGCTGTGTAGTGGAGCAAGAGAGTGCTGTCTTCAATATTCACTTTCACTTTATAGAGGCCAGAACGATTTTCAGAATGGATTCCTATTCCAAGATCCGTAAGCCTCTGTCCACAGGCTCCCTAAATGTCTTAATGAAAGCTTACATTCAGCKTTACTGTCAGGAAAAGTTCCTCTTTCAAAAGGACACAGGTAACATTTTAGGAAAATCTGAAGATAGAACACCTTTCCACTGGCAAAGAAACATGGATGAAACTTTCTGACTGAACAGGAAACTATCAGTTTCTGAGAAATCTGAAGTGGTTTTGATAGACATAAGTTTTGGCCTTCACAGTTCTGAAGATTTTTTTCCCAAAAATTGAAATAGATGTAAAACACTCCAGAAAAATATTCCCTAGTCAACAGCCAGCCAATGCAAAACAACGGAGAACTGTAGTTTCCCCAAACTAGTTCAAAGTTCAGCAACATTCCTTTTTCACAGCCTGAGCTTGAATTAACTCCTGCATCACTTTCACTCATACTTGATAGAGAAGAAAGGTAAGTGGCTACAAGGAGAATGGGCTATATCATTCTGTTCCTGAAGGACTAATCTGACGTATAAGGATGACCAGTATTGACTATGAAGTTTGCAGCTGGTTTCTAAGTTTTCAAATTTTGATCACTTCCCAGAGTTCTAACGACATTCACCGTGACAAAAAGCTAACAACTAAAATAATGTAACTCCTGGAAACTARAGGGCATCTGTCTTTCCCATACCTTTCATTTCCATCAGTTGGAAAGATGGTGCAAATATAGTCTGTAACCAAATATATTGGCCCAGGTGGTGCACGTTACTTCTGTACACTCCTTCTATTAGGTAAGGACAGGATTTTGAATGTAAAAGGTTTAATTTCTCGCAGTGAATGAGGATTCATGGCTATTCTCATCATATGAAACATATTGTATCTCCTCCTCTGTATTCTCTCTTATGTCTTTCTGGTCCATCTTATTCACACGCCTGGTCTTTACTATCTGAAAAGTCATCTAACGAATCAGATGAAACAATGTTGTCATCAGAGTCAGCATCAGCTGTTCTCTTTGACCCTCTGTTTTTATAATGGCTCAGTCTCTCTTAGGGATTTAATGTCAGATAAGATTTTGATATTTCTGACATTTGGAATTGGAAACATATGTTTAGGACACAGACAATAAGAAGAAAATTACTGGGACTTAGTTAAAATTTTCCCAAAGAAAACATCTTTCTTTCTTCCACCTGCAAACATCACAAAACAAACAAAGGAAAAAACCATTCTCCAGCTAGTGGCTCTTAAGAAAAAGGATTTTTGTGAACAAATACTTTGTAGGGACAATGGAGGAGACAGAATAATAAAGAAAGGGATTTAGTAAAGGACTAGGGGAGCTAAACAAGGATGAAGAGTAGAAAGGAAAAGGAAAAATTAAGCTTAACCAACAGGAAAATCTTCCTGACCATGAAATCTGCAAAAAGCATGAAAATGGCAAGAGTGAAATAATGAAGAACATTTCATTACTTGGTGTATTTACATTTTGCTGGGACAAAAAGCTAACTATGACAATAAAAACACATGCAGGACTTAGCAACCTCTAAGCCTGTCTCTATGTCTAATACCTAAGAATCTTTTGTAAAGTATAAGTACAGATCTCTGCTAAGTGTAACATTTTCTTGTAAACATTAAATGGCCATTCATATTATTTTTGCAATCAGTAACCCAAGAGATTTACCCTGTGAATCACAAAAAAAGTTTATGAAATCAAACCTGAAGTAGAGGTACTGTGCACTTGTAGAACATACTATTTAAATTGCAGAGTTGAACTATTTATCAAAATCCAGCACCTGGCAGTAAAATTCTGAATCTCTCTCCTTGATATATTTATGTTATAGTACAAGACTGTGTGGAAGAACAGTTTTCCGAGCACATCATTTCCTGAGCACTGAAGAGTCCAGTGAGAGCTGTGTGGCTGCATCCCTGATGACGAGAGGCCCTGATAGGGATCTTTCTAGATGCCCTGATGATGACCTGGTCTTCCACAAGGCTATATCCATAGGCAGGCTGTGTTTGAGTGTGTTGCCTGACACAACAAGAATGATAAAACTGTGGACCATGCGGCAGTGTATTGGGCTTCAGATGAAGCCTCTCTGAAGACAGGGTAAGGTGTATATGGATCTGAGATTCTGAGTTCACTGGCCATCCTGCCCACTCTGGAGATGAAATATCAAATTGTGGAGATTCAAAATTGGCAATCCTGGGTTTTAGAGTCATTCCATACAGGCTTCGCTGAGAGGAAAAATGTCCTCACTGCTAAGAAATTGAATATATATGAGCACATAGGGGAGCCAATATTCAGAATAACACAAGTTTTGCCAAAAGGATTTAAAACTGTTCAAGTGAAACCCAGCTGCTTTGATTTTTCTATGCAAAAAGTGAGGTTTGGTTTCCATAATTTGAGGTTTTGCAGTAGCAGTTAATTCAGCTCAGGTTTCATTGTAATCTCCTGGTTTTACTTATGAATAACTATTAAAATTGTTCTTTTGGTAAGAAACTTTTCTTTCTTGGTTTCTGCCCAGATAGGAATGAGGTAGATAAAGTGGGGGAGAAGGGGGAGCAAACTGGTCTTTATCATTACCAAAGTTATTTTAAAATGACATCCTTAAAACCAGAAAATGCCTCTTTTACTGAAGAATATTTGCTTGAGCAATTAATATTTTAAAGGAATTTAAGAAAATGAAAACTAAACTAAACTAATCCCAATATCACAATAAACACACACACACACAAACAATGATCAAACATATCAAGGAAAGATTCTAGAAATCTTCCAATATGCCAGACACTTCTGAAGTCTATAATGAGCTAAACTCTCTTGAGATCACAAGAAAGACAGGAAGTTTCCCTCAGCATTTCTTCTCCATGAAGCAGAAACAGTTTGCTGCCTGTCAAAAGGACATATGCTAAAATTCCAAAGTGCTGGTACCCAAAGATGATAAAGTCTGTCTCTGTGCTGTCCCTGAACAGGTCGGAGGAATTTCATAAGAAAGACAATACAGCCTCTGCTAAATTCAAGTTGCATAAATTCATTCTCACTCAGTCCTACTGAAAATCCTAACCAAAAAAAAAAAAAAAAAAAAAAAAAAAGAAGTACTAAGCAACTACATTGTGCTAAGCAGGAGGGAGGAGCACCTTAGCGCTTCTTTTCTCTGAGCCATATAAGTGACTACGCAATTGGCAAGGCAACTGATACTAGCTGTTTGGAATGAATTTGCCATGCAAATCCCAGATTCTGTACTTTTAAATTCTACTCTTGTTAGGGGGCTTTCTGAATTTGCATCGGTTTGCATCTGAGGAATCCTGCTAATGAATCATTAAAACTGATTTAACACAACTGCAGCTGAATTTAGCTCGAGCAGAAAATAACTATGTTGCTGCTTCTTGGGACTGATAGATACTTATTTTCATCTTTGAGCCACAAGGCAAACCAAAGGCTTCCGCAAGTTCATTTCAAAGTAATGTTTGCACATTTTTAACGTATCAGTGGGTTTAAAAATATTAGTTCCCAGCAGTTCACATTAACCTGACCCTGAAACCTTCTTCCTCAGTGATAGCATTAATGTTCCCAAAGACTGGATGAAAAAGTAGGGAGGATGTCACTGCAACAAACACGGCTTTAGGTTTCTAGAAAGAAGCTCAGAGGCTTACAGGCAAAAGTGAATAGCTCCAAACCTGAATCTTTGCTGAGGAAGCAGAAGCATCATTGTACTTTTGCCAAAGCACAACTGTGCTATATGCTATAGAAGCTTGTCTCTCTACTGAACTGAGCTAAATAATGTTCTACAAGACCAAGCAAATACAATTAAAATGGAACATTTTATAGAAGAACTTGAGGGAAACATTTTGTGTAGCAGAGAGGAGAGCAGTAAGGAGAGCAATTCATTCAGAAAATATTACAGAAAAGCTGGACTGAGTACATTCTCAGTGTCACAGGCATGGGTCTGATTTCCACATTTTCCCTTTAACTGAGTTTTTACAATTTATGTGTATTGGCCCTTCAAAGTTACATGCAATACATCAAAATGAACAACACTGAACTAAACGTAGCCTACAGAAAATCATTGTAAAAAGAGAAGGCTGTAAGTAGGTAGACAAAATCACTTTTGAAAAACAGTATTTCTCTATAGGGTCTTTAGAGAGTTCCAGATATCTTGTGGCTATTAAAATAATCTCAACCAGTTATACAGGATCTTCATTTGCATCTGTCTGCAACTGAGCAAGGTTGGTGCACTTATTTTAAAGTATTATTCCTTCTTGCAGTTTGGGGGGTGGGGAGGGGAAACTCTCCTGTCCTTTCACAGCATAAAGGTCAATAACAAAAAAATGCATACAGTGTAAGAAGAGGATAAATATAAAGTCTGAAATGAATATAAGAATTCACTTTTTGAAATAGCATGTACTGGTGAATTGAAGATGGAAAGAAATGCAATGTAGAGCTCCATTAAGGAATTCTGTAATTGCTTTGTGGGATTAGTTCTTCAACACACACACACACACACACACACACACACACGTGTGCGTGCACGTGCACACAGGATAGATTCCGGTTAGTGCAAGAGGGCAATCAGAGCAGTTCAGCCCTTAGCAGCTCATGGACTTGCTCAGACAACTTCAATCACTTTGTTTGGTCATTTGCAATGCTGGTATTTTTATGCTATGCCTCTTATATGGAGACTTGCAGGAGTCCGAAAAGAGCTGTCTTATTGCATGCCTGCTGATAGGAATGTGGTTTACTCATCTGTGTTTACCCCCAAAAATAAATAGAAAAAGAAAATAATTCAAGAAAAATCCTGAAGTGGAAAGAGACACAAAATAATCCCAGATAGATATAAGTCAAAAAAGGAAAAATATTCTTTTGATCACCAAATTAAAATGTAATTAATTTTATTTTATTAATATAAAATCTCACTGAGCACCAAATCTGTGGAGAAAAGAAATAGAAACAATATTCTCATGGTGTAAATCCATTGACTCCAAAAAGAGTTGTGGAAGCAGAGAACAGAGCCATTTACTAAGCTTTCTTCTTGCTAACAGTCTTTTATTGCATTGTTTTAAGTCACTTCTTGTTTTAACACCCAGTATTTGCAATTTAAATCACTCGTTTTAACACCCGGTATTTGCAATTTAAATCAGTGCAATTTATCAAGGAGTTGTCCTAATAAGATTAAACTTTCTCTGATGGTTCTGAGTAGGATCCATTACATAAGAGGAATACGATCCAAAAAGAGTGTCTAGACCAATGTTTATAGGTTAATTTATTTTTCTGTTTGTACTCCTGGAGGGCACTTCATTTTCTTTTCCCTTAGGCAGTAACAGTCATTTTCTGCAAGTGGACAAGATAGTGTCTGTCAGACAACCACAGCTGAAAGCACCAGTAATTGGGTTTGTTGGGTTTTGGTTTCTAATTTCAAGTCAGAGAGTGAAAAAAGAAGAAGAAGAAGAAGAAGAAGAAACAAATATATTGTCTTGGGTTAAAAAGGCGTGTGTCTGAAAGTGCTTCCTGAGATAATTTTAAAATAATTTACATTTGTTTTTTTTCTGTCTGTTTGTTAAACTTGGTAAGGGAAATCTTCTTCTTCCTACCATGCATCTGGCAGATGGAGTTCCATCACCAGTTTCTCCCCTGAAATGGAATTGGATATGTTTTTCGATTGCTGATTGCTGGGACCAAACTGAGGACAGACATTCTAATGGCCCATTCTGCACATCATCCCTGAGTAGCAATTAGAAAGAAATAATTCCTGTCTGCAAGTCCAGCTGTCTTCCTAAGGAATCAGGAAGTGTGCTTGTGGTGCAGCATGTCTTTTCTCAGCTTGGAGTCCAAACCAAAAGTGAACGCACTGCCAAATTCCCTGTTGGCAATAACCTTGTGAGTAGTGCATGTTGATAATGAAGACAAATAAAATGGGAAATATGAACTTAAATTTTAATATTCAGAACAAATTTCAAGCCCAAACAATGCATACGAGCTGTAAAGAAATATAGGTTACAACTTCAAAAATGCCTTTGAAAATCAACCATCAGCTGAGATAAGCAGGGTGTGTTGTCTAGGGCTTCAAGATAAAAGCTGGCTGGCCCTGTGTTTTATTTCTAATCACTGTTCATGACTTATTGTGAGACCTTGCAAAAGTCATCTGGCCAATCTGTTCCTATTCCCAAAAGATTAAAACAAAGATAATTCACTTACCTTTATCCAGTACTTCTGTGAGGCTTAGATGTATTTAACTCTTTGTATGACAGTAGTGGAGATATTATTTCAAGTTTTTTGGGGCCAGATTCTGTCATTAGTTCTACTCATGCAAATTCAACATCAGCAGTGGCATCTTTATTTTTATTTTTTTAATAATCATCTGGGTGAATATATAAGTCGAATTTGTAACATATGTTTTTTTAAACAGAACTGTTGCACTTTGCACAGTCCTGATAGAAAAAGAAAAGAAGAGGTTTTGTGTGAAGAGATATTCCCTCATCAAATTATCTCAAACAAGCATTAAACAATACAAACAAGTAATGTACAATGCATCACAGAGGGAATATTTTAAAACACAAGCCTTAGCTATGGGGGGAATCATGTCTTCAACAAGTCTGGTAGAATGAAGATAAGGATCTCTTTACACTTCCAAGAAAAGCTTTGCAAGAATCATTTGGAACAGGTTTAGCATCAAATTGTATACAAGGCAATTTTTCTTATGCATATAACACAATAATTAGGACTTGTAAAAGGTTAGTTTCTCCTTCAGAAAGATTATTTTCATGACACTATTAGGTAAAAATATACCATATGACTTCAGTTCGATCTTTTATTTATTTATTTATTTATTTATTTATTTATTTTAATGAATTATCTAGGCACCTTGCAACTTTTTTTTTTTGGTACAAATTTGCTTTTTGTGAGTGTGGAATTTGGCAAATTGAGAAATCAAGGACGTTCGAAACAATCCCTGCACAGATGGTCAGTTGCAACATAAGGTAGAAATCAGAAAAGCTGCCACTTAGGTACCCTCTCAAAGTTAAGAATAAGCACCTGGTAAGCATATACAAGATATTAAACAGGCTGTGGGGTTTTGAGAGAAGAGCTACTGTTCTCTCTTAGCCTTTTTTGTAGCAATAGCATATGGTTGCAAGGAGGCCCTCAAGTGGGGTAGGGAAATCTGAAAGTAAATTAAAAACAGAACTGGAATAGACTTCAGAAGAATTAAAAGCTGCCAGCACAGCCTGATGTCTAAAGTTGATAACGGTTTTGTATTTCCTCTAGTCCTCTGAATTCTTTATCGCTACATTTCCCTGTAAATTATCAGAGTTGCATTTGGCATATGGGAACTTCTATATCATGTACCCCTGTGAATTACAAAGGATCTGCCAGCAGAAAAATATATCAACTCTTTTTAGGATTTAATAAGTTGACTGCCTTCTAAAAAGCCCATGCAGCAATGAAGAGTCTCTATCAGCATGAATTTATACATAATGTCATCTGTTTGACACGTAATTGACTTAATTTAATAATGCATGACAATATTTGATTTGGGATTGTGGTTCATCTAAAGACATTAAAAAAGTGATCACACTTACCAAGCAAATAAGATCTCTTTTTTTTTAAAAAAAAAAGCTTACGATCAGTCTGTGTGATTAAATAAACCATTCAGCTTTAAAATAAAGCCTCTCTTTTATTTGTTCTTTTTCCCAGTGCAACTCAGGATTACTAGAAGTGAAAGAATTAGAGCAAAACAAGAGTACTTTTTTCTGCTTCTGATTTGTCTATCTTTCCTATTTTCCTGTACTTTGGACACAGTCAAACTCACATTTTCTCCTGAGATATCTTCTTGATTGTTTTGGAAAATTATCAACACCTAGTGGGGGAAAAGAATTTAATAAATAAGACAGTAAAATGTCCATAAGATAAAAACAATGTCAAAGGAACAAACACCAGCTGTTCTACGTGGAATAGTTTTTGTTTGTTTATTGCTTAGCTAAATGTAAGGACGAGACCATGTTTCTTTAAAAGAATATTCCCTCAAATTAATAACTATCCTTTGAAAATATGTTCCTTGACTTTTCTCTAATACATCTGCACCACCTTGCATAACATTCTTGTGACACAGGAAAATAGGGATTCCTATCTTGCAGATGAAGAAATGAGAAAATAAAGGTCTTAGCCTAACTCCACTGAAGTTTATGAGTCTGTCCTTGATTTGGGGTAATGCTTTTAAAATCCAGAGCCTCAAAAAGACAAAGGTACATAAAACAGGCCTGAGAGGGATGTAATTAGATAATTTCAAAAATTCAATTTCTAAAATCTCTGTTTGACAACCACCTCCATCTGGAAGCACCAAAAAAGCCCTGGCATTTTGCACCTCTTTTTTGTTCAACATTGTTCTGGTCTCGACCAGTCTGAGCTTCTGGGACATAATGACTCCATCAAGACGTAGGAACTAGGCATTTCCTCTGTGAGGTGCAATACCCTTAATAAATCCTGTCATACGGCCTAGGTGACCAATGAAGGCTTCTGAATCCAAATGTACTAGGCAGTGCAGCATATAAATCCTTTATTCCTAAATTGCTTTCTGCAAGGCCATGTTTTGAGGTAGAGGCACAGACTGAACACACATCTGAATGAAACCATACTTTACCTCTTCATTTCACTCTATGATTACCAGTTGTGACTGAAAAACATGCTGTATTCATTTTCATGGAATACGTTTGACAACTCATAGTGTTGTACATCTTACCTTGACCTGGTCTCTTAGCAAAGATTCTCTTTGCAAGTTTTAGAACACAGAAAATTATTCCAGAAAATAATACCAAATTTGGAAATTCATTAATTAGAAGACAAATAGTATAAAATTTAAAGTATTTTTAATGTAAAATGTAATGATTTTTACAAAAATATAATCAGAATGTAGTAAACCAAAAATCACTTTTTCAAAGAAAACAGAAAAGTATTTTGTCAATGGAACTTTCTCAGAGGGGAAGAAAAAGCTAGTTATGTCACATTTTAGTTGACCTGTGCAAATATAGTTACTTCCTACATTTGACAAAACAGATGTAGAAGGAAAGGATAGAATAGTAAATGTGGAGGAAACATGAAAACACATGGCTTTTTGTCAATAGCTATAGAATAAAAAGCAGTCACTCGTAGATGAATGTTATGGATTGGCAAATGTATTGTCAGTGGTTGCTCTGAATTTTGGCTTGCCTTCCCAATCAGCAAGGTTATTTCCTGATTTAATTAGAGTCCTTTGTCCTTAATAACCTTTCTCATCTGGAAGGATCCCCATCAAAATGATCTTATGTAATGCAATTGTTCATAAAGCAGGATGAAGAGGAGTCAGAGAGAAAAACATGGGCAGGAAGCTTATATAGGTGGAAGAGAAATCAAAAGGGTAGTGAAAGCAGTGAAGATCCCATTGTAGCCTATTTTTCCAAGTTGTCCAATGTTCATCATTTGGGCGTTGTCCCTGGTATGTGCCGCTTTAGATGTTGTGGTGAATGAATTCCATTAACAAGGTCAGAATCTCAAGCGAATGACTTATTAAACCTGTTGAGTTACCTTCCYATAAAGGAGTTTTATCTTTTTGGTACACTAGCTCTGTCGGCTCTAAACCTTGAGCCTGTTTTAAAGTTTCCTGGTAGCTCATCATGGGATGAGCTCAACAAATGAAAAGAGCAGTCGTAAATTGCATGGGATTGCTTAGCATCAATTCAAATCTGAGTAGATTCCTTACTATTCTCAAAGAGTCCAATGGGAGAAGCAAGGATAATAACATATCATTCCTTTCTTTATTCCATTCATTGAATAAGCCTACTGGTGAAATAGCAGTTTTGGTTCATTAATTGTTGTTTGTATTCCCTGACTGGCCATTTAATGTCATGAGATTATATCAATGATCTTTTCTGTTTGGACTAATTTAGTCCATTTTTCACCCTTTTTATAGCAACCTTCATTGCTATTGGTAATTGTTACACCTCGTGAACTGTGAAATACTTTCCAATAGTTGGGCAAAAGTCCATTTCCTAAAACAGTAATATGTGTCTCTGAGGTGACCTTCAAACACAGTGTTTTCTTTTCTAGAGGAGACAAAGGAATAACTTTTGCAGTTACTTTGCATTTATATTGATTTAGCTAAAAGAGAGGAATTAGGCCTAGAATATCCAGCTACTGCGTAGGAAACAGAGTTAGAGCTGGAATTCACTTTTGCGAATATCATTTTATAATACCACTTTATTCTACTCAAGTTGACACAGGTTCTGCATTGATAAGCTCCAGAAAATAGGTCCTTTAGAACATGGTATATCGCAGGCAGAAGCTTGATATAGAAAGGAACATGGATGGAAACCAGAAATGGTGAATTCTTATTAAGTCATTATGTTGATTTCTCAGCTACTTCAAGAGTTTAATGTTGACTTGTTAGCTTCCTCCTTTTTTTTATCTTACTTCGATTACGCTATTATTTTGTTTGGGGTGGCTTTTCAGTTAAATCCCTAAGCTCAACAATATATAATTTTGCCATGCATAACTAGTACTCACTCTGCCTGTATGGCTGAGAGAAGAAGATGAAAAATTCTGTTGAATCTTTGAGAGACCAGGTCAGCAAGATCGTGGTCTGCATTCACTGCAGCAACATTTCCTCCTCTAGGATTCCATGGGGCTGAAAAATACAACATTTTGTGAACCCTGTTTTCACCAAGAGGAATTTCCTTCACTGGGAGAGATTTGTTGACAATTTTTTTTTGCTGAGTCCTTCACAGCATAATTCAATCACAGCAGCGTTGCTACAAAATATGCAGTGAATATTGCAGTGGCATGACTAGTCTTCTAGATGGTGTCAGGGAACTGTTGGTTGCAGATGAAATTTTCTGCATGGTCTGTTTGTCACCACTATTTTCATCTTTTATTCTTATGACTATAGAGGCTAGAATTAAGCATAGTATCTAAAGTACAGAGTTATCTCTCAGTTTCATGATAAGCAGTTCCTGATGCACAAAGAGATATTTCATAGAACACAGAATTAAAGAAATTCTGGTCAGAAGTGACCTCTGGAGGTCACCACCTGCTCAGAGATGGACTATTGCCAACATTAGGTAAGGTCAGGTATGGTTTTGTCTGGCTGAGTCTGGAAAGCCCCCAAGGACAGAGATGCCACCACCTGCTTGGGTTACCTGTTCCAGAGTCACACTGCACTCCAGGGGGGTTTTCTTTTTTTTTTTGCCCTTAATATCTAACCTGAACCTCCCAAGCTGTAATGTTTGGCCGGTGTCCCTTGCTATATTATCTAACATTACTGAAAAGAGGTTGCCTCTGCTTTCTTTGTAACTGCCCTTCAAGCATTTGTAGGCCATTGTTAGACCTCCTCTGAGTCTTGTCTTTGTTGGACTCCCCACTCCAGAACTCCCAGCCTCTCCATAATCTATGAGCTCTAGGCCCCAGTCATCTTGGTGGTCCTCCTCTGGTCCTTCTCCAGTTTCTCTGCATCCCTCTTGAACTGTGGGGCCCAAAACTGGACACAGCAATCTCTCTCAATGCAGCCTCATCAGTACTAGTTAGAGGGGATAAATAACTTACTTTGATCTTACTAGGTAAAACTTTTTCCTCTTACATTTCTCTTCCATCAGTTCAGCAGTGGTAGTAATATTTAATGGAGCCTCTTAACTCATTTACTGCAGCAATCCAGAATTTGACCATTGCTTCTTGACTTGTGCGTGTTACACATGGAATTTTTAGATGGATCTTTAGTCAAGGATAAGCTATATGCACTGAATATTGACTAGGACTATGAGTTTATTGACTATGGAAACCATTGACTATGGAGAAAAGAAAGAACAAGCACAGCCCACCTTATATAATTTAAGGTGAAAAGTACTTTATTAAAGGCAAATTTATGAATTTTTCTTTGTTCCTTTGTCTCTTCTGCACCACATAAAGTGCATCAGCAATGACAAGCAGTTTGGTATGAGACCATAATTCAGTGATGACCTGCTGAAGTTGCCTTTTTGATTCAGTAACTCTGTCAGCTCTTAGCCTCAAATCTATTTTAAAATTTCCTGGTAGCTTAGCATTCAACAAATGACAGTGAGTGACATGGGATTGCTTAACATCAATTCAAGTCTTACAAGATAAAGTTACGAATGTGTCTGAAATGCCGAGATGCTAACTTTTTAAATAATGTTAATTGGCTTGTGGAGACAAAACAGAAACATGAAAATTACCATCAACTTCCTGATTCTATATTTTTGCCTTGACTAACTTAAAGTACCTGAAAAAGTCTTAGAAGGAAAATAAAAATGGCATAGTGGAGCTTATGCAGAACCCTTCTAGTTTCATTATCAGCAAGAACTAATTCAGAGTTTATTATATTGCATTTTAAGTAATAGAATCATCAGATGGTCAGATCCTTTTTAACTGCCTATTTAATTTATTACAGCTCTTCATGTATGAAACTTTGCAATGGAAGATGAAAAAAAGGCTATTAAAAGAAACAATAAATAAGTGAAAGATGAGATGATTGAAAATAAAATTATACATTTTAGAAACATAAAAATACAAGTTCATGAAATGAATGAAGTATGTACTGAAGCTGACCTGGTTAGGCAGAGATTTGAGGCACAAATCCAAGTATCACTAAAAGCTCAATGAAATATCTAGGTTTAGGTTTAAACTTTAGAAAAATGACAACTTGTTATTTTACAAAATGATAGAATGTTTCAAAAAATACTGTTAATAATAACTAAATAATGCATCTGTCTCTACCCATATCATCTATACCTATATCAAATGTATGGAAGTATTTAAATATATTCTCTAACTGAAGCATGTAAGAGATTCCTTTAAAGTCAGACCTTCCATCTGAGAATTTTGCGCCCTTTGAAGTGATTTGTCCAAAGTCAAGAAGAGGCAGAAAGTGTGACCATCTGACTCATTTCTTGATATTATTGACATCTAGCACACGGAAAAAATGTTTCAGATACAATTTCTTTGCTGAAAAATGTCATTTTAAGTTAAACAAAAATCCTCACTATTTTGGATTACACTTGCAGAAATAAAATATTTGCTTTTTCCTCTTTAAAAATGCTGTGTGTGTGTGTGTGTGTGTGTGTGAAGTAATCAGATTTAGTAAAATTATATATAACAGCTGTCATAGAAAAGGCCAAATAATCTATTTATCCCAGTGTTTTGTCTCTAGCAGTGGTCAGTAGTAGATGCCAATAAAAAGGTTTTAGCAGACTCAGCAAATATACTTTCCCATCTGTACCTTCCTGATTTCCAGGAGTCAATGTTACAAGAACATCCTGAACTTGAGCTTGTAATTAGAAGCCCTCAGTGGACCTTTCTTCCAGGATTTGTCTTATTGCCCTGTTCTTAGCTTATGCTTTATTCATAATGCTATGAAAAATTGAGAAATGACTTCTTCATTCCATTCCTAATGTCACTAATTTCAATCATATCCTCTTTACTTATTCTCTCCTTGGTAGTCGTCCTATAATTCTGACTGTCCTCAGTGCCCTTTTTCAGTCCTACTCTACCCTTGGATCAGCAGAACAGCATGCAGCAACGCAACCATTCCAGAGATTTATACAATGGAAGAGTCGTGTTTTTCATTTTGTTCTCTATTATCGTCCTGATAATTTCAAGATTCTATTTGTTCTGTAAATCGCTTTTGAGCACTAAGCTGACATTTAGAAAACTATCCACAATGAGTCCAAAATGTCCTTTTGGAATACTAACAGCTAATTTAGAGCCAATCACTGTGTGCATAATTAGGATGTTTGGTTTTTTCCCCCTTGAAAATTATTTTATATTTATCAACAATGAATTTCATTTACTATTTTATTGTCATGAGTCTTCTGTAGCATTTTACAGTCCATTTTAGTTTTGACTATCTGAATAATTTTGTTTCACTAACAAAGCTTGACATCTCATTATTCATTCTATTTCCCAATAATTTATGAATATGTTTAACAGAAGAAAACCCTGGTAATAAAATACTAATTCTATTCTTCATTATAGTTTACATTAATGAGTGGTAATAGTCAATTCAAACCCATCTTTTCTATGTAAAATTGGATTTCTTTTTCCCACTTCATACCACATTGCATTTATCAGCGCTGAATTTCAGTCACACAGTATTGTAACGTCCCTTGCAATTCTTCAGTCAGCTTTCATCTTTGCTACCCTTAACTTAGTGTCATTAGAAAACTTTATCATTTGCTATTCACCCTCTTTTCTGATCACTTATAATATGTCAAACAGCCAGGCCTCAGCATAGACCACTGTGGAGTTCTACGGTCTGTTCTCAGTGCAAATTCACAATTTATCCCTACTCTGTGTTTTCTGTGTTTATCCATTTATTTATCCATGTGAACACCTTCCTTCTTATCTCATAACAAATTATTTTCTGCCTTATCCTCTTGATGAAGAATACTGTTGAAAGCCTTTGGAAAATCTATAAAGTAGATCTCCTGTGTCCATACAGTTGTTGCCTCCAGGACACTGAACTTTTAGCTGCTCTCTTTAATAAATGTTCTAGCTTTGATGCAGTTTTCTTTTTTGAAATTAAATATTACTGTGGAAAATTCTGGAGGGACCTTTTAATCCTTCAAGAATATTAAAAATTATTTAATTTACTATTACAAACAGGCTCTTCTGAATCAGGCTGCATATACAGCTCGGGTCTAAATTAAGAGCTGTTTATCTTCTTGCAGACTTTTTAATTAGGTCTGCCAATAAGCAGTCATTAATGTCTAATCATTTATTTCCTGCATCACTCCTTACCATGATATTATCCAGTTCACATAGAGGTAACTGAAGTCTGCCTTTATCATTGCATTTTTTTGCTCTTAGCACTATATTCTACACTAGCATTTCACATCTATTGCAGCCTTCCTGAATGAATAGTTGATAGTATATTTCTACTAACACTCTGCTTAGTCAAGCCTTCATTTTAATTAGAGGAATCCTGTATGAATTGTAGTTACAGTTAAATTATTTACCATATTTTACCTCTTTAATGTTCAATGCCACTCCTTCACAGAATAACTTGTCTCTCATTTCTGTATCATTTGTGTCCTGATATTACAGTATTCCACTGACTCCATGCCTCTCATATTTCTGAGGTGCCTGCTATGTCATAACTTCTATATAATCATAAATTATTCTATTTCATTATTTTCTATCTGAGTTTGCATAGAGGTAGGTAGAGCTGAGCTCTGTTTCTATGCTTCTTTTGAAATGCTGAAATGAGATGTTAAATGTTGTGACTGTTATTTACTACTTCTTATCTGAATTTTACGAGGTCCATTTTATCTTTTTTTTTAAATAAATTTCCAGAATTCACTGACAAAGAGAACCAGACTGTCCTGCACTGCTGTGAACAGTGCAGATGCTGATGGTGTTCTTTCATCTTAAGTTGCAAAAACTTTTCAGTGTTGACAGCAGTCTTCTATCCCACACAGTAGCTACCTGTTCAAAGCATTAAAGTAAATTCATATTTGATGTAAGGAAAAGATAACATGAAAAAGGAAATATGCATTAAAAAAATCATTCTGTTTTGACTGGAAATTTCCTTGTGTTTCCTGTTTGCCCTTCCTACCACGTAATACAATAGAGGCAGAGAACTCTCCCTCCTCAAAAATAAGTCTAAAAGATTCCTAAAATACCAAATTCCAAAGAATCTTTTTTTTGCCCATTTTTTGAATAGGAATAAACATGCTTTAAAAATCTTTTTCATATAATTCCTATTTTTAACACATCTTTGACTTAATATAATAACATCACACAGCACTGGGTGGGAGGCAGGGGGGGAAACAGAGGAAAAAAATGTTTAATTTTAATTGATTCAAATTTATCACTGTCATTATCTCTTTTGATGTCTGCTATTTTCCTTGTCTGCCCATTAGTAAAAAAGTACCTCCAGGTCTACAACAGAAATCAGCATGTAGGTGAAGCCTCTGACATTGCTGTCTGCCGTTTGTCATCTGATCTAAGATTGTTAGCAAACAGATGTCTCTGTTAGCCTAAGGCACACTCTTAGTTACTAGGGCAGCTGTTGCTATGATATTTGATAAAGGTATGGTTAGTAATGGCAGCATGGTTTTTAAGCCTATCTTTATTAGACACATAAGAATGTGAGCTGCAACTGATGCATTCTGCACAAATTTGCTAAGGCTTTTTTTTTTTTTTTTTTTTTTAAAGAGCTTTTCAGTGCAATATAATTTTGTGTGACAAATACAGTTTCATCTTTAAAGAGGCTTTTAGGGAAAAAAAAGTCTAAAGGATAATCTTTGCCTAGTAAATGGCTTATTTTATACCTGAATTCCAAATGTTATCCCACATGAGATTTTATATACCTCTCTCAGAACTTAGCCTTTTAAAACACACATTAGCAGTTAGCAGCTTTGGAACGCACAAGACGTTTTCTTCGTTATGCATCTGAGGAAAGGTGTAGTCAGGTGCTAACACGAGTCCTGCAATTACAGTCTGTTAAGTGCAATTGGCAAGTCCATTGCTTAATTTTGGAATAACACAAAAGGCAAAGACTCAAGAAGCTGGTATTATCACGGATAAATAAAAATGATACAATTAAAAAAAAAGGTGGTTTATACACAGGCTATGTTGTAATACAAATGGGCTTGAACACACTAGCTGCAAATAGTAGTAGTAATTCTTAGAGTAAACAAAAAGACAGTGTAACCCAGTTCACTTTTCAGTAAGCCAGCACTCACACAAGATCTAGGATCAGTTTCTCGCTCTGTCTCACATGATAACTTCATCCCATCTTCTAGGAGAGAGCTCCAATCGGCCTGCTACAGGATGTTTGGTGGCAATGTTCTTTCAGTCTCTAATGCTAATATTATATCACTATGCACTGAGCAACTCAGTGATCCCATGGTCAGTTATTTTGGACCTACAGCTATCTTCCTACTCTGAAGCACTCAGAGAGCACGTTTGAACCCAGCGCTTGCACATTCCAGGTGGGACTTTTAGCCACAGGAGTATCACAAAGTTTCATCTCCTTAGCACCTCATGCAAATCGTGTTTTTCTTTGCATAAAATTTTCAAGTACTTACTAGGTCAGCGAGAGAATTATTCTACTCCTTAATGCCTATGAGATTTACATGTGGGATGATTCCAGTGCCTGCTCCAATCAATATTTAAATAAACTATGCAGCACAGAAAGAATTCTTAGCAAAAAACTCTACACAAAACACTTTTGCTTGTTTGCGCTGATGAATGGTGGTTAGTGCACCCTGCTGCAGAAGGGTCCAAATTAGAAAGTTTTTCAGACATCTGAGTTCAGGGTTTCTGTATCATTGGGAAGCTCTAGTTACTAGACTTCTGGGCAGAGAATAACTGCAGCAATAGTGTAAGTCTGGGCTTTTTTTTTTATCTTCATTTTAAATTCCTGAAAAGCAAATTGCTCAACAAAATGATTCAAGTAGTTGAAACATATTCTCATTCTGTTTCAGATTTCTCCATTTGGTGAAACTGGCACAGACCAGAAAAAAAAATTGTATCTTCCTCAGCAGTGAATTTTCACTGATAAAATATTCATCCAGTTCACGTAAGGGAGCACTATGTATGCATAATAACTTTGCTCTGTTGACCTGCTTTTCCATGGGCCCTGAAACATAGATCTGTTTAAGCCACCTTATCAGGGATTCCCTTGACTGGCATGTCTTATATAGCCTTTAAAGTTTTCACAGTCACAGAGAAGGGCCTTTGCATCCCCAGGCTGCGTTATCATTTCCTTGTCAGTTTGGTGGGGCTGGTGGAAGGATGAACTGCAACTCCTTTTCTCTGCCTTTAGACATCCCATCTCTGACTTTGCTTATGGTGCACAGCTCCAGATTTATCAGGAGGCATCAGCAGCCCTAGGAGAAAAGGAGATTATGCCAAGGACACAACTGCCTATCTCATCCAGAAAAGACAGCAGAAAATTCACCATTCTTTTCAGATATCAATCTCCAAGGCACGTGAGTGCCCATATTCAATAATTTATTAAGTGACTTCCTTTTGTTAGCATGAGTTATTGATACATACATCAGCAGATCAGTCAGTAAAAATCTAAAGCAAATCTCCTAATCAATACTGGATGAAAAAGCAATATACTTAAAATTTCAGCTCAAGCTTTGGCTTTTATTAAAATTAATCTTTGAAAATCCCCTCAGTAACATAAGTGTCTGCAAAAGTCTTCCTGCATGTAGAGATGATAAACAGGTAAAACTGAGGATTAAATCACAGCAAAATAAAAAAAAAATCTTTTAGAAAAGAAAATTCATGGAAAATAATAGAAAACTAGAACAACATTTTCTTAACTGAGACCACTACTTTTCACTACAGCTGATTATTTATAAAGATCATTATATTCTCAGCATAATCAAAGGATTTCAGAAGTAACACTGTCAGTTTTGGAAGGACATGGAGAGACTGGACTTGGTGGACTATGAAGAGAGACTGCCAAGAAGATCTGAATGGAGGAACTCTGTACACTGGCAAAAAGTCCTTGTGAGATTTATGGATTACAAAGAGGGCATGTAAATGCATAATCATACTTACTGTTTCTCTTTTATATCCAGCCAAAGCCGCTAAGAATGTAATCTCATTAGGCTTAAATTGACTACACATTGCATTGGTAATATTCGTAAAACTTTATGGTTTGGTGATAAAGGGAATGGAAGAAGAGGGTTAATAAACTCTCTAGTTTCAACTGAGCATAATTTTAATTATAATATAATAGCAATACTTTTAGAAAAAGAAATGTTTGAAAGCACACACAAGGAAATATGGCACTGAGTATCTGACATTGATTTCATGTCTGATACAATTGTAGTCAGTTGATTCTGAAACTCATTTGCCCTGTTTAGTGAAACAGATACTACATGACCCTTGTTGAAAAAAACAGAAAGAAATTGATGATGAACACCATAGTAAGGGCTTAACGAGATAACATCAAGAAAACAGAGATTAAACAAAATAAAAGGAAATGCTTTATATCATTTCTTTGTATTTGAAAGTAATGACAGAGCAACAGAAAAATTTCATAGCAGATGGCAAGTCATCTTAATCAAGCAAATTAACGGATCATACATTAAAAAAATAAAGTGGTGGGTTATTTGACATGCACTGTAATTACATTGGACATATTGCTTTCAATAAACGTTAAAGGACAAATTAACATTACAGTTGTGCCAACTATGTTTCTAAATCTGCTTTTCAAGCTTATAATTAAAATCCTAAACTATTACTGCAGTAAATTAACACTTTTATTCGGATTCAAATTCTGTGATCATTAACATTTGCTTTTTTTAAAAAAAGTTTTTAAACGCAAATCTAAGCAATACAGCACCTCTGTAAATACTAAGGGCCAAATTGTTTCTTGAACACACATATTCCAGAACTGCAGTGTATGAAAAGTCATATGGCACTGTGGTGATTGTTCTTTTTCTATCTGAGTGGAATGTAAGACTGTGCATAGTAAAGAAGTAATCTGGTTTTGGAGTTTTTATGCAAAATTTCAATTTCAAAATTTCAAAAGACTTTCTAGCACAAACAAGAATTTTATCTTGAGCTGATCGCATACATTTATTTTGTTATATGAGGGTCAGATCCAAAACCCAAGGAACACAAAGAGAATCTTTCTACTAAATTCCAGAACTGAATCAGATTATGTTTGTTTATCATTTCCAAACCGCTATTCTTTTCGCCTTTAGCCTTGACTCCTTCCCACCCCTTCCTGCAACTGCTTCTGCCTTATCCTGATCTTTACATGCATCTCTGTACCTGTATTACCCACTATTTTTCTCTAGATGAAAATGGAGCCAAAGGAAACTGAAATTGTAGCAGCAATTACAATGCTGCCCAAAAGATTTTCCAGAAGTTAATGGTTTTCTTAACCAGTTCAACATGTTTAGCTGTTTAAGCCAGTAGTTAAGTACCTTATAACCTTGATAACTAAACTAAAACATGTTTTTTTTCTCACCAGACTCCCTATGCATAGTTTCAGCATTTTTTAATCCTCTATTCCTGTCTTTCCTTAAAAAGGTAAATTGAAAGTATGGTGTGAATACTTTACTGTCCATATTCACCTTTTTGATCTACCCAACTAATTCTAAATCCCAGTCTATTTCCTGTGAAGTATTCAAACATGAAATCACACTATAATGAGTTTTCTTTTCCAGCAACTACCCCGTTAACATCCCTACAGAAGTTACCCAACCTACCACCCCTACCCAACATTTCCTAAAATAAGTTCATATTTTGTATGAAAGCTTCACTGGCTTGAAAGAAATCTCATGGGAAAGATTAGTGTGCTTTCCAGTCACATGGCGCTTTGTTTACTGCAATGGCCTTGATGATATATTAGTTATTTTTGCAAATACAAAAATAACTACTGAAAATCTCAGTTAAAATATTAAACAGCCTAATTATTGTTTTTAGACCAGCTTCCACTCGGGAGGGGTTAATTCCCCTTCCTCTCCATTCTCTAAACTAAATGGAGAAAAACAAAAACAAAATAAAAACAGTTATTTCGCTAAGGACAAGGTCGGTGGAGCAAGGCAGTGGTGCAGTAGGGTCATATCTGATTTCTGTCCTTATAGAAATGCTCCTATCCTGTACTTTAAAAATCTCTAGTGAGATATTGAACTGTTCAAACGTTTCTGAGTAATGCTGAATTTTCAAATGCATCCCAAAAGCAATTTTCAGTACTTTGAAAAGTCAGACTCAAATTGCTCTATTTGTGCCACACTTAAACATATACACTTTTACCCCTAGAAGTTAATAGATATAAATTTAGAGATAAACTTTAATCATTGAAGAATTGGGACCTCACCCTGTCCTCTCTTAATAAACATGATCCCTCCAAAATATACCATTTTACCTATGTAATCAAAGCTACGACTACTTTTTGTTGTGAGGACCACTGTCCTGTCTCATTTATTATGAGCTAGAGAAATTTTTGGTCTCTCCACTGTTTCTTTCTTTAGAAAGAAATTTATCATCATCACTTGAATTATTTGTACTATCATCAGTCCTACAGAAGATTCTTCCATTTCTATAGTTCAAAATGTTGTAGTACCATATTCTAACTCTTATATTCTTGCTATACTTAAATAGTTATTATCTTCCATTGCAATAATTACATCCCATATAAAGCAGGTACTGTAGAGCTTTTATTATGCATAACCCATCTTGCTTTAGCATACTATTATAGGATTTTTTATGGCATTCTTAATGATATATTGTAACAGATCATCATCCTTAATTTACAATAATAGTTTATATCATGAATATTAATGTGACCCCTTTTAATTCTCTGTAGTAGACCTTTGATTTTAATATATTCGTTCAACAATTTCAGTCTTAGGAACTATGACACAGCTTTTTCTATTTTTTATTGTTTAAAGCTTGAAATATTCAACACTGGGTTATGCAAGGCCAGTGACATCTATTTAATTTTCTGTGAAAGTATCCCACAGCATCCAAGTATTTGGAATAAACTGTTTAAGCCTTTCAGAACTGAGGCAAAAATAACATATTCCTGGGGTGAAATCCTTGCTCCACAGAAGTCAGCAAAATTTTTCTACAAATTTGAGCAGGAAGAGGATTTCATTCAAATAGATATCCATTCTGGTTCAACAGATTCTTAGAGCATAGATTCCTTCCTTCTATATTATCTTTTCCATTTGTTATAGTAATTAACAAACATTTAAATAATAATATAAAACACAGCATTAGTAATTAATCTAAATAATTTTTGAATATATATATCAAAAACCCAAAGCAATATTTAAATATATATGGAATGTTTTTGTAATATGGCTTCCCTCTTCAAATACCTTGAATAATAGGAAAAAAATCACAACACAGTAGAAGCACCTATTTTTCATTGCTTTTCTTTTTTTACATTGTTACTATAGGGAAAGGATGAGACATACTACTGTTGCAAATCATAAAGAAGCTGTTTACAGTACAATGTCATAAATGTACATCATCTTTAATGAAATTTTTATGTAAAGAATCTAATTGGATACTTCTGATGTATTTTACATTAATGATGTATATCATACCAGAAAAGACAGCAGACTTAACAGAAACATCAAAGGCTCATACTGAAATTTTGCTTTCACTGAGTGTTCTAATTTGTTGCTTTTTCCACTACCAAACCCCAAGTTTTCATGGAGGTTTAGGATTTAATTGGCTTTGACATGTTTGTCCCTTTGCCATATTTTACCCTTTGTCAGACTCAATTGGCAATGGGTTCAGGTTTCAGAGGGGAACTGACAGGTAGGTAAGCAGGAAGAATTCACTTTTACAGAATCTCATGTTTTTAGGAAAGCAAATTAAAATAATTTTTGACACCTACTAAAGCAAGATGGTATTCTGTAAGACTCACTGAGTCTAGATAAGCAGCTGACCAAGCCACAGCTAAATGAAAGGAAAAACTAGTTCCAAAGCCTGAAATTCAGCATCTTTTTTGGACCTCAGTTTAAACTCAGAATGCTTCAGATAATACTTGTCATGATCAAATATCTTTCTTAATTATGATTGTCCCATTTCCTATCAAATATTACAGCTACCTATTATTTCAGAAAGAAAAAAAAATTATAAGTCCTCATCTATTGGATGAATTGAATGGATGGATTGGATTGTGGAGGTTAATTATTTCTCCTAAATCTTATCCTAGCCTTCTTGACCTTCTCTTTCTTCAGCTTTCCTTGACCTTCTCTTTAAGTGGCATAACTCTATTATCTCTTTTTTGCTATTATTTTTCTTCTTTTGCTTTAGTAATCTAGAAATAAGCTTGGCTTTTAATCTATAATTGGACTCCAAGGCTGATGGCATACACCTAATAACAGACCGGAGAATCTTTAAGGAAAACTTTAAAGGATTTTCTTGAAGAAAATTCCATTGCATTTTTAAAAAAAGTAGGCTGTAGGTAGACTGCAAAATATAGGGCATATACTTACTATTCTAACCATATATTCAGATACTAACACTTTTTCTTAGGTTATTTTCTGGTTTTTATTCTTAAATTCAGTAAAAAAATTGCTTTTTGATAACTAAATTTCATGGATCAGAAATAAGGGAAAATATCAGATTTCATTTGAGTGTTCTGCATGACATATTTTCAAAATTGTTTTCGGCATTTTATTGAAATATGTTCACATTTCAACATGTTTATAGTTCCTGATCTCCTAAAACTCTTCTTTGTATCTTTAAATCCTGTTGAAACAAAAGTAAACTATCCTTTACTGAAAGTATTATCTAGTGAAAACATTCCTACTCTGAACAAGTCCAAAGAAAATTATTCTAAATGTCAATACAGATTATCATATAAAATAAGTATTCAGTTCTAAAAATATTCATCATCTTTAGAATTGTTATTAAAAAGCAAAACAAAGCTCAGTGTTTATATTTTAATCTAAAATATTTTAAATATAGTATCTCTTTAGTCTTCACCATAGTGAAAGTAGACAATTGTCTACATCAGTTATTAGCCATCATTTAGTGTTTCCACAAGCCTTTTAGACTGAGCAACTATTGGGGTGAACCACTCCGGTCTACAAAGTTGGGTACATGTTGAAAACTTTATACTTACTGTTTTGACAATTTGAAGATTACCAGGCACCATCAGCAGATCCATCCTCAGACTTTTAAACAAGGCAAAGAGCATTTACGACTATGATACCAAATTTGCAGAAGCTGCTGTTCCATTTTGCAATCCATTTTTAAAGAAATAACAACAAAACACATTTGATGTTATACAGTAATAAGGTTCCTTGTATATTCAGATGTTTTAACATCCCTAATTTTACTTTGATCTAGTTTTGGTTGAAAGAAAACTATTTAAGGAAAATAGACCCAGAGACATAATGCTAGCCTGTGATATGTGTTGAGATTTCATGCAGTTTTGATGAGTTAATGTAGTCAATAGTTATTAGTTGGTTAATAGTTATTGATGGCTTATTATGCTGATTACACTTATTATGCTTGGATAAAGAACTGCAGTATGACAGTGCGAAGCACTGAACTGTGTTGTCAGATAGAATTCTGCATGCACTGTGAGTGGAGGACTTGTCCCTTCATTTCTACAAGACTTCTTAAAAGACAAAAAATATTAGATTTTGGAATTTTCTGATAGATTTGTTCTGTGTGTACTGATAGCATTTTTACTGTGTATAAAACATAGTAATAATGGAGGGAACAAACAATGAAATGAAGTGTTGGGAGTCCATTGCTGTATCTTTTGCTCATCTTTATGTTGTTTAGAAAGGCAGCAGAAAAGCATATTTCCTTTCAAAATCTCAAGTTTGACATGGGAACTTTAAGGGAAGGAAAAAGCTAAAAAATTTCAAAAAATATTAAAGCAAGAAAATATGCATTATATACAATATAACAAATAGTAACAAATGTCTCCAAACAATTATCATTCACATGATTCTATCCAAAAGCCTTTTATGAGCCAAGATCTTATGCCTGGCATGTTTCACGGTCCTCCTTGTATTAGTGTCATAAATGTGTTTGAGATGATGATCAAGAGTCTGAACAATACTGTAAAAATTACATTCCTGATCAAGTTTCTCTTATTTCTTACATATATGATTTTTAGATTTCATTGTTTATTCAGAACAAGGTGGCTGAGCATGGAGAAGGAAAAGAAATACAAAACAAAGTCTTAGATTAGACTTTCACTCCTCTTTGATACAGATAACCTTGAATGGCAAAGAAGAAAGTAAGCAAGTATCTTTTTTTAAATATTGTGTTGCTTGAGGTCTAAAGAAAAACAGTCCATATAATGTATTTCCTCTCAGGAAATAAATAAAATATATAGAGAATATAAAAATAAGTGCCACTTAATTGTCTACTTCATTTAGTGGAATAAATCAAGCATCAACGAATTGGCATATGTGAAAATTTGGGTATACATTTAAATACTCCATGCAAGGAGTCCACCTGAGGTTTGAATTTGGAAAGCCTTTCTACAGCACTTTTTGGCTATATCTCAACAGGAGATCTAAAGGTGTTTCCAAGTGTGCAAGGTCTAGATGCTTGCCTTGGACATGTCCCAACTCCATATTACAATACGACTAAAGCCCACTTTCCCTATTCCTGAAATGATTGTGAGATATGAAAACACCCAAGGCTTCATTCCTTGTCCAGAAGTATGCACTGTCTTATATTTCCTACTAATGTGTTGACATGGGGTGTAAATAAAAATGCAGAAAAATCAAATTTCTTGCTGACTGCATTTTGATAGATTCAGAAATAAGACCCTTAATTTCTTCAAGCTTGCAAAGAGTTGTCCTGCCAGAGTATAACAGAACTATGCAATGCTTCAGTGCTCCTGAGGTGAAAACGGTTTTCATAACCTGGAAACCTAACCTTAAAACAAATGTGCCCAATAATTTTCTACATAAAAATCATTAGAGAACCAAAGACATTCTGTGCTGACAAGCATTAGCACCAAATATCAAACCTAAAAAGGGAAAGTGATTTCAGAAATGCAGCTCTCCAGGACACTGGTTCAATTTTATTGAACAGGCTTTATATCAATTTAATGTGACTTTATTTTCTGTATATATCAGCAGACTCACAAAGGTAGATATGTGGCAAAGCTAGAATAAATTTTCTCTAGAAAAAGGGCTGTGAGCAAAACATATGTAATGTTTCTCATGCTGACTCTCTGATTCTGTGTTCTTATTTTAGGGTCCTTCTATTGAGAAAGATGTGCTGCAAGGCTTAAAATTAATTAATTGACATATTTTTGAAAGGCAAATTATGATGAAGGTATAATGTAACAGTTTATATGATGACTTAGTGAAAGTATTCTTCACTCAGATTCACAGTGGTTTAGATAGGAAACAATAAAAAACATAGATATAATACAATAATATGAGCTCAGTCTTCTATCTATCTAAGTAACTGCCAAACACTTGAAGTCTCTTGTGGAAAATATGTCATGCCCTACACATTTAAAATACCATGACTATTTGTTCCACTTTCTGCCTTCCAGGTTTGGGGCTGTCAAGGCGCTTTATAATCTTTTTCATATAAAAAGAAATATTTATTTCCACTTTCAAATATCTTTCCAGAACAGCTGCAACTCTTTTCCCCCATGGTACACTTGAAAATTCATGACCTTTTGCACTAAATCAAATAAGCTATTTCTACTGAATGGGACAGTTAGAAAGGTTTTGAAATAGGGGCCGCAAATTAATAAACTTTGAGCTTTGTACACTTTCTGTTGCCTACAAATATTTTAATAAGCAAAGATAAAGTTCAAGTCTTTGCCCACAAAGTGTTAGCGGTGCCTTATTGAAATCTGACATTAAGAGGTTAGGGTTCGGCATAGGGTTATTCTATTGTCATTTCAAAAAAAAAAAAAAGTATTTTTTTTCTCCTTAAAATTTGTACATTGAAATATCTGATGTGTTCCATATATATAAAGATTGCAGGCACCATTTTAGATAATGTGAAGGATGTAATACATTCAGGTAAATTGATTCAGATGTAGGTTAAGTGAATTATACTTTGCAAAAAAACAAGCTTTTCTGCATGCTAGGCTCCTTTACTGTTTGTAAAACACCACTGCAGCTCTGTCTATGCTATAGAAATGGAACTGTCTCTAGTAAGTCACGTGAAACATAATACAAGTCTAATCACTAATAGTACTTTTTAAACTACAAGGTTACAGATATGAAGTAATTTAAATAGGCAAATAAATAATATATTTTGAATTTGCATTAAATCTATTTTTTTTAACAGATGCTTTTTCTCTAAAAATAACTTCACTTTATGCAGCTGGAAAGGGCATGTGATCATTCGAGCTACTGAAGGAAGTCATGCTGGAACTGATAAAAAGGTACTAGCTGAATGCTCGGTCCCAAGAAACTTGTACATTCAAAAATTTCCAGTGGAAGTCGGAAGTACCTTAGCAACACCGGGCAATGTCCTGAGTTACCCATTTTTAGGCCCTGTTCTATACAGGAGGGCTTGTACCACCTTCGCAGACTCTGGGCTGATATCAGTAACGTAGCTATCTGTTTATAAGTGGCCCAGAAAAACAATCAATGTCATTAAACAGTGACTCACACACTGCAATTATCTTATATAAAAATGGATTATTTAAGGTATAGCTATAGCTCTCACTAAATATTTTCTAAAAACATCCATTAAAATGTCTTTGATTGTAAGTGGCAAACATTTCTCCTTTTGCAGGTCAAAAGGACAACTGTATTTTCCCTGATATTTACTTTTAGTTTTTAATGTTCCCTCAGTACACATAAAAAGTCCAGTAACTCAGCACAACTACTTTCTGATTGTACCCTTAGTACTAAGTTTTCTCCCACAACTCTTTTCCACTCTGTCTTGCTCAGTGTGCATAGACTTTACCTTGCTGAAGTTTCAAGAAACCTGGCAGGATCACGAACTCAGGGCCTGCACCTGAGCAAATTCATAGGGTAATCATGCACCTTCATGAAGTCCTTTCCCTAAGACATACTCATCTTGCCTAATATAGGCAGCCAAAGGAGGCTAAGATAAGAAGGCAACTTCTCTCGCTTTTCAGAGAAGAGAGACAGACCATCACAAAGAACAGATTAGATCTCATACGAGCTGAATCATCTCCTGTCTGAATACCTCCCTGTCTTTCTCACTCTCCACTAGGGAGAAGAACATACCCAGGCCAGGTAGGATGAAGCTGGCATTTGTGCTCCACGCACTTACGGGGTTTTGGAAACTAATGCATTTCATAACATTCACAGTTTTCTCTGAAGCAATCATTTGACAGCCTTTCTGACTGACAGACCACATCAGTCCTCAGAAGTTCTCATGGATCATACATCAGAGCAAATAATGCACTTTCTATGTAATTATGAAAACTATTATGCTAAAGAATGGGAGAAACTATTTTGAGAAGTCCTTCCCATGTTCATCCAGCATCAGTAACTGTCATTGTCACTTGATAGTAGTGAAAGGCTCCCCAGTGAAATCTAAGGGTACCATCTTAATAATATTTTGTCTATATGCATTCTGGAAAAGGCTGAACTACATTTATGGACATTACATATACAACTTAATGGAAAATAAATTATTCTGTGTTCTAGAATTTATTTGAAAATTATATGTTACAAATGTAACAAAAACCCTCTAGAAATGATATAGATTTCTTTTTATTGGTAATATTTTCTATCAAATTCCAAATCAGTTTAGTTTCCTTTTTTTTTTTTTTTCCATCAGTATGCTGCCCCAGGCAGAGGAGAAAATCTAATGGGAAATCTTATGATAGAAGAAGCCACTAGGTACAACGTTCCTTCATTCTTTATACTTATAGTTATTACTTTCTACCCGATAAGATATTTGTGTAATTCAGATGAAGATTAGGCATGATCAATGAAATCAAAAAATAACTGCTACATGCCAGCCAATACAAGTGATCAGTGGAAATGAAAACACTATGCTAAAAAAAACCATACCATTTGTTTGTGATCTTCAAGAAAAAGCTCAACAGAAAAAAAGCAGATGCAACCTGGATGTTTTCTCCACAGCTAGAGATTACAGCAATATAATAAAGATTAGTTAACTGATTAACTAACTAGTTAACTAAAGAATGTTGGAGGTTAGAATGCCAGAGAAATGCAGGTAATTCAACTCATTATGGACTGTAGCCAGAAGAAATGTATTTTAGGGTTTTATGCTCCATCTTTGCTACAGTATCTGCTTTCCCAGTACATGAGCTACCTCCGATGAGGTGTTTGGCTTTAAAAATATGAAATAGGAAAGGAAAAAGACATCTGTATGTGCTTCAAGGGCTCTGTTACAAAAACAAACAAACAAAAAAAAAACAAGGAATAACAATAGCAAAGCTATAGCTTTATTTAAAAAAACTAAGATAGGAGGAAATCAAATGTCAACCATACTTTTGTGAAGTCCTGTTTGTGAGACACAGAACTTGGCTGGGGAATAATTGTCTTTCTACCTCTTTCTACCTTTTAACTGAATGTGCATCTGGTGAGGGTAGGAAAAGCATTCCAAATCCAGTGAGAAACGAGGAGTCAAAAATCATTTAAATAATAAATTAAAATAATAATAAATTTAAAATGACTGAATCCACATATGAAGTTCAATGTTTTTGAAATAAGGCTTTTAAAACAATAGTCAAATATAAGATATGATAAAAACACAAAAAAAAACCCTAAAAGCCTGTATGAAATGTTATCACAGGATGAGCAGAGTAGTTCTAAGTTGAGAAATGGAGGCTTTTACTTCTAATGTATTGTTCTCAGACCAGTGGTTTGTGAAAACAAGTAGTAATGTGTCTGAGGGCCCAGATCCTCAAAGACAGATGCTCACTTAGTTCCCCAGAAATCAAGGGAACTGAATGCCTGCATATCATTGAGGACTTGCTCTACTAAAATTTAATTATGGATATAGCCCTACTGTAGTTATTTAGCAGTAGTTGCTCAAGAAAAGTTCCTATTAAGCAAGAATAAGTAAAGCACATCTAACAGCATCCTAGCATCTGAAAAATAGAAGACAGGTTATTTTCTTAAGCATCTTCCACAGCAATTACCTAATGGCAATACAAGGTTCTCAGGAAGGATTATGAATTAGACTAGGAAAGGAACAAAGCACTTTCTTCTCACATATCTTCCTCCTCCACAGATCATAGCCTGAAACCACTTAGCTTAAAAAACAGTATAAAACAGCTCTCAGAAAAGTTACCTGATAAAATATTGGCTCTAAGCCCCTCCCTGATTAAGGTTTCTAACCTCTATATTGATTTGAATTTACACATGCTCAACTTTAATATTCCATGATTCAGAAAATATACACAGGAGACATAGAGTACTGATATGATAAGGAGCTCCTCATCTCCGTGCACCTTGACCTGCTGAACTAAAGCTGACAGCCAGTCAGTTGCTAACATTCGGCTGCTCTTCACTGTAAAATATAGAAGCATGAGCGTTAGCTCTGCTGACAAGCCTGGCTGTCATCTGGCCCATTTTCTGCTGCAGACTCTCAACATTATTCACCCTGGAGGCTTTCAGGGACTGCCTGATGTTTTTTTTCCTTTTCATCCCAGTAAAGGAGAGAACTCAGATAGGATTATTTTAACTTGATAGTCTGAATGGTGATCTAACAGGGGACAGCTGTGGCATCTGAGTCCCAGGGCTATTTATTGTCAATTAGAATGAATCCTAAGCATATTCCCTTCATTCTTTACTTGACCATCCTTAAATAATGGACAACACTCTGCAGGGGGGAAAAATGAGTTTATGGCAAAGACCAGTGAAATGACCCTAAAGAGAGACTATGAAGAAACTTCAAGATTAATTAGTGAAAGACTAATGATAATGAACCTTTGTGATGTGAACACAATAGACAATAAAAGAAACATTTGATCATATAAGCCACTTTAAGGGAGATTACAGCAGAAATGAAAACTGTCAAAACCATGTGTTATAACCCTAAGTACATCATCTCTCTATAAACCAGTTAGGGTTTTTCTTTTCCTTTCCTTTTCTTTTTTCTTTCTTGCAAAATAAACCATTTTCTTCTAGAAAAATTCTTAAAATCTGTCACTGGGAAGGCCAATTTTTCATTTCTTTTGAGGCAGAAGACAAAGTGGCTATGAAAAATTCAATATTGCCTAGTGTGGGGCTAGGATCTGAATGTGCCATTTGGGAGTGGAGTATGCGAAAAGAATAGGCAGTGCCACCACCATGGCAGTGCTTGTGCCTGGACACCACAGAGTGGTATCTGAGACCACAGACTGGTCCCTCTGCTTAGAATACAAAACACTGTGGCTCTACAGGAACAGAGGAAAAAAGTGGCAGCTTTGATATCCTACTGTAACGTCCAGATATCTTATTGCTATAAAATCTGGGAAGGTTTTATTATGTTTAAAGAGTATTTGAAGCACCATGATATCAGTGTCATCTAAAGTCTATTAAACATTGCAGACTTGCAAAAATATGTGTTTCGCATGGAGAGTGTCTGATGCAAGTAGGATCTGAAGCGCACCATATTTAAAAAGGAGAAATGACATCATAACATTGATTCCCCACATGATTCATCAATATGTTGACAGATGTAAACAGAGATGACTTGGCTTGTTGTATTCTTGAAAGAAACTTCTGAAACATAAAAAAGAAAATGGAGCTGAGGTTGTCCATATAACAGAAAATGAGAAAATATTTTAGGTATCAGTTTAAGTTACCTATGAGGTATTTATGATAAGACCAGTATATTCAGATATAATTTGTCTGAATAAACTGCTCCAAAATACAGGTTATTCCTTAAGCACACATTTACGATACAATACACAGATATTTCTCAGGGACAACCACTTGTCACAGATTAAAGTCACAGGAGAGGTATTAAATTACAATGAATATTATTTAAACTCATGTACCCTTTTAAATGACCTATAAATAAGCAAAAAAACTTTTACTTTTTGAATTTGAATATTATCACATGTAATGCTAAAGTATTTTATTAAGAGAAATGGTGATGGTGTCGTCTAAAACGTATGTTTTACACAGATGTTTTTTTAGAATTCAGTACTGTTGGAAAGGAAATAGAGACCTTGATTTGATGAATAAAGAAGTGCACAAGTCCTGTGTACAGTGTTTAGTTATAGTGTTGCAGCAAAAAGGAAAATAAAATCAGGATCAGAAAATGGAGCCACTATTAAGCTGAATAAGGAAAATTGTACCAGATTGGCAGGGCAATAAACCAGAAAGAAGAGTGTCATTTGAGATAAAGTGAACGATCCACTGTCTTAAAGGAATGCTGATGTATCTGCTCCAGACACAAGTGTGTATACAGTCTCCTGGAAATAAAATTGCGCATCATATAAAAAAGTCAGAACTCTGAACGGTAAGACACAGAGCGAGCAATGAAGATTTTGAAAAACGTTATTAAGTAGGCAACATTGAACTCCGATTTTTTTTTAAAATGTCCCTTTTAACACAAGTTTTGAAAAAAATCTTTATTGCTTGATCACATTATGTTACTCACTCTCTTCTGGGAATGAATCAGATCCATGTACTGAAGATGTCTAGTACCTATAAGATCCTGGCTATTTATTTAAGAAGCTTGTTGGTGTAGAGTGAATAAAAGGAAGAACTGATGGAAGAAAGAAGAAGCAGAGAATCGAAGTTCTCTGGGAACAGGAGTTTGTCCCTCCTTCTTTGGCGGATCCTTGTGCATCAACCATGACGAGAGAGCCCTAGAATCACAGAGTTACTCAGGCTGGAAGGGGCCTCGGGAGGTCGCTAGTCTAACTAGCAGGATCAAGTCTGGGGATTGGCCAGGTTGCTCATCCAGTCAGATCTTGAAAGCCTCCAGGCATGGAGACTGTGCCTCTGGAAAACTTGTTCCACTGCTCAACTGTTCCCGTGGGGAAAAAGTTCTTCCTTATATCCAATCATTGCTTTGTAATTTTCCCAGGGATGGAAGTGAGGCTGACCAGCCCCTGGTTCCCTGCATTGTCCTTTTGGTCTTTTTTCGTTTTCTCACTTTTCGGTGGTTTTCAGTAGGGTTATTTGTCTTATGCCATTTGCTCCAGGCCCTTCTGTTTGTTTTGTTTGGTTTTGTTTTGTTTTTCCCCCTACACCTTCCTTTTAAATTAAACCAATATATACATAAATTAGAAATCCCAACAAAAGATCAGCACAGTATTTAAATGTTATTATAGAATGATTCCATGCCTGTATCTGCTTACATCCAGAGGAACATGGCCACCAGATGACAAAGCTGTAAATTTGCCTTTTCCTTTCATCGACAGATCTCCTTCCGCTGTATTAGATGACTAGCTGCAACTTGTGAACGTAAAGATCAGTTCATGTTTTTTTCTAAACTACCTTTGGGTAAACAGATACCTGATGAAATCCTTTATGATTCTTTAGAGTACACACAATCTAATTATTCAGAAACTCTGATTTTATGCATCATGAGCAGTTATTAAAAAATCAAAAACAGAGAAAATCTATCCTTAGGGCTTGCATTTTGTTAAATGTAAAGAATGCTCTCACTCTCTCCTTTAATTTCTTATAGTGTTATAAAAAGATATTCACAAGAATTGTCATTTTTACTGAATGTCTGGAAAACTTGTTATTGGGGGGACCACTGAGAAAGGCTCCAGGGACTATACTTCTGAACTGGTATATAATGTAATAAGATTTAACTCCTTAAAGTAACATAAAGCTTTTTTCCAAGTACACAAAACTATGAGAAATCTGTCAAAGAACTAAATATAAGGATAGGGATAAATAAAATTAAATTTACTAATCCCAAAATATATTCATTTTTCATTTAGTTTGTCCTTTTTGTGCATGCATGCGTTCACACGCACACACACACACGCAATATATATACATTCTTCTTGCTTTTAAATTTTCATTTGCTATTCTTTTTTCATTATACCCATGTGTTTCTTCCTCCTCTCAGGCTTAGATTTTATTCTTCTCTTTCTTCTTTCTGTCTTAGTCTCTCATGTCTCAAACAATTTCCCATTTCTGTTTTTTCTTGTAATGTCCCCATTTTCTTACCTTTCGTATTCTTCTCTGCTCCTCCTATTTCCTTTTGCCACTGGGACTCCAAGCTCTGTCCTTCTTTATAGCTGTTTCCTCTTTTCCTTTTTATACTCATCTGTCCAAGACACAAATAATCAGGGTGCACTGTACATAGCCATGACATGCACATTAAGGAGGGAATGTCTGGGAAGTGCGAATGAAGCTGCATACTTATCCCCAAGGTTGGATAGACTGAGATTGCTGATAAGATTGCTTATAAGATTGCTTATAAAGACGAAATACTGGAGTGACTCTATTTTAAGCCTTATAGCAAAAACATGTTGAAATTATTTGGGTAGAATTTCCTTACTTAGAAGCTCTATAAAGAATCCTGACTAAGTAATTTTTCTGAAGAGCAATGGCTAAAACTAGGAGACCTCCTGATTCCCAAACAGGTGCCTAATACAGAATATATAATATATATGGGAATTCTTCCTCCAGTATTTTCATGTATCAATCAAATGCAAGAGCATTCTCATTGTTTTCCCTCATCCTAATAGAAAAAAATAAAAGTTTTTCATGACTTCTTTTCTAATATAAATCCAAATCCAAAATTCTTTAAAACCCTCCAAACTCATTTTTAAACTGGCAAATGTCCATGAAATACTTATCATGGATATGTCTATTGAATTAGAGAATGGGGAATAGAAAGACAACTGGCATAAGAGACTAAATGATTAGAGCCACTCAGGTAAACTAAGATGACACTAAGGTGACCTTTCAAAATAATTTAGGGTCTGAATCTGTTCCCATGATCTCCTGTAAGTGTTAGATTAGAGTGAAGTTTAGTTTCAAGTTTAGCTAAATAGGTGAATTTTATTCTTTTAAAAACTGCTTATGCCTCATGATTTCAGTGATCAGAATATTTGTAATTTATATATCGTATATACCAGGAATGAATTATGCCAAGAGCTATGTCAGTTACGAGAACAATCAGCAGCTTAACTTGCATAAGTGATAATGTTAAAATCTGTTTCCAGTCATATTCCAAATTCAGACTTAAATGTCTCATCTTGTATCCCCTCAGTGCAAGAGATGTAATTGGTGCAGGTGCATACAATTACACTACTTGTCCTTCTGCCAAACCACCATCTAAAACATGACTGAAGATTACATACATCATTACAAAAAATAGCTGTTTTTTTCTTAGTTAATATTCATTTTACAATGTGAACTCTTCAGCTACCACAAAGCATTTGGAAAAATGGAGGGGAGAGGGTTGCAAGCTTCCCACAATCTGAGAGATTTATAGAAAGTAAATCATGATTCTTTATAAGGAATGAATCTGCCTTAAATGATGCTGATGAAGTAAAATGTTTGAAAAGGATTTGATGGAGGCATAGCAGTTAATACTTCTCTTTCAGCAGGTGCCTCATGGCTGAAAAATAAAGTGACACTTCAGATAGCCCAGTGAATAGCCATAATAGAATAGCAATATCCTGAGTGCTGAAGAAATTTTGGGCTTAACTGTTTTCTGGGAAGATTATAACGCCACTGTTTCACAGCCATACAAGACTGAAGCTCTCCAGCTAGAAGGGCTTCTGAGCTCTCAACACCAAGACTCTCTTTACTTTATATATGATCCATTTTTGAAGTCAGCAAATGGCCTGATGCCAGCAAGATCATGGCATACCTTTCAATCTGAAAAGCACAAACACAATTTCATACAATTTCTTTTCACCTAACTAAACTGTAATGCTTCTGTTACTCTAACGTTGCTCTACTTTCATCTTCTTACTTACCTATATCATGCATATAATCAGCGTTAAATATACAACAATAAGTCTGCATCATCAAAGTTGCTGGAAGATAATAATTCAGTGAAAATTATGCCCTGTCGATTGCTTGAGGGTTTTTTTGGTTTGTTTGTTTTGATGATTTCTTCCTCCAGAATATTTGATTCATTTTATTTTTTTCTTAGAAATCTCTGTGTCCCACACCTTTTAAATTTATTTTTCTGAAATAGGTATTTCCTATATGAACAAATATAAGGATAATTTGGGATTTATGCATCATAATTAAACCTCTGGGATTGCTATAATTCTGACTCACAAATTCATAGTTGAATTGCTGCACCTAAACTGGTCTTAGTGCACTTTACTTGTTTATGATGTCAGCAGAATCCTGTAACTCAATCAAGTGTTTTCTGAACTGTCAGCTCCATTTCATTACACTTCTTGATATTTTATATATATTTATAACCTCCCTATCCCTCCAAAAAAACCCTCTATTAGTGCTAAGTAACTAAATGAGCTGGTCTCAGACAACATGACGTATATTTTTTTTAGTAATATATTAATTAAATGTAATTACTAACACATCTGTAATATAACTTCCTATTCATACACGGAAATTATTTCAAACTAATATTTGCTCACTGTCACTTAGCTTTACCACACAACCCATCCTGAACTCGGCAAGCTTTCCCAAATAAACTTTGCAGTACATCCAGCTTTTCCATCTTTATGTCTGTCTTTCTTTCCCCTCCCCTGCAATGCTTTTCTTGTCTGATTAAAAACATTTTTTATCCAGCTAGAAAGCACAGCCCGAGCACTGTCTAAACTCTTAGAAAAGAGTTTAATACCTAAACCCTTGGGCTCCTTTCTTCAAAAAGGTTATCTATCATTAATTTTTTATAAACTTTACTTGGAAAAAGTTCCAGAATGCACTTTCCAGAGTAAAGTACAGTACATTACTCTTCTAAATATTGATTTTATTCTTCTCCACAAAGTGGCCAACTTGCCATTTGGGCTGAGTTCAGGAGACTGCAACTAATCCTTGAGGCCATCARGTCCTCGCTCCAGTACTGCGTTTCCAAATACAGTGATGCAAATGTAGCAAACCAAGTACAGAAAAGTTTCTCTGTCCTTCAAATAAAAATCTGTGCTCTTACCATGCCACGAAATTACAGAGTATCACAATTTAAAGGCAGATACTTTTCAGGAAACCTCACAAGATAAAGTAGTCAAATTAAACAATTTCCATTGTGCAGCCTATAGAGACTGTAGTCTTCTTCTGCTCCTTCTCATCTCACAAGCCATAGCCTGAAACCTTTTAAACCTAAAACTCTTAGTCCTGACTAGCATCATTCCAAGGAAATATTGCATATTCAGAAATCACTGTCATATTCCCAAGATCCCCAAGATCCTGTACAATTTGTCTGAGATTTAAAAGGTAGAAGAGTAGAAACACTCAAACACATTTAACCGGTGTAGCTTCAGGTTTTTAAATATGCTTTTATTCTCCATGGTGTTAAATATATTTTATAGCCTAAGGGACACAGCCCAAAAGTATGAGAAAACAGTGCTAAACAAAAGGGAACCAGCCATCCCGAACTATGTATACTACACTCCTTCATTAAAAGTCAAAACATTGCTACATGCACATAAAGCTCTTCTGGGAATACACAAAAATAAAGGATGTTTTCCTGGAAATAGTAATCAGGTTGTGAATGATTCATTAACTAGAAAGAACCTAAAATCGGTGATAAATGTGAGGTTCAGTAACAGCTTGGCCAGCCTTACTGAATATAGCAATACACTTTGCACATCAGAGGAACTTTACACATGCATTTGACTGACAGTCTATGAAATGCCAGTATTTTCAATTAATATCTTCAAGTAAAGTACTACAATATCTGTTTCAAGACACACATGTATTTTTTCATAGTTTTATTTTTCTATTAATTGAAGTGCTTAGGTATACTGATTTCAAAAAGAACATTTCAAAATGTTAAGAGTCTGATAAATAAGAAATGCAAAATGAAGCTCTCAAAGAATTACAGAATATTATTTGGCACATCTCAGAATAACCATTTTCTGCTTGCTATGGATATATCCAATACAAAAAAGCTCCAGCTACTGTAACTGAAGTGTGTGAACTTTATGGAAAAGTTCTTCTACTGACCAAATAAGAATAATTCACCACAACATATGTACTCTTGGCCAAGTTCCTGCAAATAACCCTGTCTAAACCCCAACCCCTCTGCTAGTCATATGTGAAAGTACTGAAACTTCATCTATTTCCTCTTTGAATAAAATCCCAATACTTAAACTCAGCAACTCATAACAACTGCTGCAGAATCCTGAACCCACACAGAGAGCTTTAATAGTAAAAAGTAATCAGACCTATTAATTTTTGCTATGTTTTTATAACCCTCACTAACCCCTGCAGGATTTTCCAGGCATTAATTTTCCCAGAATTAATTTTCTCCTCAACAAATATATTGATATTTTAAATCCATGCTAACTTTATTACATTGATCCACTAATAATTCAAAATGCACCTACTCATAGTATATCCACAAATAGAAATTGTTCTTTTAAGAAGTGTACTGTTAGGATTTGGTTGCTACTGCTTATATGAAATAATTAGAGGTAGACCTTGGTTGTAGCTACATACTTAGTGTAGTTTACTTTCAAAAACAAATACAGGTTAATGTGAAATGCCACTGTAAATGAACTTGCTTTTAAAAAAATAAGGAACACTTATCACTTAAGATCATAAAGATATATGAACTGAATACCGCTAACAGTGTCCATTCTTCCCATAGTATGTATTAACTCCCAGAAGCTTAGTGGAAAGGTTTTATGAGTGTTCAGAAGGAAATGAAACTGTCAAAATGGAATATAGACAAATTTATAAAGACACGAGGGTAAAGGTTTACAACAGCAAAAAATGAAAATTACTTCAAAATTCATAGGCTGCATCATTTTGAAACTCAGCAGTTATTTAAATATTCCCTAGTTTTTGCAAAACATGTGAGTCATGCTGCCACAATATTAAAAAAAAAATGGAAATATAATTTGCTCTGTTCCAAAACAAGAGTATCCAGCTGATTTCTTACATTTATTTGAACAGGTATTCAATCAGAAGCTCAGGAGTTGGTACGTGACACTCACATGGCACTCAGGTGAAGTCTTTGTTATTTGTCTAATTAAAAGTCTCTTTAACATTTGCTTTTTGCTAGTATGCAAGCGCCTTTATCACATCTACCTGTGAAGTGAAAAGAGTTATTTTTGACTTATCGTTTTGACAACTGAGCAATATTCATGTGTCTCCAGACACATGTTTGCAGAGGGACAGTATGTGTCTTTTTTGTTGGCCTATACTTACAACTTCAGCAACAAGTAAACGATGCAAAATAGGGTCTGTCTCCCAATCCCTTTGCTCTTTCTAAAGATATTTGGGTGGAGAGTTTAGGAAAATTATTACTTTTTTCTGATCCTGAACCAAAAGCTCTTTACATACAAATTGTCTTGGGTCAAAACACAAGCTGCATTCAGCTTGCTGTGAGACAAAAGTAATACCCAAGGGGAAAAGGACAGGACAGAACCACGCGTATACATTACTAATTCTGTATTTGAGAAAGCCACCAAAGAGCAAACGTTTTCTCCTTTTCCTTCACTTAACCTTTCAGCAAAGGTACATTACAACTGGGTAAACTATATCATAGTTTTCAGCCTACACCAGATCTGACATGTCTGGGCATGCTTGACTTTTCAGAAGGTGCCAAACCACATCAGTGGGGACAGTTCATGACCTAAAAGCTAAATTCCAGATTTAAAAAGTAGTAATCTTGAAGACCATATTGTTAAAAAAAGCAAGTTTTTTGACTAGACATAGCAATCTAAAGACCAGCTCTGTCACATATCAAAATCCTAGGCTGTTTTGTCATCAGTTATGTAGGATTCTAATATACCCATAAAAGAAACAGCTAGAAAAGGCTAATGTCTGATTCAAACATTGGAGTAATTGGTACTTTTTCAGCTATTAATATGATTCGCTGATACATTAGTAAAAGAATACATATATATTAGCTTGACCTTAAATAATAGTACACAAACTATACAGAATTGTTTAAGGTGACACATCTAATAAAGCACTGTTAGTATATATGGTGTTTGTCACTGGCTGTCTTAAACCTTCCAACTTTGCAAATTTATGCTGCACAATTCGTAAAGATCTACTGGGTTTTTGTGCATGCTTCAAAAATTTATTTTGAGTCAAAAGAAGATCAGAACTACACAACAGAAAACTCTTATTCAATAAGCGAAATCAACAAGATGAATTAGATGAATCTCCAAGACTGAACTTTAGCAATGGTTCCCTTGGAGAACTTTACACAAAATCATAAAACTTGAACCAATCCCTCAGTGCATAGAGTTTGCAGCCATTTCAGACCACATAAAGATACATTCGGGTAATTTCCACTTATGACAATTTCAAAATAGTAATTTTACATTTCCCCTACATTACACGTACATCTATTGTTCATAGAAAAAGGGGAAAATCATTTCAGATGCCATTTTATAGAGCATTACAGTAGATCTCAGTATTTTAGACATTGAGTATGGCATACTACAGTAGCTGAGAAAAAAGCTGAGCTGCTTGAGCTAGTAGTTTGCTCTTGGTAAAAATGGTATCATACAGCTAACAGATGAGATCTTCTTGATCCTGGAAATTGCTTCCTTTCTTGATCTACCTAAAGGTAAGCTTGTTAATCCATGGGATGTTCTGTATTACCATTCTGTTCTGTTTTCCATTTTGCTAGCAAAATGACTGGTGAGTCTGGACTGATTAGCTGAGATAATTTTGATATAACTGAGGAAAATATCGAAGGTGTTTGTCTGACATCCTGGTCTTATTGAAGAATGACATAGGAATAGTAGTGAACTACCAGGAATAATTCACATAAGAATAACATTTTACGTAAATTCTGCATGTATCTGGATAGGGACAACCAAGCTACTTAAATAAAATGTGTTCAGCATGGCCCCTTTTACCTACAGATTTTCCTTAGACACAGAGATAATCCCTTTGCAAAATACATGGAGTAGCATTTCTTCAAAATAGCTTTTCTTGTGACACTTCTAATCATTGTATTCTAGTGATCCTAAATCCACTTTTTGACAGCCTTACAAATATATACCCATACTGCCTGCGGCCTGCAGCTCCAGGGCCCGTGATTTGTTTTCTCTCTCCTGTCACTTCATCATTACTGGAACGGTGGTTCAGTTTTCATAGAGATAGCAGGAACAGGCCTTGTAGATGCAGCTGGTTTTGAAGTCCAGGGAAAAAAGTTCGGCTCCAGATGTAGAAGGAAGGAAGGAAATTTACAATGCTGTCCTGCCACAGTACCTAAACCAGGCTGCATTAATTATATCTGGGGAAAAAAAATAAAAAATATAGTCTGTGCATGTTGTCACAGCAAAACATACTATATTGTTTGTTGTATGCATTTATTGGATTTTTCTAACTCACTGAAAATAAATATAAATGATGTTGTTTTCACAACATTAATGAAGATTTGATATCTTTGGCAATATGGGAGCTAACTTCTTTTCTTGTTTCTTGGTCTCATAAATCTTGCTGAGGAAGATGTAGTTCCTTCAATACATTGTTGATTTTTATACTGTCTTTTGGGCTGAGGATAATGAGTTACAGAAATTATATTGATCTCATACCAGCTAGGTAAATCTTCCATGACCTTGTCTTTTCTTTGCTTTTTACCCTCTTTTGTTTGCTTTATTAGTTTTTCTAATATGTCCTAGAGTAAACCACCTTTTGTATACAAATGATTCAGGCAGACTGAAGATAAAACACATGCACTTATATGCTGTATTGCAATAAATTTCTCTGTACAAGCCTTCCGAGTTCAAGCAACCTTGATTTCTCAGTTGTCCAATTATATTCTTATCCTTATATTGATGTCTCTTCACTCCTGTTCTTTCTTTTCTTCTTGAATGAATTTTAGAAAATAGTGGAATAAAAGAGGCACTTTAATCTCAGCCTACATAATAAATGTACTTTGATCTTCTGTAGTGATTCTTCAACCTTAAATGCCCTCCAGGATGGATGGAAAGAATGTTGTTCCTCTTGAGGAAGTGCATTACCAAGGAACAGAACATGTATTATGGCCCACAGCATTAAGTAGAATCTAGCAGCCTTGGTACTAGATTTCCACAGGCAGACCTTTTGTTTCTTGTGTGGTATTCCAATAAAGGTTGCAGAACTCCCCAGAGATAAAAAGGATGAGCTTAAGAATCCAAAGGCAGAAACAAAGCTAAGTATCTGCTACAAATAGCAAAAAACAAAAATTTCATGCATTGTCTTCGAATCCAGAATTTCTTCTGTGTTCACGCAGCTTCTTCCTCCTTCCATCAGCAATCATTCCATAAAACCAATATTTTCAGTAACCCTTAATTACTCAGTAGGCAATTACATTCACCTCTGTCTGATCCTGCCAAGTTTTCTGTATTTTCTGAATGAAGAAAAAACATTCTTTGGAGTAGGGAGCTGTGACAAAAGCAGATTTGTAACAATGTGGTCATGGACAACAAAGACTATTTTTCCAAACTTCCCTTACTGACCTTAATCAAATTTCTCATCTGCATTTTTGTTTGCTTGTTTTCTTCCCTTAACTCTATAAAATACCTAGGAGCTTCTGTCACTTTCATTTGCTCTAAAATGACACCAGGAACTATGAAATTTGCTTTTTTTCAGAGCATGAGAATTTATTCTGCACCTTCCAAGTGGGATGAGGAGTCAGAATCTTCAAATTTCTTTTCTATTTGCTGACACTTCCTCATATTTTTTTTGTTTCATTATTTCTCTTTCCAAAGGCTATGACATATATACAAGTATTAAAAAAACTTGAATGCTATTAGAACATAATCTGTTTTCATGCTATCGCTCGTCTACATTTGTCCTTTTAAAAGCACTATAGCAAGAATCTTGATCAAGAACAAGATCAAGTTCTTTCAATAGCATTTACCAACTGACTGTTACAGATAAGAGGTAGTAAAGTGTAAAGTAAATGTGTGCTTTCTTTTGGTGACATTTTTGTTTCCTTCTTCTTTATAAGTCTCACTTTTTATCCCTTCTGACAAGACTTGAAAATAATAGATGTTATCTAGAATTTCCTTTTTTTTTTTTTTTTCCCTACCAATAAATGTTTAAGCCTTGAGCAATGACATGGGAGTAAAGGATTCTTCTAATGTGCACTTAACACAAACTCCTCCAGGGCAAACAATGCCCTTAAAGCAATCATTATTTGTAGAAACAAAACCACAAGCACTTTTAAGCAGTTTTATTGGAAACATTTTACATCATTTTAATATATCAATCATTAGAAATAATCAGTATTATTGCCACTAAAAGGAAGCTCTGTCTTAGCAAATGACAAATCATATTTGCTAAAATGGTGTTGTTAAAACTAAAGAACAGCTAGGCAGTTTTAAAATTAATGAATGTGAGCAAAGAGACTTTCAAGCTATGAACATTACAGAACACAGAGAATAAGTGGACCCTGTTGCCAAATTGTCATATCTATTAAATAAAAATAGAGACCCAGTCAGCATCAGCCACTGGGCAAATCAAATTACTTAAAACAGCCAGATAAATTCCAGATAAATTCCTTCAATCTAGGAGATTTTTTTTTTCTTCAAATGTTCCCACAGTTCTTACTGAATGGTAAACTCATTTATTGACCAGAACTAACATAACTAAAAACTGAAATTGTATTAGAGCTTGTATTTGCACAGGTCACAAAGTTGGCAAGTTCAGCATGGACAACAGATGGATAGATAGACAGACAGATTTTTTAAACTGAAAGGTTTTATTTCCATAAAATTCACTATATGTTTTTCACCAGATGCGTGCTAAACTGTATCTGGATGGATCCATCTAGAGGCATGTTGATTTCAATGATTTTTAATGATGCTTACATAAGCAAAGGGATCTACCAGTCCTACACAATTTCAGGAACAGAGACAAAACCTTTTGTCTGCATATGTTAAACTCAACATTTTGCTCAAATAACATTATTTGTTCTTCTCTGCTCTTAAATACACAGAGTTTACTTTAATATGTTTTGTTTCTGTCTATACCTGTTGTATCTTGACTGATATGCATGTTCCTTACAGAAAGGAGTACGGGGACAGAAAATTATCATTGCATATTTAATTCTTGCTTTTCTGGAGATTTTAATAGCTGATTTAAGCAGTTGTACAGCTTCTTGGATTTGTAATAATCAATCCCATCCAATTTTATTACCCACAGATATTACATGAAGTTGATTAATTTCAGTAAGGGAAGGGTAGTCTGGCTATATGGTGCCATTTTCAGGACTGGTACCATTATTATCAAGATTTTGCATATGTGAATTAGTAATCAATGCTTGTTTTCAATTTCTTAAAACCTGATAATCCTACCAAGCTTAAAGTTTCACAAAACAAAAGCAATAAATTCTATCAACTGTTGTACAGTATTTTTTCTACATTATGAAGAGAAGTCAATTTTTTCCAGTCCATTCCTTTACAAAAATATTATCTCTCAAGGGTAGAATATTTTGATTACTATATAAAACTACATAATGCTTATTTTACAAACTCTCCAGCCCCTGAGGTAAATCACAATCTGCTAAAGTGTTTGAGCCATGACAAAAAAACTATAGCAATCTTTTGAGGTTGATACAATGCAAAAAAATACAGCATATTGTCTCCGGGTTTCAAATTTACAACAACCTCCTTTGTTCTTATTGAGATATTTAAGCTGTTATCTACTGTCACTTTGCATAAAAATCAGTCCTGCAACAGACATATAACAAATATCATAGAACATGGTTCTGACTTGTAAACATATAGACATATAAAGCTATATAAATTTTCTTCCATATTTTAATCTGTAGGCCCTCAAAGTTTCCAAGTTCTGTTACTAGAAAAGTGAAGATATGCCAGTCTATGTGTTTAGAGCTACAATAACTGGTTGTACCCATGGCATGATGCTAGCAGATCAGGTTAATATGCTTATTATCCACCCTATACTAATTCCTAGAGGAGATGAGATGGCATTAGGAATTATGTTCTGTAACACAGAAAGTGTTCAAAGTGTTCAAAGAAAACATGTTCATTTGACTTGTTCTTTCATTGGACCATATTCTGAGGTTACTCCTTAAGGTTAATTCTGTAATCTGAAGTATTTATTTAGATGACTAATTACACTGAAAAAAAAGCCACCATAACTGTGGAAGTTTAATAGTCTGTATCCCAATGGGATATACTAAGCTTTTAATGGTGATTATAACAACATGTTTATGAAAGGTACAATTTTAAATACAAATGCTAGTTAAGTGAATATCAGCTAGAATCTTGCTTGAATTAGCAGTCAGGAAAGATACAGAAAGGACTGTACATAGTAGAAGTGTAATTAAAAGGTAAAAAAAGTATTGCAATGCTCTTTAAAACTTTGGTCAAATGCCATCTATAAATAACTTCCCTAGTATCGTATGTATATCATATCTCTTATTTTCCAATAGAAAGGAAGCAGTTTCTGGTAATGCAAACAATGTTAGGCATGCCCTTAGTGTAAAAGGTTTGCAAGGCATGCTGAGCTAACTCTCACCCTGCTGCAATAACAATTTTGGAATTAAGCAAAACAATGTTTCTTTTAAAACTTGGAATTACTATTCCACTGTTTTATGTTCGGAAAAAAATAAAATAAAATAAACAGAAAAGAGTGAACCATCACAATACTCAGCATTACAAATTCTCAGTCCTGAGCTGCACTTCTACTAATAGATCCAAAAAGCCTTAAACACTTAAGTGAAAACTAGTTGGAGTTCAGGCTCCTCAGTACCTACTTGCAGTCCTGAAGCTCTTGCTTGATGATTACTTAACCTGCATTGCTGAGGGCTCAAGCTGATTCATCTGGATCATATTTAGAATCACAGCTGGCCCCAAGCAGGCCCAAGGAGGAAGAAACCATCAACATCATCCACTTACCAGCAAAAAGAAGGTGGAAAAGTGCATCACTAACCTTTCACTTCTTTCAGCAAAGACCTCAGGATACTGATAGTTGTGCTCTCACCACTGCAAACCAAAGAAAATGGGATAAGCGTGAGGAGTCTTTTCCATGTATAACAACATTTAGCTGTAGTTTTGTTAAGACCTTCTGTTTTGTATTAGTTGGACAACTCAGACTGTGATTGTTGGTATTGTAACTGGACTAATAATAACTGCTAATTGTATTTTGGATACACTGTTGAAATGTTTAATTAGACATTGTATAATACATAAATTTCTGGTTTCACATACAAGGTATGTTCCCCTTTTAATGCTCCCCATAACAAGACTTTAAGCATAATACACTGCTGCCTGTTTCTCCTCATAGCTGCACTGACTATGCTTTGACTGATGAATAACCTTTAGGCCAGTGCTTAAAGCACTCAACGTTCCTCCTGTTACACCTTTTTTACTTTCAGTGCAGCGAAAATGCCTTCTCTTTTCAAATGCAAACTCTTTTTGAATCACTGTCTGCTCCTGGAAAAAGTTATTTTTCAGAACCAGTACCTTGCTCTCAGTGCATACCTTCCTCACCAGGTGGAATGAAATGTAATCATTCATTCCAGCCACAGATCCTGGTATTTCTCTGATCCTATGGTATTTTTGCACCACTTAGTGCCCTAAAACACATTTCTTTACCATGTCAACATTTTGCCCTGCATGAGTACATAATGTAACATACCTCACACCCAAAACCTTACATATACATGCAGTTCATTGAAGTTTCTTTATCACAGGCATTTGAAATACAGTGGTCCAGTTTTCTGGAACTCCAGCTCCTTTCTTTCTTTAAAAGCTTTCATAAATGTGCCCTAGAATTCAGTTACTTTTCATTTAAGGCAGATGGACATTTGTTCCTCTGGTTCCCAATGTGAAAAGAATGTGAAAAGGAAGAGGAGATTCCTGATGCTTCCATGAGTGTGTACTATCTTTTAATTTGAAGGGTAGCTGCTGCTTAACTGTTCAAATCTTTTTGAGAAGCACCTTCTACCTGAGAAAATGTCATTCCTTTCCCCAAAAATAAAATATGTTTCTCTTTTTTCATGAAACAATTGAATTTTCATAGAGATAGAAGGTCCTGGTGCTTATACAACATCCATGTGACTGTGCCACAGGCACAAAGTCAGTCTGCTTTTTAATATGGCCTGGGATTAAAACAATATTTGGAATTAAAATTATTATTTATAAGCATCATATTACTTCTTCTGTAAAATTGTTTCAGATCCCAGCACAAAATTCAGCATTGATAGAAAAGGTATAATTTTCACAGAATGATGTAATAAAGAAAAAATGTGGCTTACACCATTTACATATTCAAGTAATTCAGTGTTTTGAGTGGCTCTATCTAAAGTAAAATATTTATCCTATGAAAACTTTAATCTCTTTCCTCAATTATTCTCATACATACACTCAGTTGTGAGTATATCCCAGCTTTTTGTTTATTAATTTAATCTAATATTCTGGGATAGATTTTTAAGAAACAAAAAGAAAGAACTCAAGAAAGATAAAGCCTTCCTTCCTAAACATATGTGCTAGCAAATAGCTGCTTTCAGTAGCACTTCTGCCCAGTTGGATATACAGTATTCCTGATGCACTTTGTAGTTCTAACTTAGTTAAACAAGTGGACAATGACAGGAGGATAGAGGTCAAATTTCCAAAGAAAATTAATTGTCAGTGCTAGCTCTGAAATAAAAAGGTGAGATCACATGGTAGACACTTAGGAGAATGTTATAGACACAGGGAACAACTTAAGAAGTAGAAGAATTGGCATTTTACCTCTTGCTCTTCTCCTGGCAAAATGATTRTAAAATCATTGTAGCCTAGGAAGCTTAATGAGTGTTTGTAATGAGTATTCTTATGAAGGGCACTGTTTTAGAGGCAAAGTACCACCAGTAAGCACACATCATGCCTACTCTTATCTCAGATCTTTACAAGAGAATATCAGGAAAAGATTAAATAAGCATTCTAATCCAAGAAGAGTTAGATATAATGAGGGTGAGATGCCTTTTATATTCAGAAATTCGGAAGAGACAAACCTTTTCCTGGAGTGCATAATAATACTTCTTGAGGTTTACATGTATTAAACTCTCATGATCCTATACTCCAGGAGTCAAGACAAAACAACTGCATTTAACCTCGTTCGCAGTGATCATATCTTGGTCTGCTAAAGATACAGTACTACAAAAATACCAATAAAAGAATTAATATTAGTTTAAAGGATGGGAGAACCACAGCTGCATAATACAAGACAGGAACATACATATTTCAGTCGTTCTACGTTTTCTGCTTTGAGGGGGGAAGTGGGGAGTTGTGTTTATTTCGTTTCTCTCTGGGACTTTTGTTTGATTTTGTTGTTGTTATTGTTTGTTTTGTTTTGTTTTTAAGGCTTATGTCTAGCTGGAGAGAACAGGAAGACATCTTCTTTTTGTCCAAAGAAGGAAATATAAGGAAGCTACATAGGAATTAACTGAGCAAATGATATGGCTTGAAGGTGGATTGAATATGAAAGAGTTATTAACTTTCAATTAATATTCGAACAACTGGTCTTACAATCCGTTGCATAGCACAGAGCTTACGTGACCTGAACCAGGATCTTGGCCTTTCCCAGATTTCCTTTGTAATCCTTTTACAGCAGACCTAGCTGGACACAGGGGTCATATGCGGAGAATACTAAAAGGCTTTTGAGGTGTTCTGATTCAGGACTGACTGGCAACTTAGACAAAGTTGCTTAACACACTCTGATATATGTAATGAAATTCCTTGCAACAAAATACATTCAGAAAGAAAAGAGAGTGCATCAGATATGTGTGACCCCACCACTTAATAGTTTTCTCCACGTCCCCTCTTCAGCACACAAATGCAAAGCCTAAAGGTGCTATCACCTACAGTACTGCTTGAAACACTGACAAATCAGTGAAATAAAGAGAACACTCTGAAGCAGCATTTTCTGTTATTGTTTTCATTGTATCTCTATTAGACAATAATTCTGATAGAACATTTACATTTAATCAGCCTTTAATTGGCCCAATAAATGTTCAAGATAAATGTTGAATGCTAGTCTTTGATCTCTATATAAGAAATAATACATATGTGAAATATATGTCACTTTGCTTGAAGATCACAATTCTTTCCATGATCTTAAAGCACTGCACAAAACAATTGATTAAAACTCATATGATGTAAGCATGATGACTCTTTCAGAAGTCACTGGGTGTCTTCATTTTTTTATATATGTAAACAAATTCTCACTCCAGTAGATGAAATGCTCTAATGAATGATTGATCTGAAGGGCTTGAACATCCTTCATTCTCATAATGACAAGGTTTTTTAGCAGTCTAGGTCTTTTACTGGTAAAATGAAGAAGAAAACTATGACTATCCAGCCCAGAAAAGAAAGAGGGATGAAACATATTATCTCACCAGACAAGTAATCAGACAAATGACTATGAAATAACAAATAGAAGTAACAGGTGACACAGAAAAGATCAAGAATACAAAAGAACACATTTGTAAAGGAACAAGTATCAGATAAGTAAATATAACCTTAGAAAAAGTGTCAAGAACTAAAAAGCGCAGTAAAGGCAAGCACAATAAAGGGCCTATGAAGTTGAAATCCAGAAAACAAAGAGGCCAGGAAAAATTCTCCCCTTAGCTTCATCTGGACAAATGCAGATCAATAAGGCCAGTTGTAACCGAAGTTGTGTTTGGCACGATGTTTTCAAAAGTAAATTTTAAACATAGCTTTATTCTGTTGCTGGATGAAGACCTCTACAAGTCTTGCCTTATAGTCCTGCTGCTCTTATTTATACTGCCTCTGGCAGTCTGTCTACATTAATTTTCATCCCCAAATTGAATTTTGTAATTACTTTGTATTGTGTCCACTTTATTGCACTTTTCAATGCCTGGCAGCTTTCCTGAGACTATATTTGTACACCTGTTACCTGTTTCCCTGCTGACATGTTTTCCTTGTATATTTTTCTTGATCTCCTCAGTGTCACCTCCTGATTTAGATTTGTTATTTCATACTGAGTTATTTGATTTCTTGTCTGCTAAGATTTGTTTTATTCCAGCGAGGTTGTGTCTAGAGTAAGTGAATTTGTGACTTCCCATGGGATGAATTGTCCTTCAATTCAGAGATTATAGTTCAGAAATTCAAAATAAAAGGGAATATTTATAAATTATCTGCCACCTGCAAAATAATCTGCCACCTTGGGTTCAAAATGAAGGTAGTTTTAACCCCTACGTGCCATTTTATCCTGTATGTTTCCCCTTCAGCCGTCATTTGAGACCACATGTCTGTTTTCCAGTCCCAGTTTGTATTGCACAAAAGCTAAAAAGATGAGCTCGTCTACATTTTGACTAGAAAATGAAAGTTCTGGGTTGCCACATGCTGTTGCTGCAATCACACATGTCCATGATGGAGAAACATAAGGAAATTAAATCAACAAAACCTCAAAACTGAGTAACTCTTAAAGAAGTCACTAATTGAAAAACATAAAGGAAAAAGACCTGCTATTTTTCCTATGTTCCCTTCTCTATCTTCAGTAAAAAATGTGTACGGATGATTTAAACCTTAGATCTGTACAAACAGTAAGCTGTATTCTATTTGCAGGTCTAGTTCAGCTTTAAACAAGCAAGTATTTCTCGAAGATGGCTGGGAAAAGAATAAGAACTGCTCACCAGAGTAAATGGTTTCACAGACTAAGACCTTCTTTTTTTGAAGCCATTTTGATTTTCTGTGTTTGTGTGTTTGCTTGCTTGTTTTTAAAGATGAAAGTAGGGGCGATCATTGCAGAGTATTTCAGTGTCCTCAGTGTTTGGCTGAGACCCAAATGGAGTACATCTATATAATCAAGTGAAAATAGTGCTTTGTGTTTCCTCTTACTCTCTGAGACAGCCCTGTTGTGCAGAAATAGCTGCCTGACTTCCATGCAGGAAGACCTGAAATGTTTTGCAACTTACCATGTAGGAGAACGGGTGGAACGAGTAGTGACCATCAATAGCTGACTGTGCATATGTGCTCCAAAATATCCAGGAGCTAAGTGGGGTTTCCCTTTCCCGCATGTTTCCTGTTGAATACAGAGTCTGTGTTTTCTTCCGCTTGATGAAGCCAGCTGTTACCTTCTAGGAAGAAGAGGTATAAAAGCAGGAAGGAAAGACAGCATCAGGGTCTTGCCAGTGAGGAAGTTACAGAGCCTGGATGAGAAAACAAGGGTTCAAGTGGAAAAAAAGGGACTTCTGAACATCAGGACCAAAGGGCAGGAAAGGCTAGGGAGTTCAGCAAGGGTAGTGAGATCTCCTGGGAAAGGAACTGCAATGGTCCTTGTGCCCAGCTCGTCTTCTTTTCCCGGTAGCCTAAGATTTTCTAGAGAGGTAAGCTAGTAAAAGAGGTTTTTTGCTATTACGCTGTTTTTGATTGTGGGGTATCACTCAGTGGATATTTTCTCTGACATAATTAAAGTTCACTATCAACAGTTGCAATGGTCCTACCCACAAGGATGGGACTGCTTCATAAAATGAATGAAAATATTGATTTTTTAAGAGTATTTAAATGTCAGATTTATATAAATATTAACAGCTGTTTCAAACTGCATGAGTCAGATGATTACATCAGCCACTTTTCATCCCTGATGAACTCCTGACTGTGGAAAGTGTTAGACCTTAATGCATGGTTCATGTGTACAAACATGCCTCAGCAATCCTCGGCACACCTTGGCCAATGGTTTATATTAACATAGTCTAACTTGCCTAAGACTTAGCCAAATGCCTCTTACAACTGGAAAAAGAAAAAAAAAAGTTTGGAAATAAAATGTCTCTAGGTTATTAAAACAAGTTGTTTAAATCTAGTCTTGACTACTCACTTAGGAATAGGATTATGAAAGCAACAGATTTTCCTTTAAAACATTTATAGAATGAGCTAGTAGCTTTCTTAGAGGAAGTTTCCTATTTATTCTGTTTTGGAATGGTAACAAGTGGGCTTGAAGGAACACTTAACCTTTAAAACAAGGAAATTAAAATTCTTTACCACATGCTGCTAAATGCTGAAGCTGAAGTTTCCTGTGTTAATTCACATAATAATAATAATAATGCCATGCAGAATATTTGTCATGAACTCCAAAGTTATTTTTCTACAACATATACTCACCCACCCTGAAGATACATCATAAATGTCTGCTCAGTTTACTAATAAAAAAAACAAACATTCTAGTACAAAATATTGGAGAAGGATGAATTGTGTTTCAAACACAATTTCCTCTCCAAAAAGAGGGAATTGTTAATTTGTCATGCATTTTTGCATGCTTATTTGTCTCATCAGAATACATGTGAATAGATTCCTTAATGAGCCACATTTGTTTTATTTAGATAATGTTTGTGCAGCACTTTGAACATGTAAAGCACTACGTAAGTGCTCAGTATTATTCAGCCCAATCCTCAGTCATTAATCAGCTAGAACTCCCAACAGACTCTATTATTATTTGTTCCCTGAGGTAGCCTACACTTATAAGATAAGAAGAAATAATTTCAAAATGATAACTCATATAATACTGTTAGGTCCATTAAATTTTAACCTTAGTAGAGGGAAGCAAAATAACAGACTAAACTCCTCCTTGTTAAAAAAGAATGGGAAAATGAGGGGGAGAAAGACTTGTTCTGAGGGCTTTAACATTACGACTAAGAATCCAGACTATATATATATAGGTCACAAGTTTAAATTCAGTCCAGGTCACTAATGCCTGAAAATCATTACCAGCTGAAAGTTACTTAGTTGCCTATATGAAAATATATTAGTGTTCTCAGCTTATAGAGAAATTTGTGCATTTAAAACCACCCTCACATTAAGCAGTATTTACCTCTGCACATGGCCTCAAGACTCTGATTCTTAGTGCAAAACACCTTAGTTTCAAACTGAAATAAATGAAATTCTGAATTAAAGCTTTCTAGCTAAAGCTGGTACAGAGTCTTGGAAGTTAAGGACCAAATAGACACTGAAAAATGAATTATTAAAAGTAAGGGAAAAATAAATTAAAAATGCTACACATTTAGTTCTAAAAATAACAGAATTTATTCCTAACTGCAAGGTAAGCAGCTACAATTCCATTCCTGCCATCCAGATTACCTATATTTAAATCAATGGTCAACATGCCACAATCAGAAGAGGAGGAATAGCAAAAAAAATGAAATTGTTCTCGAAGAAAAGATTAAAATAGTATAAGAGATTCTTTTGCAGTATCTAACGCAATGTACAGTACCTCATTTTCTCACATCTCAGAAAATTTGTCTTGGGCAGATTAGTCGTTCATGTCTTTAGCAACACTTCTTTGTAGTTGTGTTCATTACAGAGAGAGGCTTAGGAGGTTCTTATGCTGGAGTCTTCCTTTGTGAAGGAATGAGTCTGAGAAACTCTTTCCAAGTGAAGCATGCACAGAACAAATTAAAAGAATGAATCGTAATAAATCAGCAACACTGTGTGATAGTCAGCATTTTTAAATGAGCTCAAATATAAAAGCATAGGAAGTTTCAATTATGTATGCAATTCATTACTTAAATTTCTCTCATTGGGGAAGGAAAGGTTGTTCATAGGTTCGAGTGGGGATTTGTACTGTTCAAAGCATTTGCATCTGATCCAGTGAACAGAGTGAATGGTGAGGTAACAAGGTCTGTTGATATTACAGAGTTACAGAAAATATAAATCTGACTCAAAAAAGCTGCAGGAGAATTTCACAGGATTCAGAGACTGGCTGATAAAATGAAATTCAGTGCTGCTAAATGTGAAGTAATATACAGAGTAAAACAGACATAACTGTGCGCAGACAACAGTAAACTCTAAATTAATTATCACTCAAGAAAGAAAGAGCATTATAGTGAATAGTTCCTTCAAAACATTGATTTTGGTGTTCAGCACTGACAGAAAAATATCAGAAATATTAGGAAATGAAAAAAGAAGCAGAAAACATCAGTTGGCCACTGTGCACATATTTTGAACTTGAGCATTTCTGTTCTTCTTCTGATGAAAATGGACAGAGTATAATGGGGAAAAGCTTATGAATAATAACAAAGATAAGCAAAGGTTTCAAACACCTGCAGAAGGAGAAAGTAAATGAACTGGGTACTTAAAAATGTGACAACTATGTGACAGCTATAACCTAGGTTCATTTCATAATTAATGAGATGTAGGAAAAGTAAATATAAAAAATTTTTTTTTTTTTTTTTCAGTATATGAATCAGAGGTCATCAAATGAAATAATCAGGTACTGGTTTAAAGCAAACAGAAGAAAACAGGTTTTCGTATAACGTAATTAATTGTAGCACTTACTGTTCAGGTTGTTATGCATGCTAGCAGTTGAGATGGGTTAAAAAAGCAATTAGACAAATTAATGAGCAAAAAAATGCATCAAACTCTTAAGTTTTAGTCCAGGTTATGGAGGAAGATCGGGGGGAGGGAGGGGCTGTTGGGTTTTTTGTTTTTTTTTTTTTTGTTTTTTTTTTTTGCTCACATGAAACAAGCATATTTTTTGGTAGCAATATATGTAAAAGTGTTGCAGCTTTACTTTAAAATAAATTTTATCTCAGTTTTGGGGTTAGCCAATGAAAGATAAACTTGAAAGGGCTGATACTTTGTTACAAGTTGCCAAAACCCAAGTGCAAATCAAATATAGCTGGAGGGGGATCAAGGTGCAAACAGGGAGCTTAGCTCAGTGATTCCCCAGGCCATGGAGAAGAGTATAAGACCCATTTCCAGAAGTGTGCACTATCAACCACCGCTTGACTTCTCTTGAGATCTGTTTTTACTCTGTGACTCACACACATCAGTGGATATCACAGAGGAAAAAAATGAATTTAAAGTAGTCCCATTTTTATTAGGAAAAGGTGATGCTCAGGCTCCTTTCTTCCCAATTCTACATCATATACTAATCTAAACTTGCCTCTCTCTTTCCCTCCTTGCTATTTGTAGATGCCAGTCCTCAAACTGCACTTGCGGCTGCACTTCAGTGGTTTTAAAAACTGTTACTTTCATCTGTTGCCATTTCACATGGTCAGTCCTCAATGGGAGATTATTTTATACTCCATTACCTTCAAGTTGAACTTTGGCTGAAGTATAGCTATTACGAAACCCTACTCAAAGTCACAAATTTTCCTATCATTTAAAAGAACTGAATGCATTTTTCCCTCCTTGCTTCTTTCTCTGGCCCTGCCAGTTTATATGACCTTAGACTCTCACAATCCATAATGACATTGCAGTTTAAATGAAAAACTATTTTTTTTTAAGTAGGATTCAATTGAACTACTTCTGCAACTACTTCAGATAACAGTATGACCTAACAATTTCAGCTTGATTTTAAGAGTTATTTTAAAGTAAGTTTATCTGATTAAAATTGTTTAAAGCCACCAGGATTTGAGCTCTTAGCCTGGAAATTTAACAAGTCATAAAATGTTCTATTCTTCAGTGATGTTCTGCAGAATGATGCCACCTTTTTTCAAAAAAATGCACTATTGAATTTGAACTAAAATCATATGCAGTGTGGAAAAAATTGTGTGTTTTAAAAAGTTCACCTACTGTCAGGCTTTATAAAAGTCATTTACACTTTGAAGCCTGCTAAAGCTTAGTAAAACTAGAATCCCGATAGTCTTGAAGACCAGAGGTAGGATATTTAAATGTTATTTCACCATAACATTACCTCTTTCAGCTGACATTTTAGAAAAATGTAAAGAAATGACAGAACTTTTGATCCTACCAATATTTTGTGTGATTTTCTGATGACTGTAGAACCAGAACCAAAGCCAGATGAAAACAAATTACGCAGACCTACTTAGCACCCCCTATTCCCTGGAGCTATCTGAATGAGTGGCACTATATTTTCATCTCTTCACACATCCAGTGGTGTGTCACCACATACACAGTGTATAAGAAAACACGCTGGTCACCAGTGCACATAATCATCATATCCTCAGTGCTTTTCTCTCTCTTTTTTTTTTTTGTTTAATAAAAATACCTCCAAATCAACAAAAGAATCACATTTCTCATTCATTAATGCTTTTTATGTTTACCTGTATATCATATTCATGGAGCTCTTTTCACATTTTCTGTCAACTAGATCCATTTCAGTCTAAATCAGATTAAGTCAGAACTGGATGATGCACTGAGTTCAGCATGAATACCTGAGATACACTGGCTATGTTTAGACTTCACTTAAAGATAGGACATTGCGTGCCCACCTTTGTCTGCATCTCATGCAAGCGGGACCACAGAGATAGCTGACAGTCTTTCTATACACGCCTGCAGGTATCCAAACTGTCTGGTACTGTACTAATGGCATAATATGCCTCTGGGAAGGCTTGGGGGTTCTGCATGCTCCAGAAATTTCATACTCACTCTCTGGGATGACAGGGAAGATAGCTGAGGCTGCCTATCTTTAGGCTACTGAGTACTCGTGCTCAGTAGCCTAAAGATAAACTTGGAAGTAAGCGTGCACAGCAAAACAACTTATTTTCTTTTAGTAATTTCAAATAAGGTCTTGGATAACAAAGACAAATTCAGATTGTTGCACAGCTAGTTGAAGCAAAAAAGCTCGGAATCTTGTATGTTTAAACAGTGAAATTTTGATTTTCTATAAATGATCATTACAGAGGCTCAGACAGTTGTGAGAGGTTAATACAAGTAATGCAGCATTTCCTAAGAAGATAAATGTGAGCCTTGTTGACATGGAAGATGAAGTTGCTTTTCCTTTTGCTAATATTGTTTCTCAAAAAATGTGCTTTGTAACCTTCTGTATTGAAGCTTTTAGATCTGTGAAACTGAAACATGTAGGGCCTAATTTACTAACAGCATTCTACTTGAAAATCACAGCACAGACAGAGGACTTGCCTTACATATCAACCTGGCATCTGTCTTTTCATCCTCTATTTAATGAACCCAGCAACTTCATTTATAGTTTTTCATTCTAATTTTGTTATGTGAGCCTGCAGAGGCTACATAGAATATAGCCTACCAGAAATGGTGGATGGGGCACTTAGGAGCCACACAGTTATTTTCAAAGGTCAACTTATTTTCAAAAGGTCAGCTCTTGGAGAGTATTCAGAACTTCTGTGTAGATAAATCAAGTCATCCCAAGGGAGCCAGTGAAGGAAACAAATGTTTTCTTGTAGCAAAAGTTTAATTCAACATTATTCACTGTCCTTGTTAATCAGGGAAATTTATAGCATAGAACTATGCTGTTATTTGTTACAAAAAGTTTTTTTAAAGTACTCCTTTTAAATTTTATATTACTCTTTTCTATATTTCCTTAAAGCATTTTGCAGAGCTTTGGATATAGTCAGTACCGCTAGTTATTTGCTCAGTTGCATGACCCAGTGTAGGATCAATTCTGCACCTCAAACCCATTACAATGGACAAATCAGGAAAACCCTGCAAACTGAAACAGCTTTATACAAGAGAAATGACAACTGCAACTATTGCAGATCTTGGTGGTATGGCAACTCACTTGCAAAATGAGAAGCTGAACTGGGGCTTTCCACATCCTAGGACAGTAACCTAATCTGAAGGCAAGAGTCATGCACCCTTTGAATAAAGGATGCTCATTACCCTACTTTTGAAATACTAACCTTAGATGCCTACTTCAAGAAAGGATTCTGAACTATAAAGAGCTGCCTGTCACCAAAAGTGATGCCTTAATTTTGGCCATGATGAATGGCTGAAAGTACAGCATTTTTTCTCACCAGTTCCTACAGAACAACTTAGGTAGGCTCTCATTCAGCCTAAGGCTTTCCAGCTCCCTTCTCAGATCCTTCCCCAGTGTATCTAACACTGTTGTGGACAAAACGCTCTAGACTTAGTGAATTTTTACTTGATATAATTTATTGCCAGTTAACTTCTCATCAACTTTTCATTGATTGAGGTATTGGAGAAAAAAAAAGTAAACAATTGCTTAAGTATAAAACTTTCATTCACCTTCCCCAGGCTCAGCTTAAGCCAAATACTACCCTCCCCCTGCCTTTTTAGTCTCAATTTCCCTTATGTTCACCGCAGGCTACCTTCAGTTCATCCTAATTCCTTCGATGAAGTGACAGACAGTGCAGGAAATTGGGGTCATGTGCATATTGGTTTCTTTCTGCTGCTTCATGCTCCTTAACAGTTTATCTCCACTGCTCTGTGCTTCCTCATTTTCTTTTGCTCTTGCATGTGTGACCCACAGACACAGTCCCTCAGGTGTGTCTCTGCCCCAGGGTGGGTCACTCCTTCCAAAAGTGCACCTCTAGCTGTGTCCCCAACAATGTCTCCTTCCACGTGTCTCCTCCAATTCCTCTTCCCTTATTTCCTCCTTTGTGTCCTGCCCCTCGTGGCTGCCGCTCCTTCTTCAATATGTCTTAGCTGGGGCATTGGGTGCTCCCCTGACAGGAGGCAGTTTTGGCAGGCAATGGGTTGTTCAAACCGGTGTCAGAGCTGCTGGACCCGTTGTGACCAGCACAGGGAAGCTCGTGGCCTCCTCCCACACCAGTCACCCCTGCAGCTCCCACTACCAAAACCTTGCCATTTGTGCCTGGTACAAACACAGGGGCTCTGGACTTGATTGTAGGTACTAGTAACCTTGAAGTTATACACTGCCACACACATCAGGCCACTGCGTAAATCCCTTCATCATTCTAAGTTTACTGGCTTATTTTCTGTTCAATAAAATGGAGATCATGGTGTTTTCCAGTCTTCCAGATGTGGTTTGAAGAYCACTAACAACTATCATACACTCAGATGGCAACCGTATATGAAATTGGGACAAAATGTCCTGACTTTTCCTTCTTTAGTTAATCGGTTATAACTGTCAATCAGTCAAAGCTACTCTCATTAATGAAATTCATAAATAATGCTCAAGTGGAATGAAGAACAAACACCTTCTAGCAAAAGAGATAAATACTATTTCAAAGATATTATTATAAAAGCACAAGCTGAGAAAAACAAAAGAAATTTCATCTTGAAAAATGCAGACTAATGCATCTGAGAAAAGGTAATCTGAAATGCAGACATTTAGCATCCCATATCCTTGAGAAGCCATAATGCTTGAAAAAGACCATAGCCTAATGACAGAACTTAACATAAGGGTAGAACATCCTCAATCAGGAAGATAATAGTCACTTTCATTTACTCTGATGCTAGGTGGACACCATGCTACAGAAAGATATTGTTGTATGAAAACCATAAGCTCCTACTCTGCAAGGCACTCTGACCAGGAGAGCTTGCGTGCTTGAGGCTGTGTGTAGAGAAGACTGTAGGACCAAAGCCATTGCCAGGACACTGCAAGGCCTGATAAAAAAAGGAAGACAAAACTCTTGAAACTCATCTACAAAGAGGGATTAAGGTAAGATAGGATAAGTATACTTATTTATTAATTTATTTTAAAGAGGATTTAGGCTGTGGAAGAAGTTCTGCAAGAAAAATAACCTTTTTGCAAGATTATGCATTAAAAAATAGCATGGAGACACATTACTACATCTACAATACAAACCTTTCTGACTGACAATTTACTCAGGTAGCTGGTTGCTTAAATGCCATTATAACTTCCAGCATCTAAATTTTACTCTATTTTTATGTTACTCATTTCTGCCAGTATCTGAACTTCAAGAAAGGAACTTTAAGAAAAACAGTCCGGTAAGAAATATCTCTTCATATGTGTTCTTCAACTTATAATGTGAATATAGTGTACCAGACTGCTTATGCAAGAGCATAGAAGAACAATCAATACTAAGAAGCGCTTAAGTGTAAGATTTCTTTTTTTTTTTTTTTKTAAAAAAAATCCAGTGAAATTTTAGACATGTCAAGGAATTATTATACTCTGCGGGCCAAATCCCCAAAACTCTGTGGCACTATTTGAGCTGATCTTTGTGTGCTTGGCCTCAGCCTCACTGCTGTGGAATTGCCTTAGAACAGCATAAAGCCTAGTGCTGACAGCAAAGGAACATTGAAACAGAAGCAGCATGAAGAATATCAGTCCTTCTTAGTTCAGCAAATATTAGCAGTAAATCTTTAACTGAAATGGACTTCTGCCAAGACATCTCAGCTGAAAACAGTACTCGAGAATGTAGTTTTAATATTGCATTACACTCAGGAATGTGAAACAGTTTAATGCAGGTGTACTGGTTGCTCCTTTGAGCAGCAACATTTCTTAACAGCTGCCACATCATGGCACCTACAATAGCACAGTCCTTTCCTATACTGAAGGGGAAACTCTTCTGGTGTCACCAACAACAGTGTGGCAACTGTAACCTTTTATTAAATGCAGCTTACTGCAAATCATCTACAAGGTGAAAATGGTCATCAGCTCAGTTCTAACCTGATAATAGAGTGCTATACAAAGCCATTTCATGACTGCAGTCAAAGACCATCCAACAAAAAGGGAAGAGGATGGTACCTGGATATGGCTGTATTTCCTGCCCATGACTGTGCAGAATGTCACTACCCACTTTAATGGATGGCAGCAGTAAATTCTGTTAAAAAAGTACTGAGATAAAAATGAATAGAGCTATTTTCTCTCAGTCAGTACTAGTTAATTGACAAGTGATGTTATAATGCTCTGGACTTCAGGGAAAGTGCAGTTCTTGACACTTTGCCTGAACCTGCAAGTCAGTCATTAGTTCTACAGTCTCTGCTTTCACCTTACTTGCCAGGCAAAACTTTGATAAAAGCCAGTCACTACTTCGTCTCTGTTTCTCTTATGCTGTGATACATAAAGAGACATCATAATACATGAAATCAGCTGTTTCACTAGTAAGTAGAAGGTTGCAGCATTACACATTAATATTCATTTGATAACAACCATTAAAGATAACATCTGATCACAATCCTCTCACTTTTTGTTTGTTCTTTAACAGAGAAGATAAAAGTCGTTAAAAAGAGTGTGATCAGCCAAGTTATAACGATACGCTGGTTGTAACAACAAATGTCATAACAGTCCCCAAAACTTGCTTGTTTATGACAACATTCTGCAAGTATTAATTTGGATAATAAAACAATTCTTTTCACTTAACAAACATATTATTTCTACTATAACAAAATACAATTAGGGTTATGTATTTTGTGAAAAAATGTGTGGAAGAGAGTAAAGTCCAAAAAAGCAGATGAAATTTGAGATGCAGTCACTGGCCCATCTTCCATCCGTCTTACGTAGACTTGAAGGGCCCTGATCATAAATGCAAATCAATGGATTAAAGTTTCTGCACTTCTTTTGTTCATCAGGAGGAAGTGTGGATGTAGAGGGAGACTTGCATGTCCCAAGGGTTTCATAGCCTATGCATTATGAAATCTTTCTGTGTTCTGTGAATGCAACCAGACTAGCACTTATTCCTGTGCAAAGCAGGACTGATTAACCTTCGTTCCATGCAGATTTGAGAGACAGGAGGAAAGGGGAGGAGACAAGGAAAAGGAAATAAACAGAAAGTTTTGTACACCCTGCCCTGCAGGAAGAGTGAGGAAATGAGACTAATTTGAAGTCTTTCTGTCAGCCGTGATGCAAAAACCTACCAAAAGTGCCTATACCAGCATAAGTGCCTATACCAGCATCCTGGGGGGAGGGGAGCTCTGTTCCTCTCTGCATTACCAAGTATCTATGTAGCAGAGAAGATAAATGCAAATTTAATTCAATTGCAGGGATGTTGCATATGTTGCCTTACATCTTCTGACATCATTCTACCTGTCAATTTCAAACAATCTAGAGAGCCACGGTCTTGCTGAAGGTACTTGTAGGGGTATGCATACCTTGTTAAAAAAAATGCATTAAAATTTATTTATCAGTAGTCCACTACTAATTGGAAGAATATATTATATGATTCTCAGACCTTGGATGACAGAAGAGGCAGTGCACTTGAAGCTGCAGAGGGCAGCAGAAAAGGTTCAGCAGCAAACCTTCTGGAATAAGGGATATAAATTAAAAAAGATCTCAAAAAAATGGATATGCAGTAAAAAAGTGTTCTGCATCTGGAAGGCAAAAGTCAAATGCACAAGTACAAAAATGGAAAATAATACAGAGAGGTAACGGCATTTTAGTAAGGGCTATCTATGGTCTTTACTGCAGCCTATAAGTCAGCTCACATCAACAATGTGATGCTGTTATAAAAAAAGTTATTCTCAAAAATACTCAGAGGATTAAAACACAGGTATATAAAAAACTATTCTCTTTGGCCTCAAAGAGAGGCCTCTGAAGAGGCCTGAAGTGGGAAACTAATGTCCAATTTTGACAATCATATGTTAGTGAAAATATGTTCAAATAGAAGGAAGTCTTATAGAGAGTAATGCAAGTTATCAGAGACTGAGATCCATGACAATGGACCCATGAAAGAATTCAAAAAGTTAAGTATTCACCGAGCCTACAGAACAGGAGACAGAGAATGGCATCCCTGGCAACAATCTTCCAGTAGGAAGAGGTTATCTTGACTGTGTCCAGTGACTTCAGCAAGTTTCTTCTGCACCATTCTGCTTCTTATTCATGAAAAGTAAAAATGTTGTCATGAGCAGTGACAGTTGATTGCACTTTCCTTCTGCCAGCCTCTCCCATTAAGGTATTAAAAGTGTCAGAGCTGGAAAGGTTACTTTGCAATTGTGAGGACCATTTTTACCTGACTTGTTAAGGAGGTCTTGTGTTGCTTAAGTTTCTTGGATTTGTCACAGAATCCAGGACACTAAAAGGCATGTTGTAAGAGCCCCTTCCAGCAAAAAAATCCTAAATTTCTCCTTGCTTTCAGTTGCAAAAGGAATATCTTTGGATAGGAAATGCACCTGATAATTTACTGGTTGATAGACCATTCAAAATACTGTGAGAAGTGTCAGTTTCATTGATCCACAAGCGTATTTTACAAAGTTGGAAAATGAATTGTGAAAATTCAGTTATGAAGGCAACAGCTCCATTGATGGATTGCTCTTTTGCATAATGGAGTAGGTTTGGTCTTGCCTGTTTGTTCAGGTGGAACACCAAGCTGGTATTAGCCATGATTATTTGAAAGTTCAGACACCTGATGCAAGAAAGAAAAAAGGTTGCTCTAAGGTCTGCCAGCAACACTGATAGGAAGTTGAATCGCTTATTCTGACCATCAGTCTTGAACTGCACAGAAAACATTTATCATTACAAATACCCTAAAAGAAACGACAGGAATGTAAAAGCAAACTATTCCATATATTTGTCACATGAAGAATGGCCACCTGAAATGGGTTAAAAACAGACCCTTCTTACCAGTATCTTAGGTAACAGAACAATAAGGTGCCTTTAACTATCTTTGAAGATAACACCTGTCTTTACTGTGACTTTTGGTCCAGGGGTATATCCCAATGCATTTTCAAGAGCTTTCAGTGTTACCAAAAGATGCTGGAGGATATAGTATAGTTATACTATTAGTAACTGTAGTAACGATACTATAACATAGTATTGCTTTTTTGCTTGACATTTGTTTGGGTCTGTCACCCTCATAACTACTCTTCAAATGGTTGTAGGCTGCTGTTTGATCCCCTCTTAGCCTTTCCACCAAACTAAATTAGATCAATTTCCCTAACCTCTCCTTGCTCCCAAACTGACCTTGGACTTGCCACAGTTTCTCCACATTCTGTTCAGACTGGAAGCTCAAAACTGGACAGAGTTTTCCAGATGTGGCTTTCTCAGTACTGAGTAGGGGGAGATGCCTCAGTTTGCTGACACACTCTTTCTCATATCATCCAGTATGCATTTTGGGTTATACATGATGAGAGGACCTGGTGGCTCATATTCAACTTGGCATGTCCAGAGTAAACACCATGTCCTTTTCAGCACGCCTGTTACTCAGCCAGTTGTGTCCTAGCTGTACTGATTCATAGGATTATTTCACTTAAATTGCAGAACTTTGCAGTTCTCATTACTGAACTTCTCAAGGTTTCTGCTGGCTCCAGTCATGAAGTTTATAACAGTCCCACTAGATTGAATTTCTATCATTCACATCCACCATTTCCCCTATTTTGGTATCATCTGGAAATGTTCTGAGGTTGCATGCTGTCTCATCATCCAGATCATTGAGGAGAATTGAACAATATCAGCCCAGCATTGACCCCTGGGCTATTTATTTGAAATTGGCTGATACCCAAATGTCAATTCAGCAATTGCTAGCCTTTTAGCCCTCTGGTACAGCCAATATTTAACCCATCAAATAGCCTATTTGTCCAGCCAATATTTTCTCAGTTTTCAAATGAGAATGAGTTTTCAAATGAGAAAGGAGATAGTGACAAAAGCCTTATTCAAATCAAGGTATATTACAGCCAGTGCTTTCCCCTCACCCAGATAGCCATATTTCATCATAGAAAGCAATTAGGTTGATCAAGAATGATTTGCCCTTATTGACCTCCTGATTACCTTCTTAGGCTTTACATTTTTGGAAATAAATTATAAGACGATATACTCCATGACCTTTTCAGGGACTGAAGTGAGGCTGCCTAGTGTCAGGTCTCCCTCTTGCCTTTATTGAAGACAGGCATAATGTTAATCTTTTTCCAGTACTCAAGGAAGTAGTCCACTATCATCGTATTTTTTCAGTGAAGATAGACAGTGGCCAGTGGCCAGCGGTGACTGCAGAATCACACCAGCCAATTCTTTCAGCACCTTTGGGCATGTCCCATCTGACCTCAGGGACTCAAAAACATTCAAATTCCTTAAGTGGTCCCCAAACTGCTGTTCTCCCACTGTCAGCTCCCTCTGTCCTTCTGAAACCACACCTGCATGCACAAAGGTTGGGGAGCAAGTTTCACCCATGAAAGCTGATGCTAAAACAACAATGAGCACTCAGCCTTTTCTGTATCACTAGTCTGTGTTCCCCATTCATCAGCAGACTATATGTTCTCTGAATCTCCTTTCGTTACTTGCATCATTGTAGGATCCTTTCTTGTTACACTTTATATCCCTTACTAGTTCTAGCACCAACTGGACATTAGTCCTTTTGGTCTTGTCCCAGTGTGCCTAAGTGAAGTTTGCATCCCCTGACTTCTGTAGCATCAGCCCATCCAGACCCTCTCTGCTACATGTGGATACAGAGGAGAATGTGTGAAATCACTGGAGTACTTATTAAGGTATCTTAGTGCTCTGGTTCATAGGTTCACTGCTCCTTCGAGTGAATATTTTATTGTTACCCCATATCCTTAAATCATGCTTTCTTCACACTTATGGTAAATATGCAAATACCAACATTTAGCATCCAAAATAGACAACACAGTGATAAATCTTCACAAAAGATGGAATGAAAAAAATCTACATCCATTCAACCTATACAAAGGTTGCATCAGAAGGTTTTTATTTCTGTCATTCTTTGAACTTACTGTCTCCCTCTTTCAACAAGCTATACAGAGTTCAGACTCCATATATTTTCTCTCTTTTGGTGGAGTATGTTGTTTTTTTATGGTCAGTCTTTCCTTTGAAGCCTTCCAAGGGATCTAGATTAGTTTTATATTTCATCCTCAAAATTTATTTTACTTTCTCTTACAGTAGGAAGCAATCTGGTCAACCTCTTATTAGGATAAAGGTTCTCTCCCTTCTATAGGTAAGTAAACCTCTCTTTGTTGTACTGTTTGTTATCATCTAGGAGTTAATGGGGTAGTAATAAACAACTCTGTTTCAGTTAAGCGTAAACCTCTGACTTCTTCCTCTTTCAGCGATTATTTGGCTTTCTTCAGTGGGAATGATCAGTTCACTGAACCTTATGTTCTACACATTTTTTTCCTGTACATTAAAAACATACATAAGATAAATATCTGCAGCCTTACTGCTTATAAGCGGATTTTGATTGAGACCAGCCAAACAGAAGTCAAATTCTTTGGGGTAAAAACCCTTTGGAGGCGATTAATCCCCAACATCTTCCTTGCAGGCACGCTGTAAAAGTGGCTTTCATCCTCACTTTAAATGAAAAATTGAGTGATCAGAGGCATGCTCTTACTGTTGACCAAACTGAGGTTGACTGAAACATTACAGAATCAGGCTCTAGACTGGCAAACCTCTGTTGTGATACAACATGAAAGCTTCAAAGATTTGATTTTTGAGTTTGAGTCAGACATGACTTTTCTTTGTGTATGCTTAGATCTACTACAGAAGCTAAATGCTAGATATAAAAAAGGCTTTATTTAGTTTGTCAATGAAAGGACCTTCACCTCAACCAGTCTTAGATATGCAGAGATAAAGATGAATTAATATGTTCCTTTTAGAAAAGAAATGGTGGAGAAAGTTGTTATCTGAAACTAGAACTGATATAAGAAAGATAGTAGATCTCTAAATTCTAATTGAAGACATCAGCTCTGTCTCTCTCAGAAGTAGAATTTATGGGGAGTAAAAGCCTCCCTCTTACAAAATTGGACGGGAGTCCAATTCATTGTTCCAGTACCTGTGAAAAACTAAACATTTTGTAGTAATGTATTTTAATGGTGAAGGTTCCTGAGTGACAATGAGAAAAGTGAAGGGAGAGATGGATAGTCTGAAACTGAATAGGTGCAAATTAGATACTTAGGCATTTCCCAAAGATAAAATGCATAGAGCTTAACTAGACATCATTAAAATACTCTCTCTTTCAAGGATGGCAGGGAAGAAAGGGATATAGGAAAAGAGAGAGAGAGAGACAATAGATAATATAGATAATATAGGTAACAAAGATATATATAAAGATATATAAGGATATATAAAGTGACTTATTGCCTCTTTTTTATTTTTAGCATAAAAAGATGGGAAGTATGGACTCAAAGTAAAGGCTACAGGCAAAACCAAAATCATTACTAGCAAATATCTATATTTGTCTCAAGGGAGTATTCAGCATAAACACAAGCATTTAAGGAAGATCTGTAAGAATAGTAAATCATGTGAATAATAACCTGAGAGTTTATTGAAGTCCAATCGTTTAGGGGGGTTTTGTTGCCCCCCACCATATATATATATATATTTTTTTAAGAAAAGCTTTTACATGTGGTCCAGATACACTAGTTCCCAAATTAAGAAGTGGATAATGAATTAAATGATGACTTCAGCTTCTTTCCAGCCTAACATTTTTATGACAGTGATTTTTTTCATAGAACTAAAGCTGAATTACATGATATGTTTGGTTTCTTTCTTAAATAGCTGTCCAATCAAGATCTCATCTCCCTAACAAACCTGTTTGGAAGAATAATAATAGTCAGACTATCTATACTGATTTCTGTACACAGCACTATGTGCTTGTTACTCTATCCATGTACGTTAATTTTAATATATGGATTGTATTCTTCAAGCAACTTCTGTATTCTTAGTTTTAAAAAGGACGATGGGCAGAGACCGTGCCAAAATAAAAACAATTTTGAAAAAGTTTGCTAAGAATGTACATGATAAAATACTATCCTGTGATGTAAGTCAAAAATGAAAAATTATGGATGACAACTATCTCACCTATTTCTGTCACCTGATTGAAAAGGGAATTTTAGTAAAATAGCCAAGAAATAGTCAGCCAGACCTTAAATGCTTGTAGTAACACAAATAAAGTAAAATATTCAGAAGTATAATAATTTTGGGGGGGGTAAATTCAGAGAAGTGAAAACACCCATGATTGCCAGTGATACCACAGAAAATGATAGATGCTTCTTTAAAAGGTCAGAACTGCATTAGGCATTATACGAAAGCTAAATGTGATAAAAACATTTTTGCCCTAAGCATCTTTCAGAGTGCGCTATAAAGTTAAGGATGGGAATGGAAAACAGGAAATGAGGAGAAAGAATGTTAGCAGTTAACAAACAGTAGCATAACAAATTATGTTCTCCATGAATCACCATGTAACAAGCTTTTGGATAACACATCAACGATGAGTTATAAAACCAGAACAGAAGCCAGGTAACGTGGTGTGAATTTTTTCAGGGATTTTTCTTCCTTATAGAGGACATTTTGGGTAAATGGACAGAAGAGTATGGTTGATAAGATTTCTGTGACTTAAGAAACCTGATGATGCTGGTAAAAATAGTGATAGAAGGCTAAATTAATAAAGTAATATTTTGGAGAAAAGCGACTCAGCCTCAAAAAAAGCCAACAAGGTTTGACAAGGATGCAGTGCAAAGATTCACAGGGTAGATAATATTGTCCAAATAAAAATGAGGAAGAAGATATCAATATCTTCTTCTAGTGCATTCTAAAAGGTTGCGCAAAGTGAAAGGTTGGAAACATCAAGGCTGGCAAAAGGAAGGATAATGTTACAAAATGTCAGATAAAGACTTCAGCACTCAATTTTCTGGTATTGATAAAAAGAGAGACCTCAGATATTAATAGGATGAATCAAAGAGATTTAAACAAAGTCTGAACAACCAAGTCAAAAGAGAATCTCATCATTATCTTAAACTATGAGTCAATTCACATAAAAGGACTAGTATTGCTTCTATCCATCACTCAAATTTGTCCCCAGGAATTTTACACTATAAAATATTTCAGGTTCCTTTGATTTTCCTTCTGATCTGGAATTCAGTGTTACAGTAGGACCAAGTTTTCTCTTTTCAGTCATAAGGGATACAAACTTAGTCTCTATCTACAGCAGTTTCCTCAAACAAAAGCAAAGTTTATCATATAACAGAGGTTAAAAGGTGCTGAGAGTTTAAAACTGTGAAATATTACAAGGCTATGGTAAAGTTATGGAAGTTGGAAAAACTGATAAAATAGTTTAAGTGTGCAACTGTGCTGACTAGGGACCCCAAGAGAGGAAAAATGAAGCTAATAGAGTTGCAGTGGTTTATAGCACAGACATTAGAGGAGGACTGACCTTGATGAGCATTTGGGATCAATTAGAATGAGAGTAGTATACAAGGAATCAGTTGTTAGCAAAATGTTTTTGTTCAGGCTCTTTAAGTCAAGATATCAAAACAAAGTTACTACTTCATTAAGACTGTGATGCTGATGAAACCAGACATTCCACAGCAGTTATTGCGTACATATATGTATCTCATGTGGGAGACCAGAAAGAGCTTTTCCTGTGGTCATTTCAGAGCAGTTTTATGTTTTGATTTTGATTAGATTTCAAAAGTTCCAAGGAAGGTCCTGAAGATGTATTTGTACAGCTATTATGTGCTGAACAGTGATCATCTAAAAAATATTTTTTCTCTTCTGTCAGATATTCTGTCAGTTAACATAGCTAAACAGAATTAATTTATTTCATCGAAAGTTATGGATATCAACCTTAGCAAATACCAGAAAAAAGGACATCAGGCCAACACACCTTGGTTCCTTGTTTCTTCTTGGTTCCTTGTACCAAGAAGCACTCAGACAAATGCACAATAAATGACTTTTTTTCTTCTTGTTCAAATAAAACCAAAAAGAAATATAATAGTTACTGCGATTCTTTCCTACAGTACTAAACTGATGGATAAAATACTGTTATTTAAAAAAGAGAAATTGCTCAGCATTAACCATCTAAAATGAAGCCAATGATGAACCTACACTGAAACAGTGGGGTAACTTTTTACCAGGTAAAAAACTCCTCACTCTGGGAGATTTACATTCTGAAAATACTGAGTGCATCTGATCTGCATTTTACTATAATTATTTAGTAGGCTTGTTGTTCGTGATGACTGGATAATTTAAGAGATTAGCAGGTCATTTGTAACCATGGAAATCATGTTGCCTGCATATCTAATAGACTAATTTCCACATGAAGCAAGGCAGTAGTTTTGTTTATTTACTTGCTTGTTAAATGTTATTTTGAACTACCTTGTTTTTCTCAGGGGAATTGTTATTCAATTTCTGAAAAGAAAAATGAAAAAGTCAAGCTATGTCCTTACACAACTACAATAAATGCATGCTTTCCCATGTTTTCAATGCATATATATTTGATCTCATTTCTGTATCCACACTGTTTTATGATTCTTGCCTTATACATTTTAAGCAGGGACATTAAGTGTCAAAGGGTTACATATTTAAAGAAAATCTGTAGGTTTTCAATATTCCCAGTTACAAGCCTCCATACTTAAGGGTGTGAATAAATGATTGAGTAGGGGCAGCTTAATGGCAGTTTCAATTCACTAACCAACTGATTATATACGTGTATCTTTTATACTGTCCCATCTCTGATGTAAAATATTTAATTTAAATCATCCTCATTTCAGAATAGCAAAGTACTATGAAACTAAAAGTTTCCTAAAGCTAGGAAGTTTTTGGATTGCTCTGTATCTGCAAACGATGAGTGGTAGTATCAAGCCCTTGGCTCAGAAGACTACAGTGAGAATAATGCAGACTTTCAAGGATAGGGAATATAATGTACAAATCCTGCGTTATAGAAATTCTTAATTATTATTTTTTTATTACACTAAAAGATTCTCTCAGTAAAGAGGTCTGGCATCTCAAAGTCTTTGCCTTCTTCAATTACTTGATATACATTAAGATTCAAAGGGTCTTGTTTTTACATTTGAGATGTATGGCAGATATCCATGATGGGTAACAAGCGGAGGTGTCTTTAAAGGTCACTCAGGACAGAGACACAAGGTGATTCACCTAGCCTCTGAAATGTTTTCTCCACTCTCACAACTCCATCATCTTTCTAATTTAGCATCAAAGCTTTCCTATGAATTTCCAACACTCCCCATCAGATTAAACTCACATCATATTATATTTCTTCTCTCTTTATCTAAAATTTGTTAATTTTTCCCTACTACTTGCTTAATTTGAAGTTCATGTCATGTCCAGTTGACAGCCAGCTGTCTTCATCTTCACTAATTTCAAAGCTGTCTACAAGCTATCATCAATCACTTGTTAAAATAATCTTCCTCTGTTGACATCTTAATTATTTTAATAGACAAATTACATAGCAATGTGATGCTGAAATATTAAATGAAAAATGAAAAATAGATGAAAATTAACCAAAAAATATTTTCCAAAATTTGCTTCTGAATCTTTCCTGGCTTTATAAGCACTTGGGAAATGAAACAGGAACTGAAGGAAATAGTAACTAAATACTAAGTTTTAACCACAAAAAAAATATCAAAATTGACATTTCCATACAATCAAGTAAACATTTCTAACAGGGAAATCAGAATAATGTCAATCAAGCAGTTAAACAGATTAAATAAAAATACATCATCTACCTCCCCATCAAAATCTCCATTTAAGAAGGAATAAACATCACTTTGTTTGAATGTTAAACAATATGAAATGTTTCTCAAGGACAGTAGTTAATTTCTCAGTAGAGTCTCAAAAAACTTTTCATCTTTACTGTAGCTGTTTTGCACTTTTTTTTCTTCTAATATACAGCCAAGTGGTACCAGCTGAGATCTTACCAGCAAACATATCGCAATGAATGCAATGACAAGCAAAATAACAAGAATACCATTGATCCTCCTGTCTCAGGTAAATTACACTGAGGAGAAATTACATACAGCATCTGTGATAGTAATGAAGCTCACTTTTATAAACAATACTAAACAATACCCATGAACTTTAGTTAAACAAGGAATAGCTTAGGATAAATTTCATTGCACTTTTGGAAAGCAATTCATCTTTCAGTAGACACTCTCTTATGGCAGGAATGATTCACTCTATACAGCTCTTTCCACAGCTATAAAGGGAGTCTAAACAACTAAATTAGTCTGCACACCTGAGAAAGGAATCAGATAAGTAACCTAACTTGAAAATTTTGCAGTATAGGCATCTACCTCTGAGACATTCATCCAAACTCCTTTTACAATCAGTGGAGATCTATGACAATTAGATTGACCTAGTTTAGTCACCTACAGTGGACAAATAAGAGATGATTCATGCCCGGGTCTTTCTATTGAGTGTAAAGGAAATTTAGATAACAAGCTCAGATAAAGATGTCTAAAGCTGGCTGAGATGGTTCCTTATCCCCAACTCTGGTAATGTTGCAATGATCAAAATGATGCAATGTGATCATCACATTTTTTGCTAGTTCTAAGGCTACAAAACACAGCTGTGACTTGCCTAGCAATGTACATAGCATCACATCTGAGCCATGCAGGAAAACCAAATGTTTTGATGCTGCCACAGTGAGTTCTGGGGGAAAGAGAAGGAGTGGAGAAGATCAGTGAGATTTCAGGTTGCCCAGTGAATTGTGCAGACTGTGTCCTTGGAAGTTTTCAAAACTTGGTAAAGCCCTGAGCAACCTGGTCTGACCATATAGCTGACTGATTTGAGCAGGACGTCCTACTAGAGACATCATGAGGTCCCTTGCAGCTTGAGTAATACTATGATCCTATAAAAGAAGATRAACAATTTGATCAGAGACCAAAAGATGAAACTTTGAGAGAACACACGCCATTTGAGTTTCTGCAAAAGTTAAATGTTTCCTTGGACAGTGGATGTGGGATCACACTCGGTTTCTATTCTTCTTCTCCAGCTCATATCTCTTGTTCTCCTGTCATTGTACTACTCTGAGGAAAAGATCCCCTTTCCTCCCCTTTCTGTCTTACCCATTCTGCCATAGTAACCACTACTGAATCCCTTCTCCCCAAAGTTTCCTGGGAGGCTCCCCAACAGCCACTGCTGTTTTCCCGAGAGAAAAAAAAAAAAAGAAAGAAAGAAAGAAAAAAAAGAAAAGGAGAACAAGAGGAACAATTAGATCTGGCTGATGGAACCAGAACTGGAAGGAGTTGCTATCCCACCATAGTTTCCACTGACATTCATCTTAATATGCATCCAAAAATTTCAGTGTGCTGTTTATATAAGGAACAGGGACGAGTTGTCAGTATTTTCACAATACTCATGCCATAGAATTTGTTTCTATTACTGGCTTACGTGTAATATGGATAGTAGATGATAAATTATGCTGCACTCTATAAGTATAGAGGGAATGTAAGTAAGTCAATTATTTCCTTCCAGTTTATGCTTTTGAATAAAATGATACTCTTACCACTTGAATCTAAATTTTGGGAAAGATAAAAGTTAATCTTCACATGTTTTAAGGACTATTTAAAGCTTTTAACTTTAATCATGGTGGAATTGTGGTTGTCAAATTCCTCCTTAATTTGAATTCATATATTAATAGACAATATACCTTTGTTGGACCATCTCCCACTTGTAATCATATATATTATTTCTATTCCTTTTGTGCCCTCACATAACATTATAGACGCTACATGAAATATGTTAAATAGCATTACCACCTCTGAGAAAATCAAGTCCTATGTTTTACTTTTTTCCCCAGCAGAATTAGTAATGATTATAGAAATTAGTAAGTGAATATGTGTTGCATTATTTACAATCGCACTGCACTTATTTTTGGTGCCAAATTTACTATTCCACAAAAAAAAATCACTTAACTCTATTTGAAAATATTTTTTTCTCACACTGCTTCTGGGATGATACCTAACTACATTTGTAAAGATTCCCATTATCCTCGTCCAGATTTCCTATGAGTTTCATCTCTATGGTGCTGCCAAAAAAACCACTGACAATTTATACCTACTCATCAGGGAATAACTTAAGTTGTAAGTTATTTAGGTATGTTAGGTTGTGACAGAGTTAATATTCTAGAACACAAACAAACAACATGAGACATACTTGTTTCATCTCACTCTGTTTGACTCACTTGACACCATTCTTTTAGTTTGTAATGTCTTTATGGTCTTTTTACTATTTTTGCTCACACGTTAATACCTAACATAATAAGGGCATGCAGTGCCAGCATGATATAATTTTAAAATTCCACTTCTCTTCTTATCCAACAAAAAATATGTACATATATCCCTATGAATATTTGGTTTAAATTCCTTAGAAAGAGATTAGTTACTTTCAGCAAAAGAATTATTTGCAAGAGATATTTTAAACCTTTGCTTAACAAAAGAGCAGACAATTTAAACCCTAATTTTATATGTATTCAAAAAAAAATATTTTGAAGTTATCAGGAAATGTTTCATTCTGACGTCTCATGACTTGCTTTTGTGGCCCACATTTTCATAGATGTTTCAGATGGAGAAGAGATTGAATGTGATTTTGGGTGGAACTGAAGATGAAAAAACATTTAGTCAAGGAAAAAAAATAACAAACACTAAAACATCAAAGGAATAGTGGATATCCAAAGAAAAGAAATATGTCATTTTCTGAATGTACAGAGGGAGAGAGAGCACGCAAACGTGTGTGAGTATATATATGTATGTATGCATGTATGTATATATATTTATACAGAAGGTGTATATTAAAATTTGGGAAAGCAGAAACTCACTACCTATCTACACCATACATTCTAGATAGTTATCTCTGAGGTTTTACAATGGTAATAAAATATGTATTCTGTTACTACATATTATAAAATATATCAAACTTAAGTCATTCCTACGGTTTCTGCTGTCAGAGGAATAATAAAAGAGAATTACTGAGTTCTAATAAACAGCTGGAAATCCCATTTTTTCCTTAAAAAATATATATATATATATATATGTTTATTTTTCTATGTAATCCTGATAGGCTGACTTGTTATCTACACTAGAAAAGGGGGAGGATGTTTCTTTGATTGATTGATTTTATGCTTTAATGCAGAAAGTAGTAGTAACTGCAAATGTGTGTATTAAGCAGTTCAACTTTTCCCTATGCTATTTATTGTCTTGTTTGCTAGTAGCAATGATCTGAAGGAAACAACTCTGGTATGTTTATATTATCTTGTATGTCACATCAATTCCTTCGTTGGTATGAGTCCTGGGATATAGATAAGAACCCTAGCTGGATATTGGAATTTCTGAAATGATCTCATATACACAAAGTAGACTGAATTTAAACTTGTTACACATTATTCAAGAAATAGCAACCTTCAAATAACTATATTCTATTTCTTTGACTGGGTTCAAGCTTGCTATTAAAGGCATAAAGCAACTATGAAATGCAAAGAGAAATTAAGGAGGCTGCAAAGATTGAAACACAATGATAATTTGAGATTTTAATTACTTTTATGTATACTAGGTAAATTTCAAATCAAGTTGTGATATGGGCATTAAATTTTTAGACATTATAAACTACCTCTTCTTGGAGCAAGTATTCAGAGATAACCACAAGACAAAAGCAACTCCTGATTTAATCCTGAGTATTACACTAGTTCTGGTTCAAAACATAGCTTTCAGGCTTCATATATACAATAGGACCTGGGAAAACCTTCCAAATCTTTTCACCTCCTTGCCTTTACTCTTTTTCAATAAGCTCTGCCTTCTGCTAGAAGTAAACCTGGACACATGAACAGGAAGGGAGATGTGATGCATTTTGAAAGCTGCAACCAGACAGCTGGGGAGTGGAAAGCCAAAGAGCACAATAAAATGTGCTTGCTCCGTTTTATATGAACCTTCAAAATGTTACAAAGTGTCTTGACATATTCAAATTCATCCTCTTGTGGGAATGAAAGGGTTAACATAGTTCACAGAAAAGGGAACACTACATAAACATGAGGAAGCTAAACACAATCAAACTGAAAGGGTGGAACGTGTGATTCTTAAAATAGCTTTCAAATTAAAATAGCCTTCAGAAAGTGGAAGTTGCATCCAAGCATGAAAAAATGTTAAAGACCATAAAAATGGCAATTGAAATTTAAAACCAGAAGGCCAAAAAGAGGTTGATAATCAAGATATTAAAGGTATAAAGGCTCATAATAAAATCCTTCTCAAACAGATCAAAAGCAAAAGGCTTCTCAGAGAATCAGAGGGATCAGCTGATGATCAAAGTATATAAGGGACACTCAAGGAAGATTGCAGAAAAGAAGTGAATTACTCGAATTGTGCTCCCTGCAAAAGCAATCCAGAAGATTAACATCAGGTCTTCATTCTACAGGATGAATTTGAGGAACTACTTCTGACTGAAGCTTCCAGAAGAGGGTGTGTTTAAACAAGGTCTACAAGAAGAGATACACTGAACAGTACTAAACAGTATTCAACAAAGACATTTAAAGAACTCTGATATGACACCATCAGGATATTTGCTCTCACGTGTAACCTATTTCTTGAGCCAGTCTTGTAGCCAGAGGAATGGAAGGTGGCAATTATGACATCATTATTTAAAATGACTCTTGGTAGGAACAAAGGATTCGTCTGGAGTCCATAATCAGACTGGCAGAACTCATGTTTAAGAATAGAATTAGTAAGCACACAGAGAGCTACAGTATATTGATAACGAGTTAATACTGCTTTTCTTAAAGGGAAGCCATGCCTTAGCAACTTATCTGCTTTTTTTTTTTAAGTGTCATTGAGTAGGTGGATAAGTATGATCTAATTATATTTCTGTTTTCAAATAGCTTTCAACAAGGTCTCACACAAATTTTTTAAGTTTGGACCTTAGCTGCTCAATATATGCATAAATGTTTGGAAACAGGGTCAGTATTGAGACAGTTATGTTTTCACATAAATCAGAATTACTCCACATAATCAAATTCAAAGCTGCCTGTAAGAGCTACAGAAGGCTTTCTCCACAGCTAGTGATTCATAGGTAAAACGGTATATGAAATGTAAAATTAATAAGTACAGAATAATGTATACAGACAGGAAAAAAAACACAAACCTTATTTATACCTATATAAGCATAGGCTCTAAATTAGCTGTCATACAAGAAGAAGTCTTCAATCAGTCTGGATAGGTCTCTGAAAAAATATGCTTAATGTGCATTGGTAGTCAAAAAATAAACAGAATGTTGGGGAATACTCAGATGGAACTGAGAACAAAAAACTTTGATACATAACTGTAAATCTGGTCTGCTATGTGCAGAATCTGGTCTGTGATTTAAAACCAAAATGTAGTATAACTAGAAAAAGGTACACAGAAGAATAGCATATTGATTGTTTGATATATGCAGTGGCTTTCATATAGACTAGAACTTAGTTTGGAAAGGGATGACTGAAGATCAAGATCTATAACATCTTGAAAAAGAAATTGTGAATGTTATTAGGAACCACATCTTTTAGTATGAGAACTATGGACTACCCCAAAAAAGTTATCAGACAGTAGATTAGGCAGATAAGCACACTTTTTTCTTTACACAGTGAGGAAACTACAATGCTGAATTCTTTGTTACATATGTTTTGGAGGTCAAACAAAATCATATTCAGAAAAGGGATTCAACAAGTCCCTCAGATGTTTAGGTCTGTAATAAATATTAAATACTTCAGTTCAGATGTAATCTTCTTTTCGGGATGTCTTTAGATAGCTGATTACCAGAAATGGAGGGTTTACTAAAAGGAGGGTCACTCCATACTTGGTATGTTTCTTAACTTTTTCCCTAAGCATTACAGTGCACTACCAAGGACAGGATGTCAAAATACATGGAACTTTGGTTTGATTCAGTAGAGCAGTTTCTGTACTCTTTGATGACAAAGAAATTTATAAACTCAGGGGGGTTGACAAGAAAGGGGTTAAACATAGACATCCAGGAAGGATAAAAGACAGGAACATGCTTTTTTAGCCATGGTACACAAGTAAACCCTGAGTACTTGAGCTGTTAAAGAATTTTGTGACTTGGACTTGTTTTTTTTGATTCAGAAGTTTTGACTTTTTTGGGGAGGGGGGGGAAGAGGCACCTATTTTAAGGTGAGATGAACTGCTCTCTGAACATGCAAAATATTCATCATTTACTGTAAAGGAAATCTAAGGTGATTAGTGTAGATTTAGACAGCTTTTAAACTTTTAAATATTTATATTATATACATGGGGCCCATTCAGAGAATTTGTGCCTTGGAAATGTGGTAGACAAGATGGAGACAAAAATGATGTCAAAAGCCTACTGAAATCTGGAGAAACTAAAAGCCTCACAGACCTGCTGTGCTAGGACTCAAAGCTTTGTACAGTAGCAACCTTATACAGAAATACAAAACAAAGAAATAAATGTCATGGATCATTTGTAGCATTGATTCTTCTGCTATCTCATATTATGAATATCTCAGAGCTGTCAAGGCATTTGCTGAGAAAGTAAAAGCAGCGTACCCTGAAGCATGGTCTCTTTCTTTCTGAGTATTGCTCAGCAGATCATGGAATGACATAAGAAGGATAATAGAAGAATAATTTGTCATTTCTAAGTAAAAGAATTCTGCTGTGGTTAAAATTCTCAGAACAAAACAAAAATCAACCTCTGGAAGTTATGTGCAAACCATTTTTCATTCCTTACAGAACTAGCTAAAGGCTTGTAAGGCTAAAATTTAATGTCCATAACATGTCTGTGTTAAGAAGGAAAAAAAAAAAAAAAAAAGGAAATTATTTACTCAGTCTGTGATAAATCAGAAAAATGGAAGAAAACCTAAATTATAAGAAAGGTGTTCAGTGTCTGAATTATGATTGTTCTGAAGGTAGGGGATCATTTTCTTTTCTGCCAAGCTAAGATTGCTACCTTTACAGTGTAAAATGAAGAAATAAAAAGATCCATTGCTCTTGCTAGAGGCATCAGATCACCTGAATGGAAGAAAAATGATTGCTCTCAATATTCATCTCCAAATCATCTGAATCATTTGTATTCACAACACTGTGGTCAGCTAAGCTATTCCTTAACCTTGCTTCTAATTCTTTCACTGATGTACCTTTGGAAGACTATAAAAAAAAATTTCAATCTAGATAGAATGAACCGCAATTTTTAAAGTGTAATAATATGAAATTTATTCTTTCCAACTTATGGTAAAATTCACTCCTGGGGAGCAACAGTCCTAGAAAACACTAAGACCCTACAAGTTTGGAACCCCAGTAACACATACTTTCTTATCTTGCACAGCAGTAAATTTCGAGTCATTAGACTCAATACATTTTATGGTATATTTCTGTGCCCTGAATTCATATTCTAGAACAGTGAATCTCTGCATTCTTTAATACTGGCATTTCTAAGTGAATATAATTTAACCAGTCAACCCTGAGAGTGGAATAAGAGTACTACTGCTATTACTAAAAATCACAGAATAATTCAGGTTGGAAAGCACTTCTGGATGTCAGCTAGTCCAACATGCCCAGTCAAAGCAGGCCCAACTTAGACCAGGTTAGTACAACATGGTTGTGAAATGGTATAGGCAATATTCATTTACTTCTTAGCACTTAATCAAACCAGAATTATATTCTCTGTGGCTATTCCTATACTAGCAAACTAAGTATGACCAGGCTGTGGGTCCAGACATATCATGCAGGACTGATCCAAAATCACTTATGCCATTTATAGTCATCACATTGTCTAACATGGTTTTGGCTCAAGCCAGCAAGCACCCTTGTAGACAGTAATTAAGTGTAATCTTGGGGACTGCAGAGGCCAGGTAATGTAGATAGATAGATAGATAGATAGTAAAGATGACACTGGCCTCTTTGGGAAGGGGTAGAGAATTTGGCCATATGGACTCAAATTGTTTTGCGCAGCTTGCTCTCAGGGTCAGAGACCGGCCTTTGAGCTGTTCTGCTCACCAAAATAAGCTCAGCCAGTCCAGTTGTCTGAGTCACAGGAGGACTGCTTTTCACCATTACCGAACCTAATATTCTCCCATTCATTAAGCTGGCATGATTGTTCGCATATTTGTCAATTGAGCGCACTTACTCTGGAGCTTGAACAAGATTAGTACCATTTTCTACTGCACAAGTTGTATTCTGTGCATGTGTATGTGCGTGTCTGTGTCTGTGTCTGTGTGCATAATTGTGTATCTTCACTGCCATCTCATACGAGATAGCATCTTCCACTTTGTGCCAAAACGGTAGTGCTAGTTGATGCCATCCGAAGAAAGGGCAAATCTATACTGCCAGGATTCCCTGCTTCCTCTTGTACGAGGACAGCTTTATCCAGACACAATCCTTTGAATAATGGCACTTTTATTAGCAAAACATTTGTAATAAATATAGGAGAAACTCAAGGCACAGCCCTTCCACTCACATAAGAAAATAGTAGAGAAGAGATTGCCATTTTTCCAGTGCCAGGAAAACCTCCCAGTCCTACTCAGTCTGCATCAATACCACATTGACAACATTGACACAAATCAGCCTAAGTTATTAGCAGAGGTTGTAAACATTCAAAATAACAGCTTAAAATACATGCTTTAACTTATTTTACATCTGAGCCAGAGAAACTATCTGTAAGTCCCTATTGGCTGCCTGTAACTTGGAGAATCAAAGACCAGCATGGTCTCGCTAAAGAAAGCAAATGAATCAGATTAGCTTCAAAACCTGTTTGTTTTTCTAAACATGTTTTTGTTTTCCCCATTGGAATACTAAAGACATCTATTGTCCCGTCTCACATACTACAAACAACAAACTTACTTCCATTTTTAGAACTAAGATTCAAGTGTGACTGTACAAGAAGTGACTACAAAAATATCGGTCAGGATAACCACCTGTCTCCAGAAAAAGAAGGGTTAAAACTTTAATATACCTTAACTTCCTCTTCTGAACAGTAGCACCTTCCTTCCTCAAACTCAGTAAGCAAAGTAAATAATCATGTAGACCAGATGTCGACACTGACTTGGGAAGTTAGAAAGATAAAAACCCACATGCACACAAGAACATATCCTCAGCATTACGAAAATGTAATAGAGACATCCGATAACTGAAAACAGATGTTGTTAAAATGTCAAGTGCAACAGACGTGCAGATACAAGACAAGCTTTGAAAAGGTTAGACTTTGATCCAGGTTAGGCAATAGAAATTTAAGTTAATCAGGTAGAAGCTCTAATTTACTTTGGACCAGTTTGTGCCGCCTTTATTGTAGTATGTTATTACATACTGCTTTCAGTGGGATTACCTTTGAAATATTAACCAGTTGCTCATGAGCAGTGGTAGCATCTCAGCTCTGTATGCTCTATGGTGCTCTATGCTCACAGACCTAATCTCATGAATGGCCAGAGTATTAAGCAAATTGTTTCCTGGACACATACCCACATTGTCATCCAACAGAGGGAGGGGGACTCAGGGGGAGAAGAGTATGGCAAGACATGCCCTCAGGTATCATCCTGATACACAGTCAGTATGCAGTCAGACACCATGGAGCAGCTCCATGTCCCACAGTTCTGATGCGGCCCATATTTCTGATTTCTTCCATTGCAACAAGCAGACATTCCTCCTCCCCAGTTAATATAAAGCCATCCATATATATATTTGGATAGAAAGCTCTGTTTTGACTTCAAAATCACGACCAGAGACTTCCAATTACCCTTTGTAAGCTTTGTTTAACCAAGGGAAAGTGCTCTATGTATCTTTGTGATCTATGTATCTGTCTTTAAAGTATCTTTGTGATCTCTTTGTGATCTATGTATCTGTCTTTAAAGTATCAGGGCTGCATCATACCACTAGTCACAACCCTGAGTACCTGCTACCAAATGACTGGTATGTATCTGCAGTATCAAAAGGAAGCACTGTCTTTCAGAGGTACTCTGTGGGACTCTTTCCACAAGAGAGCAAAAAGCTTTCATGCAGTCTTTTTATAGTTGTCTGTGTTCTTTTTTCATGCCATGAAGCACCTTTCTCTGCATTCAGACCCAGTGTCTACATCCCTTGGGAGTAATATTGATGCAGTGTGGAACCAGGAGTCATCAAAGACTCTTAGCTTTCCACGGATGCTGGGTGGAACTGGTAGGCTCAGCTATGCACACCTGTGGTGGAAAAACTGCCGCAGCATACCTGTCACAGGGACCCCTTGGAGGCATAGTTCTTCTTTCACTTGCTTCAAAATCAGTGGAAGAATCTGGTTTTCCATACTTCCCAAACCTCCACAGAGGTGGAGCCACGGTTCCATGAGGTCTCAGCTCTCTTCTATTCATGGCAGAGGGAGCATCATTTCATTAGCTGGTATGTTCTCACACTCACCATCTGGATAAGGCAACTAAAACCACCAAAAGTTTAAAAGAAGGCTTCTATCCCCTTAAGACCAACTCTTACACCCAGCTGAGGTCCAGATTAGTAACAAAAAAATATATTTCACAACCTTTGGGCATTTATTCCTTGCTAACATAAAATGTTGTTGTTAACCAAGAAGCCCATCCATAGCTACTTTTTAGTACTTGGACATCAGTCTGTCCTTTGTTTATACCACTGAGGGCAATAGAACCCAGTCCTTTTCCTCACATTTGTTTTTTTTTAAATAATTGAAATTTACAGTAGATAGAACCTACTCCCCTCCAGGCTTACATCACCTTATTATAATTTTTAATATTCTTTTTCTCTTTCCTGATAATAACCACTGAGGGGGAAAAAAAATGCAGTAATCCCATTTTGCCTTGTCATCTATTTATATTGTTCAATAAAAATATGGTTTTTAGGTAAGATCTTATGCTGAAGCTGATGGAGGGACTCTCTGGTGTCAGTGCAGCAGTTTAGCACCTCAGCTCTTTGTGACCTATTGCTGAATAAAGCTCTAACCTTTAAAAGAATTTTCAATAACCACTTTTTCTTTTGCAGGGATAATAGCCTCATAGAGTTGTATTCTGAGTTCAACTTTAAGATTCCCTATTGCTTTTATGGGCTTTAGAGGCTTAATACAATAGTTTTGTTTTATTACTCAGCTCAGAGTCTTCTCATCTATCCCGATCAGTTTGGCTTATACTTGGGTTATACTTCAAATTTTTTCTGTCATTTTTACACTGACTTGCACATTTTGCCTTCTGATTGTACCAGCAAGGACAGTTAAGCACTGTTCAGGGGACTGATAATCATGCACATTTCTAGCAGGCTACTATCACCTTGTAAATTTTATATTAATCTCTGTTATCATAATATTATTTTGCCTTGTTTGATAATGCAATAGAATTGCATTTAAGCAAGCATTTAAATGCTTTCAGTTAACACCTTGTTGAACATGGATCACATACTTCTATGAATTGCCCACCCACCCTAATAATGAAGTTAGTGCAACCATCTTTCATTTGAAATGCCACACTGTTATTCAAACCATTCACTTTAGATAAGTTTAAACACTCTACTTATCATGAGAAACAAAATCACGAGGAGTTAGGTTCCAAACACTTTTTTCAGGGGCTTTTCCAATGAAGTAATACAAACATTAATACCAAACTAGAAAAGACAGAGATGCTCAGATCAAAGCAAGAACTATAGCAGATGTTCATCAAGTACTTTTAGGAGCTTTGGAAAGCTCTTGCAGTTTTCCAAAGAATCTGCTCATGTACTGAAGCAAGGTTGTGAAATGCCATGTGTCAAAACTAGTACAGCAAATAGAAAGAAACTTTGAGAGAGAAGGAAATTGTGCTTTACTATTTTAAGCATTTAAAAACGAAGAACCTAAGCTTAGATTGCTGTCTGAAGTCTCTCTATAATCAGAAAAGAGAAACAGGCACCTCCAGAAGAATAGGATGCATTGAAGAAAATTGCTTTTCAAGGTGTTTTGCTCTCTCTATTTTTCACAGAGGCAACTTAGATCATTAGTTTAGGTAAGATAGCTACTTTGCAGATAATTGAAGTGGCAGAAAACACTTTTTTATTTTTTACAAAAGCCAAAAGATCACCAACATTAAATATTTCTCAAAGACTACTGGTCTGACTGACAATTCTGTTTTAACTGTCAATGAATACCAGTCATTTTTATGTGTCCTTCCCATGGTTACAGTCTTCCTCAAAATAATGGCCAGTGCCCCAAAGCACCTATTTGTGACTATAGTTTAGTAATTTAACATGCTAATCCAAAGACTAATGAGCTCAAATGGTGTGGATATTTAAATATAAAATAAACTAATTGACTTTAACCGCCAAAGAAGTGAAGCATGGCAACAGTCCATTCAGATACGATCTGATTACAAATCCAAAGGATTTCCAGTTGTATAACATGTTCTCCTTCAGTGTATTAGTTACCAAGAAAATAGGTTTTTGAAATTTGTGCAGACAATAATAATTTATTTGAGGAAGTGTCTTTTGGGAGTGTTATTATTTTATGATAAACATAGCTTGTGCAATAAGCATATTATCAACAGTTGAAAAGTATATTAATAAATAGAAGAAGAAAAATAAGAGAGTATTGTCTCTTCCCCTTCTTGTGGAGCATATTGTCCTTACAATGGGATTCTAGGAGTTTGATAAACAGCTAGTAAGTCACATCTTTCTCTGCACATTTTGGGGCTTTCTCTGGGGTTGTTACTAGCCACTGCTTGAGCAGCCCCATGACTGTATCCCAAGACATCACTCTGCTGGAACAAGCAGACTTTCTGCTTCTTGACTGATAATTCAGTGGAGGCTCAATGGAGCACATGGCCATGCAAGCACCTCGAAAATGAATCTCCCATTCCCAGTCATTCAAACTAGATGGTAGAACACCGTTTTCTATTCACTAAATTTGACATGATACAACACCGGAAACATCAAGTTTACGGCTATATCTACCTGGCACAGTGCAGTACAAAGCACAGAAAAACAGAATAGATATGAAAAATTCAGTGCAGGTACCAGAATCAATAATTACGTGAGCATGGCGCTTTGCCTAAGCAAAGGTAGTGTTTTGTCAGCAGTGCTAACAAGACCAGACAGGTGCTGTGTTTATATGTATATACTGCTCTGGGTCAGAAGCAACTAAAATGGTGTCAGAAGCAATAAGCATGCATTCATGTGGTACTCTGCTTATGCAGTAGTGTGCTTTTCAAATGTCACACTCAAATGCCTCTTAATCCGGACACGTCTTGCCTAAAACATCCAGGCGGCTTCTGTTGAGGATTAGGTCAGCCATGAGCACTGCACTGTCCAATATATCAGAGACTGGCACGCACAGTGAAGATGAACTCTTTGAAGATATCAGCTGTTATTCTCTAGCAGTAAGTTTCTCCTGAGTGTCTATAGACCATTCAAAGTATGTAACAAAGTTAAATTTTAAATCACAGTCGGCAATGGCAGAAGGGTCACCCTTGACACAAGAGCTAATGCCTGCAAAATGTTAAATTACTATTTCAATGCATAGGGACATTAAAGCATTTTTCTTAAAGAGTCTCAAGGAGTATCTAAGAAACACAATTCACTTTTTCTCTGGCTTCCTTCTCAGAGCTGTACCTTTATGACTGGAACTTTTCAGAAACATTCAGGAAGATGTTTACCATGGTAATTTTCAGCACAAACAGGAAAGTTTGGCAAAGCTGATGTAACAGACACAGCTTTGCACAGCGAGGAGTATCAGGCAACTCTAAAAATAGAGAGTGCTACTAGTTCTGCCTAGAACAACATGACTGAAAGAAGAATACACATTTACACAGCTGGTTTTACATGACTGCTATTCATGCAATAAAACAAAAGGAAATTATCTTTACTGAGGTTTTATTTTTTTATCAGGCACTCATTAAATAATAATTAATTCAAAGTGTAAATGTGTATCATGAGCCATTTCTACACAAACATACTTATCCTTTTTGAAAGAGCAATTGTTTCCCTGAGGTAATGTAGAGCTTCAGTGAGCTGTGCACTGTGTTAACAATCTTAAAATTTAGTAGAGGCAGTCTTATACTGATACTTTTAAAGGAAGAAATAAACCCAGTGTTGTTAGTCATAAAACTCTTTTTTTTTTTTTTGGGGGGGGGGGAGGGTCTTAAATCGATTTCAAAGTTATGGGTCCTCCCTGACTGGATTTGATCAGCTGTGTCAGAAGTTGTTAGCTGAACACTGAAGTTCTATTTAGGTCAATGAAAATTTCACTGTTTCTTTCACAGGAGAACTTTATTTCTTCCTGAAAGCTCTCTCCCCCTACTCTCATAAATTTCCCCCTCCCCCCCCCACCAAAGTCATGGACTAATACTTCTGTTGGTTCCCCTTGTTTCAGAATTTTTCTAAGCAGAAACTACCCAGGAAGCCTCACAGACAGTGCTTTTCATTTAATTCTTTCCTTAAATTCCAAAAAATTGAATTTAATCACATTTCCCTTGTCTGTAACCTTTCTGCTCCCTTGAAGAATTTTCCTCTTCCTTCAATTTGTTAGAATACTTCCCAGTATTATTGTGATGGTAATCTCATTTATGTCCTCTTCTCTAATTATTTCATACCTGCTGAAATGACACGAGATCTTTCTGCTAACAACAGTGCATAAACACGAGATATTTTTTCTTCTAAAAGTGTAGGAAAAAAGACAACAATCAATCAAATACTGTTTTCATGAGAATTCTTTTTATTTTCATACAATCCTTTATAGTCTTATGAACAAGAAAAAATAATACCATTGGTAAAGGTTGTAATTAAAAAGAACAACACGTGCAGTCTGAAACTTTAGACTGCTTCACAATTATTTTTATTTAGGCAGTTTACTTTTTCTTAGCTGATGATTTACTCAGTGTAAAAGACTTATTGCTACAGGAAACCGCAAAGCTGGAGAAAAGGTTGATATATATCTTTCTCTCCGAAAGCTGAAAGAAAGCAAACTAAATTTCAGTTCATCAGTGACTACATATAGGGTGGTCTTATATATCAGCTCTTATCCTACTTATTTTTATAGATTCAGCTCAGGCTCTACCATCTCTCCAAAAATAAATTAGAAAGAAAGCAAAGATTTTTAATGCATAAGGCCTTTTCAGCCAATGTGTCAGACTGGCAAAATGCCCTCTCTGAAGATATAGTAGAGCTGACACAGGATTGTTGCCCTTACCTTTGTTGTTACTGACATTGCAGTCAGAACCCTCCTTGGAGACGTAAAAACAATTTTGATGTGACAGTCTGAGAAGTTACCACTGGTATTTTACAAATACTGCAAGGTCAGAGATTTCGACGTATACAGAGCCAGGGAAACCTCTGGAGGGCGTTATGGTTTAGGGGAAAAATGTTTTCATTGATTTCAAATTACAGATTTTACTGTGACAAAACAACAGCCACAAAAAGCAAAATTCCAAATCCACTAGCAAGAAAAGCAACAACAACCCAAGAAGTGTCTAAAACCTAAGCTATATTTTACTACTAAGTTATATTACTTATTTTTTGGAGTGATATCTGGAAGGTAAAGTCAAAGATAAAGGGGAGTAATATGAATTTCTTATTTGTTAGGATATGCAAAATTGCAAAATGGTAGATGCAGTTTCATGTATTTCTCTCCTACAACTCAAACAAATTAAAAGACATCCCCACCCCGTGTTTTTTTCTAAAAAGCATGTAGTATTTTTTAAAAGGTTGGAAAGGGCTAGCACGGGTCCTTTAGCATCAATTCTAATTTAATGTTTAGAAACAGTGATATATAAGTAACGTTGGGTTGGTTTTTTTTCTTTCCCCTGAATTTCTGTAAGGATAATAATTTAAGTAATTGTTTCCCAACAGAAAAAGCAAAATTTACTTTCCTGATTGAATTTCAAAACACTGTCCTGATATTCTCTGAATTTGTTCACTGATATTAGATAGCTAATGATGGAATTGTTTACAGCAGTTTACTACATAAAAATAGTTTGTTTCTAAATATATTAATTTTAAGGCTACTGTACTGTTTATCAACAAAAGAAGTCACTGCCTATGTAGGTATATGTTGACCTCTGGGGAAGTGAACTAAGATTTTCAGCAATTACTTTTACTAATTTGACAGAAACTGAGATTTAAAAGAGATGATGGTAATGAGTGTTTTGTCCTTCGCTCCAAAAGAGTATCTCATGTTATCTGTCCTCTGTTCTTCTAGGCAATGCCTTAGCACTGTTTCAGAGCATGAGTTTTCCACCTCTCAGCCTCCTTCTCATGAATAGGAGGGTCTCCAATACTCATGAGAAAGCAATCAAGATTTTAATTGGGTCACTTTACAAGCTACTTGAAATATCTACAGAAATATTTTCACATTAGATATGAGTATTAAGTCCACAGATAAGATTTCTCAAGGCATTTCATGTTATTATTTTTATTATTATTATTATTACTATTATTTTCCTGTTAATTCAATAAAAGCCCTTTTTTTCTCTCCTGTGACAGATTTTTTCTTTGTTATAGGAAGGATTAGAGTTGTCACCACAGAAACTAATGTGGTACATCTTCAAAAAATCACAAGTATTTCATTTCTGAAAACTTATTTTTGTTGTGGTTTATTTATTTTAACATTATATATGGTGTCAAAATAGGGAACTTCCACATTTGTCACGTTCACTAGGGATCAAGAAGAAATAGGACATAATGGATATATTGAAACAATCTGGTTAGATAACTGTTAAGTTATTCATAATTGAAAAAAACTCCTGACACTGTGTAATATCTTTTAACAAGGGAGACTTGAAGACTGGAGACTTGTGAAAAAAATGAAACTCAGAATATTTTTTCAAGAGATATTGAAAAACATTTTTCTTTACAAAAGGTTTTTGCATAAAATTTTCTCCTTTTTCTGTCTTTTGTTTCTTCTCTCATTTTTGCCATTGGAAAAAAAAAAGAGAAGAGGAAAAAACATAATAGGCTGAGAATTTTCAAGTGTACGTCATGTTGTAACTGTAAATGTTGTAAAGTTGTAAATGTTGTAAAGGAAAGCTCTTAATAGAAGCTTCTACTTTCAGAAAAGCTCTACCTGTTAAAAATTTTTAGCTTATGAAGACACTGATTGAACCAGTAAAACTCACAATATGTGTTTATGTATACTCACTGTATATGCTCTACATAACTAACAAAGCTTTACATATTTATTATTATCATTAGATCTTAAGGATAATTCAAACGGTATATATTATCAAGTGTTTATTTATATGTAGGAATCTTGATTTTTAAGGGTAAGTTTACACAAAGAAAAAAAATTATCTACTACCCTCCAGGAAAATAAATAATTTAACTGAGAGACTCATATGGCTGTTTTTTCAGCATCTATTTCTGTATTAGAGTACACTATTCCTTCAAAAATAAGCAATTACAAGAATTCATATATTTTCAAAATTAGCTTTTAAAAATATACTAGGCCTAAGATATATGGCATATTTTTACATAGCCAATACTATGATGGCAGTTTCATAGCTAAACAAGCAAAAAGAAAGGAAGATCACGTGAAAACCTCCGAAGCATTTGTCAAAACCTGGGTCAGAACTAAAGAACTAGGAATCTTGGTCCATAGTCCAATACCCTAGACCACAAAATAAATACTGTGCTTAATATATTCACTCTAGCAGAAGTGTTTTAGTAGTCTACATGACAGGCCTACCCAGAACAGACAGGATATTAATCCCAAAATTGATCCCGATCGGTCTTTTAGGCAACTGTATATTAATTCTCCTGTGAACTGCTTAATGCACAATTTCCATCTTACGTTTACATTTCATCACGCACACAGTATTGCCTATATACATATTAAGAAGAAGAAGAAGAATTAAAAAAAGGGTGTTATCGGGTGTTATCTGACATGAGGTTTGGGGTTTTCCTTTAGCTCCGCGTGGCCCTCCCGCAGGAGGAGCGCGGGGGGAGGCGGGTGGGGGCCGGCGCAGCGCCGGGCTGCGAGCGCGGGGGCGGGCAGGGGCCGCCGGCGCCCCCGCCCCCCGCTCGCCGCTCCGCTGCCCGGGCTGCCTCGGCGGAGGGGGGGCCCCGAGCCGCCAGCTGCCCGCGGAGAGCGTCCCCCTGCACTGCCCCCCTGCTTGAAGTTGCCCCCTCCACGCACACGCTGTGGAAACCATTGATAGGAAACCGCGGTACTGAAGTGCGTGTGGCTCATTCATAAGCCTTGATAATAAAATCAGAGGTATGTGCGGTGTTCTGCATATTGTAAGACTATTGCTGTGTTTACTTAAAAAAAGAAGAAGAAGAAGAAGAAGAGGGGGGGGGGTCAACTCCAAATTAATTAAGCTTCACGTAGGCCTGGCATTGGTGGATACAGTTAATTTTCATCTTTTACCAAAGAGATTAGAGTTCATATCTCAACGGCAATTGAAAGTCCATACTTGAAGAAAATAATTCCCTTAGATTCAGAATCAGGATTTACTTAACCTACAATGAATGAAGGAGTAGTACAGTGAATTTAGCTAATATAACAGCTTTATGCTTTTCGTATATTTTTCCACTGAAACTTCCCTCCTGCTTCCTGTGTTTGACATTTTAGTTGAGTTTTTCAATGAGTCTCTATGGTAACAGCAAAACTGCCCAATCAAAAGACTTTACCTCCTCTGACTTCTTGCCTGTTCACTCAGCAGAAGCTGCAAAGCAGAGAAGTGAGAAGCACTGGTTCTTTTTAGTGTAATGAGAGTCTTCTATAAAGTAGGAAGAAATGATCTTTAGATTTCAAGATTAGTAATGATTATATTAGTTAGGGAAAGAATTTATCATTTGTCAGGGAACAATTTCAGCACTGGATAACTTTAGTATTTCAAAATTAAATATTTTATTTTATATTAAACTGAAAAATTGTTCTTTAAAATTTTCAGCCAATACTGGAGTACAGCAGAAGGTGCAGTATTATTACAAAGTTCTTATATTGTAAGCACACAACTAAATAACACCTTACTGGCAAAATTTTCAGTAATAACCAGTAACTACAGTGTCGTAGCTGTAAATTAAACAAAACTGTTAATAAATTGCCTGAAGTCAGTCAGAATGAATGAAGTCAGAAAATATACACAGGATTATGCGATCTTGTTAGGAAAACATAGTAGCCTTCTGAAATCAATGAAAGTAATTTTAGGAAATGCACACATTTGTAGCAAGATTGGCTTTTGCATAAACTTCCTTCAGATGATTTCAACTGCTCAGCAGAAATCCCCTAAAATGTAACTGACTCAGAATATCAGCATTTCTCATAATAATTATTTAGTTTCATAATATATATTTTATAAAGATATTTATAAAGCCTCGGGATCCTCCATTGTCAGTCCACGATATTTCAGAGTGGTGGGGCCACACTACATCTTGCCAGCATCTGCTGGCCAAGAAAGCCCTCAGGGGCCATGTCTTTGCCAGCAGTGATGGCAGGGTTCGAGCTGGACGATGTTACAGGACTCTAGCAGGGCCCCAGTTTGTGCTGGTGGGTCTCAGCCAGAAGCCTGCTTTACACAAAGAGCAAAGCATCACAGAAGCAGGTCTATTTTAGTGTTCTAATCAGCCCAGTGCAAACACTAACGTGGTTATTCATAGCTTAACCTTTTGAAGATCATCCATCATTAATAAAAAATCATACTCATAATTAATAGTCTTTTTAGCAATGCAGAAACAAACTGCAATGTTTTAGCATGATTAAGACAATTTTTCTCTGGCATATTGTACTCAGCAGGTAGCTTTTAGGAAACCTGCTTGTTTCCTAATGAACCCTGACCAATATCTTTAAATCAGCTGAAAATCTGTTTGGACAGGGATGATCAAAGTTTCTTAGGGGTAAATAGATAGGTTAACCATGGGCAGACTTGTCATATCCCAAAGAGGTTTTAAGTCAATCGTTCTACTTTTGTATTTTTGCCTTTTTCAGGAAGGACTGAGTGGTCCAGACATAGGAAACCAAAGATTAAATTGAACAAAAGATGAAATCTCAGCTGAAAAGTTTGTGCTGGGTTTCGATTAGTAAATAATTAGGATTTTTCCAGCTTTTAAGCAGTGGGATAGGTTGGCCAAGTTTTGTGAAGACCTATCTATACTATAATGAAAACTCACATCATAATGGTAAATGTAAGGCCTAAAGGAATCACTTCTGATATACTGCAAATCTCAAGTAACTCCAATTCACACATACAAAACCAAGAGTGAGTATTTATGATGAAGAATGGTCTGCATACATACAAAAGAAAAAATGAAGAAATGTTTGGTGTGCAAAGAACATCCTGCAAGCATTTAAAACAAACTTTGTGGTCCACGTAACGGTGAGACTTTAAAAAAGCTCTAAAAGGACTAAAACCCAAATTTAACTGCAAACGGAGCCATGAACCAGTGTTGTATCTGTCTTAGCATTATGAGCAGATCAAAAGCCTGACTTAAATTTTTTTGAACAGTGCAATTTCACAAAAGAGAAGCAGTAGAAGCCTCACCACATTCCTTTTTCAGAATTTTTACTAAAAGGGCACATGTGAAGTGGAGCAGATAAATGACAAATTGCTTCAGGACAGTGACAGCTTCTTAAATAGTAACATAAATAACTGGAGTAATTTTTAACTAAATGAAATTTTTGCAGATAATAAATTATTGATTAAAAAAAATGATAGAAGATACCAGAAATTGAACAATATTTCTAAATTCCAGTTAACTGGATCTATGGACAGACCAGAACTGGTCAAGAGATGTTATTGCTATACTAAATTTTTGACAGAAGATAAAATTTCAAATTCAAGATCTATAGAATGACTAGTATATGTAGACTGAGATGTAATGTAATATGAGGAAGTAATGAAGGAGATAATCAAAGGCATGGTTATAATATAGAAATACACAGAATTGACATTTCTCTCATTAGAATCACCATGAGGAGCTTTCAGAAGTAAATTAACATACAAATTATTATTAATGCTTTTCAGAGAAACCATCAATGTTTTTTGTACCTTTTTATTTTGTTTATCTAGTGAAAGGCAATGTAATTCGCTATCAAATTCAGTATAGTAAGTTTATGATATAGATGCTTCTTATACTCTAGATGTTCGAACACAGGAAGGAGTGAAATAATGCCCGTATCAGGATTTAACATCCATTTACCTTTTGAAGGCACTCATTTTACTAAGGTTTTGAGACAATTTTAATATAGCACAAACTCTTCAGATTCTGTGAATTTTTTTATAATGACATATTATATTTGGTTTTCTTCAGCTGCGGAGGAATGATGGATGCCATCACTTATTTTTTGTTAATTAGAAAACATCAAATACCCAGCAAGTGAAACAGCAGCAGCAGATGAAGCCACTAATCTTTCAGGTTTCTTCAAAGCCTGTTTCAGCTGACAGGTTTTAGCACTTTCTGTGGAGTTCACTGTTGTGTGTGGCATGTGCCATTTTGACTAGATTGCTCTTGTTCAGTTCAAACTTCAGTATATACTTAGGAAGGTAACAATATACTACTCTGTTAAATAATTCAGATTAGCTATGCAAAAAGACATAGGTCACATTAAGCATGATAGTACCTGTGATTTACACAGCTGGAATGGATTTTATAAACCTGCCTATAAATTAAAAATCTCTGTAAAATACATACAGAGAGGTGGAGAACCCAATTCAGAATTCACCCATTTGATTGGGCCCTACTGGAAATTCAGGACTACACACGAATCCCAAAATAGCCCAGGTAGGTTAAAAGCACCACAGTAAGCCAGGTGAACTGGTATAGGAATATACTATATTAGAAATTTTGGAACTTCTGGAATAAAAACCTGAGGTATTTATGTGTCCACAGGCAGCTAGGCAGGACTTCTCTAAGTCAGTAATAGTAGGCACCTGACTTCTGCTTAGAGTGAAATACAGACCTCTAAATGCTCCTTGTGAGTATCCCTCCATCCTATCCTCCCTTCCTCCCTCCTTTCCAGCCTCTCATCCTTCCCTTCCTCCTTCCTTCCTTCCCCCCAAAATAATGTTTTTGCGCAAACATTTAGTTTCCTTCTCTGGCAGAAGATGCAGGCAAGAGAAGTGAGCGGGGGGGACACTCGCTATGACCCCCACCTTCTGCTCCAGTTTGCCATGCTCCAGCAGAGAGAGAAGGAGAAAGAAACGGGTAGACCTGGGTCTTACCAAGCCTGATGGAAAAGTTAGACACTGGGAAACATGTTTGAAAATTGGAATTAAAGTTTCTGCATTACTAAAACATCATTTGAAATGTTATTTAAAGCCATTAACACATACACATAACACTGCAGAGAAGCCACAGAAACCAATTTACCATAGTTTAAGTTATAAAATCAGGAACTTTCCGCACTGATATGCAGCTCACAGCAATGCTGACGGTTTCTTCTAGAATGATACCTTACCTCAGTGTATATAGCATCCTGTGTTTTTGATGTTCTTCCTTCAACATTAGGCATACATAGTTACCTAAAAGTTATCATCAAATTGCATTTTTATGCAGCCATTTTGATATTTTTGTTATTAAAGAGTAAAAGACACAGCAGAAGAGGGAAGATAAATAAGGATCAACTAAGTAGCTACATAAAGGGCCTCATATGCCTGCCTTACTTATCAGAAAATTGTTGATTCTGCACTTAGTAGACAAGCTTATTCTCTTTCTCCATTCCTCAAACACGGAAGGGGTTTTCAACCACATTATTTTAACTCCTACTACTGCCAGTCATTTTGTAACAATTTTCGTAGCAACTACGTTTCCTGCTCTATTACACTGACATTTTATCAGATCTTTATATTCCTAAAATCAAAAGCTTCCACAGTACAAGTTATTGTTGATACTGCAGTTTGACATAGAAGTTTGAAAAAATAGAGGGGAAAAAAAATGCTAACCTGAGTTTTTTTTCCCAAAGAACTTAGATTTCTGAAAGAAAGAATCCTAGAAATTTTCACCATCCACCAGAACATGGGACAAGCCAAGAAAAATAATAGGTGATCAATAAAATATTTTGAAAACTTAGGCTTAAGAAACACTTTTAGGATTTTTAATTAAAAAATGCTAAAATTTTTAATTTTCTGAAGTAACTGAATAAGTATATCATTGGTTGAAAGATAAAAGAAATGAAATCATAACATATTTCATGGGAGTTTTTGTTCAAGTTGTATCAAAGCTTGGATGTATTAAAAATTAAAAATTAACTTATGCAGTCATTGAGTAAAGAAGATGACAACAAAAAAATCAAAATTTGATATGAAAAGGAAAGCTGCTTAGAAAAGCAGAGATTTATAAAACATCTTAGGAAAGTATCAAAATAAGAATACTTTTGTTCTGACTTATATTTAATAGAATTTGATGGAATAGTTTAAAACCTGTCAGAAGTTAGCAAGACAATTTACAGGCTTAAGTGCCTTATACTGAACATACAAAAGGCAACGAACAAGTTGGTTGTTCCAGAGGATAAACTTGCTGGAGAAAGTAAACAAGTGGTTGTGCAAAGATCTGTATGGTTCTTTGTTCTGTAACTTTGCTGTTGTCTTGTGTATTTTCAATGGGTGACAGTATATCTACAGATATATGGAGAAGCAGTATGCAGATTCTGGTCCAATATATAAATTACAAATACATATTCAAATAACAGAATTCAAATACTTAAAACTTTAAGACTTGATGGAATTAAGATGTCTTGAACAATCTTAATTTGTACTCATTTTGCATATACATAATAATGGTCTTTAACAACTTTGTCTCATTATATCTTCAATGGTAAAAAAGGCCATGTTTGGAACACTCTACATTGAAAACCTTGCCCATGTATTTCCATTCTTCCAGGCTGCCCTATTTTCTCAAGAAATCTTCCGAAAATTTCACTATCAGATCCTAATGAGGCTGTGCTGAGTGTAAGTAGAAATATTTTTTTGACATATGGTATGTCCAGATTAGATCAGCTTTTCGTTAAGGTGCATATTCCTAATGCAAAGACAACCGTTCCAAGCAGTACTAAATTTCTAATGCATGGAAGCACTTAAGTTTCTCAAAAATGCTTTAAGATGTTTTTCCCATCTGAACAAAGGAAATATACCTTGCAGTTATAAATGGCTGCCTACTTTTAAGAAAAAAAAAAAAAAAAAAACCCTAACCCCAAACTCACTATTCCAATACCTCTACAACTATTCTGTCTCATGACAGGCAAATAACAAAGATAAGTGAGATGTTCCTCACAAAGCTTGTCAAGGAGTCCATCTAGTTTGTATAATACTGGTGATAACCAATCTCAGATTCAATGTCATATCATTTAAAATGAAAAATTTGGTTAGCCATATGCCAACAGCTATGCTGTATATCTGTCATAGATACATAATGTTTTAACAACCTCCTTGAGCAATAAAATACATTTGTTGTTGTAAATGAAGATTAAAAGCAACAGTCTCCTATATGATCATATTGGAATTTCTGTGTCTGAATCATGATAACTCAAGGTTAAATATGCTTTTTAATGGAAGACAATTAATCACCCAGTATTTCATGTTAGTAGGATATTGTTCCAATGGTCTTAAAATATGAAAAATTGGAAGCAGACTTGATTTGACAGTTTTTGATGAAAATAGAGATACTGAAAAGAGGATTATGTTTTGTCTCTTTTTTTTGTTATTGTTTTTAAAGAGTCGATGTTCATAGGCTTCCCAGGTCAATCTGTCTCTTAAGTTCTCAGCTTGCGCTGTAGATGGGGTCAAACATTGAGTTGAGACATTAGTAATCTTCTAAACTAAATGACAGCCTCCACAAGAAGTCCCACTACTTTAACAGCCTGCAGTAGAAGGATTACTGCAGCATTATCGCTATAGACAAGCAACTTCTAGGTATCAACTCCAACAGTAGCATCCTCTAGAAACGGCAGCTAGTAGTAAGTCACAGGGGTCACAGATCAGGTAAATAAACCCAGAAGATCCTTTCAAGGCAAATGTTTCCTTCAGCTCTCTCGTACAGACTCTGAAACTGAGATTAGTGAAATGGCATATTTTATTGAATCCCTAGAGTGTCATCAGTTAATAGCATTTCACAGCTATAGTACATCATCACATTACATTATACTCTCACTGTCGCCATGCAAACTACAATACCATGAAGTGATAACATAGTGTAATGAGACATACAATCCAGTGTAATGTGATATACAAGAAAGTCAATGCAGCATGTCTCTAAAATTACCCTCATTTAAAGGGAAACCCAATGAATATTTCTTATAAATATACAGGTCATTCATTTTCCCCATTTTTCAGATGTGTTTAATCTCTGTGCGTATTTCCACAGAGAACTTTAATGTTATAGTCTCAAGCAATCACATTTTGCTAAGAAAGCTGAAATCATAAAATGAAAATCATTCTATATACAACTTTGCAAAAGGCCTTTAAAGCCCACAAATAAAGAGTTAAAGCAATCCTACAGGATCCTCATGTCTTTAAGAGATTGCATATGTGACAATTAACTATATCCTGTCAAAAGAATTGAAAACCATGTTGTCTGATCAGTGAGACTGATCATTACTTGTCTGTCCCCTTACCTTACTGAACTTTGAGTTCTGTGTCCCTGCTGCCGAAGTTGATGACAGCAATTATCTCTAGCAAAGACGTATGTTCTCTATATCTACATAGATATACATATACATATCTATAGCATAGGCATGTGTATCTATATACCTCTATCTATGTATCTATCTATATACGTATGTATATAGATAGCGTAGGGAACATAGGCAAGGCAGCTCCTTGCACTGTGGTGCACAACAGCTAGCCTCATCCACCTTTTTGAGGGCATGTATTATGTCAAGTTACAACTCAGCCTTAAGTTTAAGAAACCTGCTAGTTTCTACCACACATGCATATACTGATATCCTTATACTTTGGTTATCCTACTAGTATTCTTAGGGATAGGTTATGTAATCTTCCTAACTGCTGTTAGAGATGTAAATATGGGAATTATTGCCATTGTAACAGCAAGAGACAGAGAGAAACTAGTCATAAAACTTTTCAAAAAGAAGCTAATAAGGAGCAACGGAGTTTCAGATGGGTTTCTCTAAACTCACTGACCCGCTTCACACAAAAAGCATTCAAATATAACCAATTAGAGTAAGATCACATTCTTATGGAAGCGGAGTTACCAGTTAAAAAGGAAACCTAACGAAGGTCAGGCCCATACAGCACCTACCCATCACAGCTTCCCAACAGATGGATAAGATAGCTGGGTTTGTTGTATCAAAAGAAATGGTTTGTATTGTCACTTCTTCAAATCTGTAATAAGTCTGTCTGCGCAACTAGCCTAAAGAATTTGATTTTCTCACACATTGCCACTCATTTCTCTTTGGGCCCGTGTGAGTCTGCAGCGTATCCTCTCCCAGGTTACGCAGCTAGGTGTTTGCCACCTTCTGCCAACTGAGAAAGGAATGCATAAATAGCAACAAAGAGAGAAAGCTGTGTACCCATCCACCCCACACTCAGCCCCCGCCTTCACTGGCAAACATAGGCACGATTTCCTTCCGCAAACACTGTTTCAGCAAGAATCAGAGGGTTAGCTGCAGGATAACAGGAAATGGAACTTAGCCTGGCAACACTTTTGTCTTGTGTCATTTAAAGATTTATTTAAACATGCATATTAATATTCAGATTAATTTAGACTATGTTTCAGGGAAAAAAGAAAAAAAACAAACCTGCACCCAGTCTTTAGCCTCTGTAAAATAAAAGTTCAATCTCCTTGAACGTGCAAAGTAACATTTTCATAGCATTTTCACATGTTTAACCCAGGCTTTTAGCAGCTCCTAAGCATCTATGTTACCAATTTGAAATCATGGCATGATTTGTTAATTCTTACAGCTCTGCAAAACTTGGATAAATAGCACTAAATTTGAACCAGACTTTCTGAAACTTGCTGAGACATATTAATTCTGTATTATTACTGTCAAGAGTGAAATATGCTCCTAAACATGCTACATCACTTTACAAAACTTCACAGCTGAACTGACATTCCACTATATCAAACCAGCAAAGTTATCTGCAATTTAAAATAATCAGTAAATATGCCTATTTTTAAGGAATTTAAAGCTGCCTGTTCTCAATCAGAACAACCTCAGAACAGCTGAAAAGCCTTCTCTGTGCCACCACCCCAGGAAATTCAGAATGATTGTTGATGGCATCCTCTCCTTTAATGATTTTTTTTTCAAAAGTAAGTCAGAAATAGAATAGTATGTCAAAAAATCCATATGCATAAAACTTCTGGATCCACTTATTTACACTTATTTTTGGGGTGGGTGGTTTGGTTGATTTTGTTTTCCTTTATAAAATTAAACTCAATAGGATAAAAAAAATGAACAGTTGTATCGAATTATTTCCATATTCAGGTATTCAAATTAAAATGTGTTGAAATGGACAATTATAGAGAAAAAAAATCAGCCAGACATCGGAAGTACTGCAGAGCTCACTCACCTGACATGGATTTAATGGCTAGTGCTCTACCATATGAAAAACAAGTCCTCTACCACCTACCATGACCTCAACATCATTTTTGGAAACAAAAATAAATGCAAATATGACATTATTTAAACTAAAAGCCAACACTACCAACTCTATACTGCCAATTAACATAACAAAAARACAGAGATCCACAGGATGGAAGCTAATCCTACAGTGAAAAGGCTATTTTAGCTCCCACTTTTCGACTGTTTGCAAATAACTTCTATTTTAAAGTTTAGAAGGCTCCCTGAGCACACTGCCACTCCTGGTCTCCGAACATTTCCTTTTTCTGCAGACGGTTCAGCTGCTGAGGTAAAACAAACGTCTAGAGCCTGTGTTCACTGTTCCTCAGGATTTTTTGCCACTGTCAGTGAAACAGTGGGTAAGTTATTTCTGTCAAAATATGCTGTCAAAATGTCTAGACAGTGAAAATCAGTTGTTTCTTAGAACAAGGTACTTTAACTATTTTTAGCACTGCTAACAGAACTGGTACAGGCAAACAGCAGTGTTTACAAATATACACATTTGTAAACAAACATACAAATAGATCATTCACTGACTAATTAGGCTAGGAAGGGGATCACAGTGATCAACAGCCCCTTTTAAATTATTGCTGTCATGGTCGAGAAGAGGTCCTCCATGGAATTTAAAATTTGTTGCCTAAATTTTTTTAACTATCTTACATGAAAATGCTGCTCATTTTTTTCTGTTCTGGCAAAGCCTCTAACATCCTCATGAAACAGAAGAAGTTTTCTTTAGCTTTGGCTGTTCTTTATTTCTCCCACAGGATTAATCCTCAGAGATGAATGTGGCCAAAGGCACTGGTATAGAAGGCATAGTTATTACTTTGGCAGGTTGTTAAACTCTTTTGTCTGAAATCTAGCATTGTCTCTGTTGTTACAAGGAAAACTGTTCAGCATCCTTGTACTATTTCTTCTGTTCCAGTGTCCTGGCATATAGCCCTTTTCTAAGGACTTCAGGGGCTATTGTCTTAGCTTTAAAAAGGCCATTTTATGTTTGCAATATGATCTTTCTGCCTGGAGTGATGCTAAAAAGGGATATGATATATATGATAATAATGCTAACTGGTTTTATTCTTCTTTATACCTGTATTGCAGTAAGGATTTTGCTCTGCGTTTCTGTCTCCTTTGGAGGAACTCCCAATGTATTTCCCAAAGGCAACCTAGGAGATCAGATAGCTATATTCTGGAGCAAACATACAGACATAGGAAGGAAAGAGGAAGGATGAGAATGTGTAGGAATATAAATAAAACATTAGGAGCAAATCTCTTCTTCTATAGTAGCAGAGTTGCCACTGAATTTTTTAGAACTGAAGGTTTTTCCCACCAGAGAATTTGGTCCTTTCTGTTCAAAAGTACTTGTTCATTAACTTCCAGTCTTAGAGCACCTGTCCAACATTATACTCATAGAGACTAAAAAACTGTGAAACATTTTTGTTTATAAAAAGTTATACACTGGACTCATACTGTGAGCATTCATGGCCATGAATATAAAATTATTTTAATATGAAAAATCAAAAGGCAATCAACAGGATTATTCCCTCAGCTTTCACAGAGAGGCAGGACAATCTTTCTTATCTGCTCAATGAAGGATAGCCTGTAGCCTCTACATTTTAAAATAATATAGTCTCATTCATCTCCCTTTACTGTACTCCCTTTCATGCAAGTGGTAAAAATCCTACTGACGAAGTGTAAACAGAAATCTTAATATATAAACCATTTTTTATTTCCAGCACTTATATAAAACAAAGATGTTCCTTTGTAAGCTGCAGAGCCCTTTATCAGGAAGAATGACAGCAGTTTTGAAAAGAGCGGAACCTATCTTTGTTTGCCTGTCCGTAGCTGAAGTAATGGCACAGAACATTAAACCAATGTCTCTTAAGAGACCAAATACATTTTCTTTCAGGATTAATGGTCCACTGCTAGTGTGAAGAAGATTAAAACTAGAAGCAAAGAGACAAGAGCATCCCGGGTAGCCCTGCAGTTCATTTCTATGGAACTTGTTAGTGAACAGAGCCAAAAAGTCAAGCATTTGAGTAAACAGTTCAACATGAAATTACTTACTGAATGCTATCAGACATTAGGTCAAATACATCTGCTGCACAGTTAGGCAGTAGATAGAGTGATTTAACACTGCATACAAATCACTGGGATCCTGTGTGTTGGTACCAACTGAAAGGCTGGCAGCCATAAGAAGAATGCCAATCACTGGGTGTCACTTCTTCATTTACATCACATTGGTATTCAGACAGTGGAAAGCAACCCCAAAAGTGAATTTATTGCTACGAGAAAGTCAATATTTTACAATAACTGTAGGAATTCTGAAGCAGTGATTTAAAAGACTACTTTGTGCAGACCATTTACTACTTGATACACACGTATATTGCTTTTCATTGCCATGGATACCTACAACCAGAGTAATTCTGTGAAGCTTCTTAATTTTAAACACTTGATCTTTTACAAAGTAAACTGCCAGTGTTTAGTTTAGTTAGTAAAACTGAGTTATTAGAGACCTCCTTGACTTCCCTAGAACAATTATTTACTGTACATGGTTCATTTATCTCTCTCTTTTTAATTTCCTTGAAACAACATTTCATTAGGGTTTTTTGTCCTGAAATGTGCCATCAAGCAGTCAAATCAAACCATCCTATTTTCTTTTGAAATATGAATCTTGTAAATAACTACCCTTCTGAAAAATACAAGCATGTTAAGCCAACAGAATGAGGAGGAAATAACTCTCAGATTTTCTTTTCAGCTTCTTTGTAGTATATGAAAAAAACACTAATTGAAATTAAAATTTCAGTATCCCTTGAGTACTTACTAATTATCAAAATGGAGAAACATTCTACTAAACACAAGCACACAAATTATATACAGACACACCCTTTATCATCAGTGAATTTTTTCTTCTGGAAGTACAGAATTTCCTAGGTTTGGCATTTCTGTAATTCAGACTTTACCAGATCACATGTCCATGAGATTTTGCCCATGCTGAGTTGTCCTATTTATGTAATTATCTCTGCTGTCCTCTCAGACTGGACAGACTGAACCATCTACTTGTCCTTCTCATACATATCGATCAGATATATTTAGCTGAGTCTTTATAAATTGGTGACAATGTTTAAGCCATGAAAATATATACTTTTGTATAGTATTTGGGAAAAAAATCTTCATCAAAGGTACAAATCTATCCAGCACAATTTGAATTCTATGCAATAGAAACATTTCCTACCTGACACTAGTTTTTATCTCCATCGCAACATACTTTTCAGTAGATATTTCTGGAGCTGCAATAGAGCAGCAGTAAATGACAGCAAGAAGCCTTGTTTTCATTAAAGCAAAGTTCTGCAATTTGTGAGAGGGTATATTCATTTTGGACAAAGAAGGCAGCATTTCTCAGCAACTAATAATGGTAGCTCACAACTCTGATTATGTCAGTGCTGGCTCCTAGAAAAGACCAACCAATATAATTGATCTTGTAACATTTAAAGGCTCTTCACTTCAAGCATATTTTATTGCTGCCTGGCTACAATTACGTCGACCAGAAGTGAGGCCAGCGCTGGGGTTCAGAACTCTGAGGAAAATCAGTTCAGCATGTAACCACTTCACTCCTAATGGCAGAAGCTGCATGGGAAATTAATTTTTAGGATCACATTAAGTCAGACTGCAGAAACTATTGTGGGATTCACTTGGATAAAATTGCTCTAGCTGCTGGAAAGATGAGTGTCAGTAATGATATTTATTAAACAAAATGAATAACGTTTGGAAGCCATGGAAACCAGAGGACTAAAATCGGGTAGATGCACTAAGTGCAAAAGGGCACCAAGAGCTTTTAAGACAATCAAAGGATTTAAAGTACAAGGGCAGATTAGATAAATTCATAAGCAGTTTTATCCATCTTCCTCTCACAGAGGAAAGCAAGATAAAATTAACACAAAAAATACCAAAATGCATAATCAAGGAAACAAACTCCAACCCTGCTTTAGGAGACTATTTCCATCCTTTTAATATCAGCCTCAGTCAATGTTCCATTCTTTATATGATTAAAAGACCACATTTTATAATATAGATAGACTGTAATGCAGGATAAGGAAAAATGGAACAACAACAACAACAACAATAAAGTGCAGGAAAATACCCAGGCTAGAATAAGAATTTGCAAGGAATGCATTGGAGAAAAAGAAATATACAGAGTTAGATCATATAGGTGTTAACCATTCAGTAAAGCAAACAATATTTGACAGAAATCAAATTTAAAAAGATAGTAGAATAAAAAAAGATATACCAAGCCATCTGGCTCTGAGTGACAGTCTTTTTTTTTTTTTCATTTGACTTTGGAAGAGTCCTATATTCTAAATATTCCAAAAACTCACACCCATGTTTACCTTTACAACATTGATTACAGTGGGACTATTTACAATGTGCAAAGTTAAGCCTGTAATTCTCACTACAAGTGAGAGAGAGGTAGAAGGAACAGATAAAAAATCCTGGTAGCTATGTTTCTAAAAAGACCAACAAAGACCATTGCTTTTGAAATGCAGCAAGTAAAGCACAATATTTTTATTTTCTATTCCTCTCAAATAATCCTTTAGTATAAGAAGATAAAATGCTATATCACAGTAGCTAGTAAAACAATTTAACAATACATATATCTTTTGTACAAGAGGAATAAATGAACAAATGCATGTACACAGATTTTCTTAAAGCAATGGTCCACTTGTTCAGCATATCTTAACTTGGAAATGAGATATCAATTTCTTTCAGGGGCATTTTGCATTGTTTTGTAGGCAATATAGCACTTATCACACTCAAACTACTGTATTACTAGTCATATTATATACAGGGATAATGTTTACATATACTTCATCTTAAGAATTATGTGTTTAGATTCAAATTTACAAATCAATGTGAATAAAGAAAATAAGGAACTCACAAGTTTAAAAAAAAAAAGTTTATTCATATTTCTTCTGTAGTAAAGGAGCAAAAAAAATTATGTTACTTCCAGCATGAGCGCTCAAGTTAATTCCATCTACCTGTGTTTCATTTGAGGCCACATTACATTATAAGGTGCAAATACAGCAAGAGCTAATCTAGCATACCTTGTACCTAATGCAACTGACAGCTCTCTAAGATATTAGAAGTGGTTCATTTTACCCATTAGTAGAAACATCATAAAGGTGAGAATGTCCTTTAATACTCAACTTCCATAAATAGGCCATCTGTTTTCCATTAGATCAGTATAAATAAGAACTGATATAAAGCCAGACTCTTTTCATTTGTTAACCAGAATATCCTTTACTATCCCTAGAATTATTTATTTAGTCAGTTCACCTTCATTGACTCAGCATACCCATGTTTAAATGGCATATCCCATTTCCTGGAACATCTGTATTGTGCAGCATATTTGGGACTGCACTGTAAACAGTTCTGCTCAAATCTGAGCAAGGATGAGTGTATTTGTGTGCATGCACACAGAGAAGAGAGTGGTGCCTTCAGCTGAGATATCCAGTATTCGGTTAAAAAGAAAAGAAGGAAGGACATTCTGACCGATAAGAGCCCACCTCTCTGAACAGCTTGTCTCTGAGTTTTTTGGATCTTGAAGGTCCTCTTATTATTTGGGCGGGTAGGACTGCAAAGACATTTTTCTTTCCTTCCATGCCTTTCACAATATGACAACATTCAAAAGAGATACCTGTCCCATTCTAATTTGGTAAGGGAACATATCTTGCAGTCAGAGTTACATGAGCGTCCTTCCACTCTATAGAAAAGACTATGCCCACACGGTGTCACAGATTTACAGTATTATTTCTCCTTCGTTCACTCTGGGGAAGCTGTAATATTGCCTCCATGAAGAATGTTCAGAATGAACTTGTTCATGTTATTTGAGTACCTTTTTGTACCCTGAAAATACAGGCAGGTTTGAATAAGGACAATAGCTCTAAAAATCTCTAAAGAATACAAAAGACATAATCCATGTTATGATTTGTTAAGTTTCTAACGACTGTCATTCTTAAAAGCTTTCTGCTTTGTTAATTGGTATAGGAACTGAACAGGTGTTCTTTACATTGTGGTGGTGGGGGGGGGCAGCTTCTCCTGCATATATTATATAATTAATTTATGCTCAGAAAAAAAAATCTAAGTCAAACTGATTTGATGCTTTTCATGATTAGTGAGGAACTATTATATAAAGGACATATGTCACTAACTTTTTGATTCTTCTGTTATGGTTCTCATAAAATAAAGCCATTATCCCAGTCAGGTAGGATGTTTTTTTTCCATAATGTTATCTTTTTAAGGAATTGAACAATTCCTCTGAACAATTGTTTTCTATAAAAAATTGCATCCTCGCAAGATGGGTAGAGAGATAGATAGATAGATAGATATCAGAGGCCACAGATGAGGGAAAAGAGGAGATGGGGGGATAAGACCTGAAGAAGTAAAGAAGGGTATTTCTTCATTATTTGTAAAGAGGTATGCATAAACATAGCCCTTTCTGCTGAAGGAGGGGAATCCTCAGGACATAATGAGTGAATTAACTRATTTTGTTATTTGTTTTAGCCACAAGCCAGCAATGTGGCATCAGTATCTTTTTACTGCAGCCAGACTGCAAAGTCTTCATCTGATTCCTTCTGTGGTAAACTCCGAAGACTGGCACCTGCCCTTGTGACAGTGAAGCCTGATTATTGTCATTCTCTGCTCTCAAGCTTGCAGCTTGCTCAGAGTTCTGTAACATGATTGTTGAAAGGTTTAGACAAACCTGATCCTAATGCCTGCACCCTTTGCTCTTAGTACTATTCATCTGAATATTATTTGAGATTTGTTATTGTAAAATCAAAGTTCATACTTCAGCCCTCTGTAAAACCAGTGCTGTACAGAATAAATGGAGAGTTTGTCTTTCCTTTCATCTCTGAAGTAGACAGCTACTACTTTTTCTAATTCTCCTCCCCACCCTGGAAGAGTCTGCCTTCCTTCTGGGACTCTTTTGGATGAGACAGCCCCTAGACTTTTGACTAGCAGCTTTAAACATTGTCTGTCAGGAAGCAGCTGAAGTCATTATTATACATGCCTTTCAATTTATATTTCCATATGGAACTGATAAACTTCATGGGGCAGCTCTTCAGCTGATACAAGTCATCACAGCGTCTTTAACTTCAATGAACCTTTTTAATTTAACCGTAGAGGGGATGGCTTTTCTGCTGTTTACCATATTTCATACTGCTATTCAGCAACTCAAGTACTGCTTTTGAAGCTCTGATTGAAATTACTGCTCATTAAAGTCTCTGCCATTTTTTTTAAATACAATCATCCACATAAAATGCACAAACATTTTATCTGCTCCAATATTATTACTTTAAGTTTTTTCTCCAGTTAGATTCCGTAATATGACCTGATCCTTCTCACTCCATAAGTTTTAGCTGTCTGATTGGTCAGCTCTCTTAACTATTCTCCATTTCACTAAGCAGTATTTTTCTCCATTTTTTGAGGAGCATTTGCCTCCTTCTCATTCCTGTCATCTTTTAACCTCAGGAAGATCAACTCAGGAATACTGAATCATGCCCACCTTATTTTTTTAAGATAAAGCTGATATTTTCTCCAGAATGCTGTCATGTAGTGTGTGAACCATCTCTGCTAACTTTGCCAACTGAAGTTCAGATGTCCAGTCTAATTAAATCATCTGGCTCCTACTGTCACCAAAGGAAGGAGATAAGTTGACATAAATCACCTTTWAGGGCCATCTACTCTACATTGATTCTAAAGGAAGAAAAGATCTAGACAAAGGAAAAATTTTCAAAACCAGCAAGGGGATGGATTTAATGTCTCTACTGTTGTCCAGCAGTAAACTGTTTAGCACATTTAATCAAGAGCGTTTCATTCTTTCTTTTGCCTATTGCACCTTTCCAAAGCTGCTCAGCTAAGTACTCCATTTTGAATAGAAGACATTAATATAAATTGTAGGAGGTGGTACACCCTACCTCATTCAACAGCCCTAATCTCTTAGCCACTGTATCATTCTTATTTTTGTTAGTTTGGCCTTAGGGAGTACTTAAGTGTGACAAGCAAAATGAAAGAATTTCACCGAGCAACATTTAAGCCTTATCACAATACTCTGTAGCCTGTTCTTCTATCATATTTCCCTAGAGGGCAGGAAATGTGGGTTCCAGTCACCTCAAGGAGCAGAGGACAAGAAGTCTGTGTGTCCTCTATCACAACTGTCACGTCCCCCCATCCAATGGAAAAACACAATATAAGATTTTGTGAATCAAGCACTTTTCTAAACTGTGGCCATATGGCTAATTCATAGCAAGCTGCAGAGTAACAAAAAATTATCTTCATGAATATACATTTAAAAATACATGAAAAGAATGGACCCATTTCTTACATCTATTTGTCGTTGATGAAACTCTCTGCTGTTATTTGCTAGAAGTGAAATTCATTCCTGCTGGAAGGGCAGGCACAAGATTCACTCCACTTCAGTTGCCACATTATAATTTCTCATGTGAAAGTCATCCATCCCACCACATTTGTCACCAGAAGAAATGGCAAATAGATCCTCAGGAAGCCAAACTATGGGCTCTCAGCATGGTTGTGAACACAGCTGACCAAAAGCTGCTGCCTCAGGGGAAATGGGAGACAGATCTCTGGCAGAGGCACGTTTCCCCTGCACACATGCATGGCCCACCACAACACTGGCCAGCAGATCTTGCTACTGTGAGCATTACTGCCACCTCAACACTGTTTCCAGAGGGGAGGTCCCGAAAGTGGAGGCTCATCCTGGCTTGCTAAGGCTGGCTGACTCAAATTTGGGGAGCTGAAAGTCCATTGATATGCAAGCTTTTAGCTTCATGAGAATTAGTAGCTCTTAAACATTACATTCTGCATGGAACAAGAAGGACAGCTTATACACTTTGGCTGAATTTCATTTATTTACTTATTTATTTTTATTTTATTATTACAAGTCCCATTGCATCATAAACAGAAGCAAAATTCTCCTTTTTTTTTTTTAACTTTTCTTCGAGCTGAATTGCCAGCTCTGCATGCAACTATTCTCACAAACAAGATTACAGTACACTCTCCAGAACAAACAACACAAAATGTAAATGAATTCTTAAAAAATGAATTCAGTGGCTGTTGGCAAAGCTGATCCATTTATTAGCAACATCATCTTTCTAATTCTATCTTTTACATGTTTTCAGATGGCCTTTATCCACTGTAAAATACTTGTGCCAGAAGAGTGATGATTTTGATAGACAGTAGAAACTTTGTGCTACAATAGACATTATTACTTTTATAAACTAGTCTTTTTCAAAGAAAACAAAGTAGGCAAGTTCTTTTTGACAACTGAAAAAATGGCCAGTGCAAAAAGGAATCTCCAACTCCAAAGCATACCAGCTAGAGGCCTAGCTTCACTTAGCGAAAAATCAGCACCATTACCACTGCATAGGCTCATAACTGTCAATTGAATTCATTTTCTCTCTCTTCTAGAGCAATATATTTGTCAAATAGTAGGAGAAAATTTGTAATCCATGGAGAAGGCATAGAGAATGCAGAACGGCTTGGTAGGAAAGATAATGCCTATTGCAGTTCTAGGACTCATTATTTAATCTTCTGGCCGTATATAATTATAAATTTTAATATAATTAATTTAAATAATTTAATACTACCTTCTATACTTTCTTCCCATAGTATGTAAAGATAAGTATGGGAAATACAAAACCAGAAACTGTTAAGTTAAATTCTGCAAATACAATTAGTCTGCTAATAATAATAACTCACCTTTGTATAACGTCTCTCCTTAGATAAGCGCTACGTATATTATCTCCTACAGTCATAGACACAGAACAACAAAAAATTAAAGCCTTAGTTCAGTTTTCATGTAGTTAAATAGCAAAGTCCCTGTATATATCCAACAGAACAGGAACAACTAGGACTGAAAGAATATTTATTTTAACAGGATAAATATTGGATCCTTGGCTCCTACTTACCTTGTCGTGGTATGATAGGAATTACTCTCATCCTTGCAGTGAGCTGAATTTGTCATGGCAAGATAGAAAGTGTGTATCAATTACAAGGTACAAGGAACTCCATACAGTGCATTACAGTATCAAGGTTTCAGCATTTTAGTGTGTAGGACAGACAGACCTGACTCTTTTTAAACTGGCAGCACAAGCATTCCTGGCCTTAAGAATTTTATAGACAGATTTAATGAGGATAGCAAGTAAAAACTGCAACGATGCTATGAGGAAAACTTTGTCTTTTCTCTACCATAAATTCTAGTTTTAGACAGCACATTATGAGACCAGAACTCTTCAAATCCTCAGTGCAAAGACTCTTTTTCCACTAAGACACCTTTTAGAGACTTCGTAGTCTTGCTTGCATCAAAGACACCTAACAGTTTCTTTTTCTAACCCTTCCACAGGAGTTCCCTGCTGTTTTCTGCTTTATTCCCAGTCACGTCTATTCCAAGAAATAGCAGCACAAGCTCTTGCTCCTTTCTTATGAAAGAGAAAGGAGGTGCTTGCAACCCACTCCCTAGCTGGCCTTGCTCTCAGTTTTAAAGGTATTAGCTATGCATCTGAAAACTACTTCACACAGCAATGTCCTAGGCACAGACTGGAACGGGAAGAAGGCTTGTAGACCTTCAGTTTGCCTTTGAACAGCCAACTCACCTTGTTAGGAACCGTCGATAGGACTTTTCCCATAGATCTTATGAAATATAATACTTACAATTACTTTGTACCTTCTGTGACCGAAGAGATTAATTCAGAACAAATATGAAGGAAAGAGTGCCACCTGCTGTGATACCAGTAATATTCCCTCCAATCCACATGTACAGCAGACCTCCATAAGCTGAAATGGGAACAGGGTGAATTGCTTAATAGTTAACAATAATTAGGTGACAACAGAAATTATCACTTGCAAATGCCAATACTGTGGAGGTACTTTTTGATTAAGTTAAAGGGTTTTCTATTGCACTTTCATTGAGATAATAGATATGGTCCCATTCTCTAATAGAGTTTAGTACACRTATCTTTTTTTCTGCTCCTTCCTTTGTTCGGGCAGACACTGAAACTAAAGTTCTTTTAATACGGCATCTAAGCAGTGTGGCATACAGTATGCATGTTCTTGTGTTCTGATCCCTCTTTAACTTTATGCTGTCACAGAGCCATTGTACATATTTAGAGATTTTCTTCTACACTACTAGTTCTGTCTTCTTGACAGAAAATTGATTTTTCTCATCCTGACACATGAACCAGAATAAATCTCTTGCCCCATTGCCCAAGAGTTTACAATACCAACAACCACAGCTTTACAGCTGTTAAAGACAGGGGCATTAGAATAAGCATGAGCATACCAAAGCAGTTTGATTATTATAAAACCAAAAACCCTACTGTTCTGCTGATAACAAGCTACAGGCATTCATTCTTTGCTGCATTTACCCTAAGTATCCATCCAAAGACTTATAAATCTTTTTTGCTCTTTGGAAATAATGTTCAGAAATATCTCCAATTGTAAATGGCATCCCATCAGTGTTTTACRGCTGCACGCTCGTCTTGAAGCAAGATGGAAACCCCTGTTTATTTCTGCATTCACTTCCTTTGAAGATACTTCATTTGGAAGTGCAATACTGAAAAATGACTATTTGCCTGAGGTTTTTACCCTAAGTTTACAGAGAGGAATTCTGTCCCATTCATGACCTACGATCCATTACTTGATGGAAGATATGCAGTGGTTTATTCAAAATGTACTGGTGGTTTCAGATAACTTGTTATAGGAAAGGTGTCCACATCACATATCTACCAACTAAGTCTATCCTTTTATCCAGATGTCTTAGGAAACTATTCTAAGACTGAATTCTATGAATGTTGAAACATTGCTCCCTGTAAGGGGACACACAAGTTATGTATGTAACACATAGTGCACACGGTATTTACTCTCCCAATAAATCTGTTTCTGTACAGGGATAGAAACTCGCTGCACTGCTAGTATTGTCCTGCAGATGAATGAAGCACCTTACTCCCAATGATATCAAGTGAGATATTCACTCAGTAAGACTTCTATCTATTTTTGAAATGTAAAATTCGTGTAATGAGGCAGTAGAAAACTGTAGGCCTCACTTTCTGAGGCAAATGCATCATTTATGTTGCTCCGGTAAGACACAGCTCTCCTAAAATTCATTTTGGCATCCACTACATGTTAAAACTGAAATGACAGACTAAGCAGCTTCTACTGTAGCAAATACTAGGCAAAGGGAACAAGGGAAGAAAAAGACATCTTTACTGTTACAGAAGGATCTAGATTATTCTACATTTATACAGGGACCAGTGAACCAACCAGAGAAGAATTTTAAAGGATAATTTAGAATCCTTCTTTGTGCCCATATTGAGCACTTTTCTGACCAAACCAAAGAATCAGGATCCTTTCTATAAAATAATTTATATTCTCTCTGCTGATAAGAAGATAGAGGCACTTTTCACAGAAGTTAATCATGTTCCATTTATGATACATCCTTTTCTAAATCAGTTCCTAATTAAGGTAAATTCTTAGATTTGTGGAATTTTCTGTAATGCTTTTAGAATTAAAATATTACAGACTAAATTGATTTGACTAACAAGCTTTATAATTAGTTTATTTTGTAAGTGATAGGATTGCTAGAACTTCATAAACTAAAAATTAATTGGTACTAAGATCTAATATCACACGAGCCATCACATGAGCCAAATCTACAAAATCTGGCTAGCTTTAATATTAGTATGTTTGGCCTTAAAATAATGATCTAATATTAATAAAATATTATTTTAAATTGCTCTGTAGCTTTCTATCTAGCCAGCACTAGACTGACTTAGAAAATACTGTGATACAATATAAATAAGCTACTCTTGCAACAATTCTCTTTTTTTCTCCTCTTTTAAGCATCAAATTTTGAATTCTTTCACAAAGTAGATATATTCTTGTGCATAACTCTTCCTTCATTCCTCACAACCCAAAACCCACAGTTGATCTTGTTAATCTCTGTTTTGCTGCATACAAAATTATTTAGGAAATCTAAAGGAATCAGGAAGAAAACAGTGTTGATTCACTCAATGGGGGTAGTTTCATAGTTATTTTTCTTGCTTTAAATCACTAGAAGGAGAGAATTCTTTGTGTTAATATTGTCTCAGAACCAAGAGAAAATCTCATGTCTATGCCCAATTTTACCTTCTTTGCATAACTATTCCAATAATGCATAATAGCCTGTGTTTAGTGACCAAAAAGATCTGCAGGCTAGAAGACACTTTGGTAAGACTAATGTGATTCTACAGTTTGAAAAGTGTTGGGAGTGGAGTAGGGCTCCTCAAGGGACACTTACAACTTCAACATTTTTTCTGCATTTTTTTTCAACTAGGTAACTTTATGAAATAAAATAAGACATGTCTCCATAAGACAAAAAGGATAATAACATGTAAGCTAGTGTCTTGATTCTCTGCTTTATGCTAGTTCATAGGGAAGAGTGAAATACTAAAAACCAAGCACAGTTCAGCTGGAAGTGCCCAGCTGAAACCTTATTGATCTCAGTGGTGCTCCACTCCAAATATGTAACCAATCATATCCAACAAATGTAGTCTAGATCCATATACAGATACACACTCAAATCCTTATCACATTTTGCAATAGTATCTAAAATAGTTTTCTAATAATAAAAATAACTCAGGCTGGCAAATTAACATCATATATTAACAAGGTTATTATATCACAGTGTAACTTTATTTATAGGTATCCTTCCAGATATCAAAACACTATAAACTGCTAATGAGATTGACTCATCCCTTTAGCATATGTTTACTCCTCAAATCACGTGAGACCTTACTATAATTTCTAGTTCTGTAAATGGAAGATGAGGTCAATTTTCTTTCTATGAACAATATCTAAATGGGATTTGCCTTCCCTTGGAGAACCAATACAGACCTTAAGAAAACTCCCATGTGTTTCTTGACCCCAAACATCTATGTGATTTTGTTTCTTATACATTGTTCCATCTTCCTAGTATAACACAAACTAGTAATTGTATATTTAAGTCATAATGCATATCTATATATGCATAATGTCCATACATTTGTTGATTCAGAGTTTCATTTAAGATTTTGGTGTTCAAAATATTTCCCACACAGTTTAAGTTTTAGCGGTTTGCTAGGACACACATCTGCAGATTTGATTTGTGAATGATCCCAATGAGATCTACATACATAAATCAGGTCTGCAAACCAGCTCCCATTTTCAAACTTGGGTGCATAGAACAACGAAGAACTGATTTAAACAATGTTTATTCAGCAGCATTTCTAAAAATCAGACCTCTTACTGTAGTATTTGCAATTTAAATTTTGTTCAATTTTGTTTAATGCTCTAAGGCATTCCAATGTGAATATTTTGGCTTCAGTTTTTACCTCTTCTGATTGTGAAAATAACCTCTGTGCATAAGCGCTAGCAGAACATTATAGCTCTGAAGTTTCATAAAAATCATTTAAATGGCTATATTACTGTCTCTGTAGAACCACCAACCCATTGTGCTTTTGAAGTTCTCTTAATTTAAAAGGATATGTTGTATAAGTGAATTTCAAGTTTTAAAAGACACAAGTACCCACTGATTTAGCTGATCCCATCCTAGCACCTCCAATGCAATATACTCAAATTAACTGTGCAACAGGCAAGGAACAAGTTCCTGGATGCCTGTTAAGCTGAGGTTTGAAATGAGACATTTTTTTTWAAAAATTCCACTGGGATATCACCAGCACACTGTAAAGATTTAGGTCATGCTCTGCCTCCTTGTTAAAATAAAAAGGCTAATCAACCGGCATCTTCCATCTCCTTGGGATCAAGGCATGCATCCCTATCACACAATGATGCACAAGTGCCATCTGACTTTACAGGCTGCTCTGACCCACACAAACACCAGCACAGGACTATATCTCACCTACCTTTAGTTGTGCACATGTCTTCATCTGACCTAAGTGTTGTAGGTTCCCTTTATAGTCAATGGAAGGAATCAAAAACTTTCTAGGACAAGACTAAACTTCTCTTTAAAGCAGGTGACTGAAATAGATCAAATAAGCCATGTCCTAAATATGTCTGTTTCCTCTCCCTGGTGGGTGACTGTTTCAGATGTAGATATCTACCATTTAGGTATCTCTATCTGATCAGACTAATCCCACCCGTAACAACAATTAGTGTTTGATCTTTAGGTATTGTACCTTCTGGTGAACTGTGTAATTGCTAGGGACCCTACTGCAGCCTCCTTTTAATAAGGTATTAAGATTATTTTTAATTACTGTGGGTGCTAAGTGTCTTCTCTGAGAAAGAGAATAGGCTAGCAGCCAGAAGAGAAGCAGAGTCATGCAAAAAGTTTGGAGAGACTGGAGAAGTGTGCTCCTTATCTGGGCATAAAATCAAACAGCAGTAAAGACTAATTTAATCACTTGTCCTAGCTGATGAACATCCAGATGAGACCTTAAAGGCTAAAAGGCTGGGCATGCCCTTTCTGAACTGATCTGCAAAGCTATTACTGTCTTCTCAGGCTTATTTCTCTCACAGGTCCGCTTCTATCATGGCACATGTCAGATGCCACTCAAGCAGGATCTTTCTAGGTGTAAAAGAGAAAGGGTTGTTGGAAGGGCATTCTCAGTGAAGTCTCCTTAATCTGAAAACCCCAAATCTAATGCCCTTGAGGGCACGCTGCAAGACATATCTTTTTCAGAGAGCTGCTGAAGCGGCAAACTTGAGCCAGGGGTGATGGATAGCAAAAATGGAGAAACTTTCATCTTCATTATTTGTGTGCTAAAAGGTGATTGAATATTATGAAATGTTGTAGATTGCCATTAATTTCAACATACTGATTGACTGTTTTTTTAAAATACTTATCAAGAACACTCTAATGTATTAAATGGAAGTCTTTTGTCACTTTACAGTTTTAAATCAGTGTTAAATATAAAACCTCCTGGAAGACTCAGGCTGGACTGTTGGTATAGAAAAATAAAATATATACTTCCCACATGACAAAAAATATGTTACTAACATATTATAGAGCTTAATATGGCAAGCTAACATTTTTTTTTACTGGGTATTTCATTTTCTCTCCTTTTTGCCTATTTTTGGTTCTGCAAATACTTACATATGTACTTAACTACTCAAAGAGTCTACCTAAGTCTCTAAAGCTATGTTTGTTTTACTAAACTAGAAACGTTTCCATATTCCCCTGTGCGAGTGTATGACTTAGCCCTACTCAATTTGCGTATCTGGGGAGGGGAGGAGGAAACTAACATGAGCATTACCTTTTCCACACATGTGCACACGTACACACACACACACACACACACACGCACACACACACAGTGGCTTCCAGGGGAAGAAAGCTTTGCTGCATGTCTGCACAGTCACTACATACTCTAAGCGTCCATATCCTCATCCATATCCTATAGAAAGGAGGGAGGGCACCCAGCAGATGAGGATGAGCACAACCTGAAACTGTTTGTGTGACCAGAGTTAATCATGCATGTTTTCAACATTTTCAAAATTGGGGGTTTAGCCTGTGAGAGCTAGGCTATTTAAGCCTGCAGATCCATTAATATTTTTTTCCGCTTTTATCCTAAGAAAAATTTTAAATGGGGGTCACAATTCTTTTTCTTCTGGTAGAGTTAGTGCCTAACACGTTGTGAGTTACTGTAAGGAAATAATACAGCTTTCAACTGCAGATACCCATAGAGATTTTCTTTAGAAAGTTCACTTTTCCCTTTCCCTAAAGAGTCTTCCCAGAGGGCTGGAATAGGGTTGGGGAAAAGGATTTCTGTGACAAGGAAAATTAAAGAAATTAGTTAGAGAAGGTATCAGGATGGAATATAACATGTTTAAGATGTTGCTGCCTAAAAATGAATGGTGCACAATGTGCATCTGTAGATAGGTGCTATCCATGGTTCTTTAATTTACTCTGCCAATATGTCTGGAAAGCATTTATGTGTGAAACAAAATGAATTCGTATAGTCACAATGCCATTTTAAGTATTTCATCCTTCTAATCAGTTATCCTTCCTTCTAAAGTAACATCTGTGAAGGAAAAGACCTCATTCAGGTAGGACTTCTTTTTCAGTTGACACCCTACTTCCGCAATGCCTCCATTCTCTCCAGCATCTTGATCTAACAGGTGTCAGGCTGGAGCATTAATATGCTCAGTCCTGCACATGCATGGACTGCTGTACCTGCTGCATTAAATGTCATATGTTCCTTCTGCTCTTTTCCTGCACAAAGGTTTGGAGGATGACAGGAAGAGAGGAGAAGCAGGTAAAGCAGAAACATTCAACAAAACATTTAAACTATCTTAAATAAAGATTAGAAATTAGTAGGAAATTGTGAACTCCTCCAAATGGTACAACCTGATCCCTGGTAAAAGCAAGAGTTGGGATGGAGAGAGGATATTTTGGGTTGTTTTTTTGTTTTGTTTTGTTTTTTCAGGTACTAATATTTTATCTGGAGCTTCATTTGGATGCATTTCTACAAGACACCATTGTAAGGCAGAAGGAGATCTATTCAGATATAATAAGGAATATTCAAGTTAACTGCTCCAAAGTAATACAATAGGGACAAAAGAAACCTTTTCTCTTTAATATTGCAGAACTGCTGATCCATTTTTGCTGGAATTTTCCAAAATAACTCATCCTAGAGTAGACATCTGGCATGGGACTTATCAGCCTGAACAATTTAAACATGGCAGTTACAAGGAATTCAAAACATAGTCTCGAAGGGAAAAGTTTTGGTCAACCTTAGCTAAAAGCATTTAGTGGAACTAAAATATAAGAATCTGTAAAATTAATATCTGTATAGCATATAGTTGAATAGACCTGTATGGTTTTGTCAAGGTCTATTCATGTGTACATAATTAGAGTACTTAGAAAAATGCCTTTGAAATAAACTTTAAGCAAAAGGCTTAAAAAGAAAAAAAACATTATGAAAGCTGTCACTTTTTAGAGCAGAGCATATCCGCTCCTCCTAAATTTGTTTTCAGAGTTCAAAAGACAATCATTGGCTAATTATCTCTCAAATGCAGTACTATTGTTTGAATTCCAGGCATCTTTACTTGCTTGAAAAATACTTCTTTGTCCTTAATGGCGTCTCTAAACTTAATTATTTTTGTGCCATTTTGTAATGCACTACAGAAAAGTCCCTGGTTACAATAATAAAAAAAGAACTTTCTATTTATCTTAGGAGTCAAAAACATTTTAAACTTTAACACAGGGGTGTTACGAGCTGATTTACACTGGAGGAAATTTCTCTCCAAATTTTTACTAATTGCATAAACAATTCAGAGTAAGGATTTGGAACCATAATATACATCAAACTCAAGGCAATCTAATCCATTACACTGAACCATTTCCAGATCTCCTCATCAGGACACAGAGACACCTTCTGGACATTTAGCTCATGCATCTATGCACACTTTCACCCAGTAAGGAGCAGCAAAATCAATATGAACTCACTTTCTGAAAGTTATGGCCATTTTCAAAGCCTTCATGAAAATCAACAGCTGGTTTTAAGAACTCAAAAGATTTGCTGCTACAGGCAGTCTTCAGTTTCCCTGTGTCTATTTCTGTCTGTTTAAACTTCTGTACTGATCACATGTATGTAGGCTTTGGGAACTTCTTTTAAATCTGCGCTGAAATAGCAGCTACTCGAATGAACAAATGCCACCTTTTACCCAGGCAAACTTCATATTTGTTAGAAAAATATGAACCTACTGAACCAGCTGATGCAGATGCTTATTTTGATATCTAATTGTTGTAAACTTGAAATAATGCATGTGTTTATGAGACCCATAAGGCTTGTTTTGAATGACACAAATAATCTGTCAATTTACAATATCCTGCTCCGTAGCAGAAGCTGGTTACTTCTAGGACCCAGGATAATGTCTTTTCACAAAATATTGGGACAGTCTTCAAGGGCAGACTAAAAAGGCCCAGGGGCATTATTATTTTAAGCAGAAAACCACTACTAGGCAGCAATCATTACATTTCTTTTTTTTTATCCTGGAATAGAAAGAAAGGCTATAAAAAGCGGCTTTTGTTGTTTGGTTTTGTTTGGTTTTACCAGGTAGATACTTACAAAATATTTCCACTCTGAAATAAAAACCTAAATGTCTGTCACAAATCCTCAGCACTTTTGCTCAGCTGTTATTAAGGGTCTTGAACTGAAAGAAATAGGATGGCTTCTCCCAAATTAAAAAGGGGAAACATCGGCAGAAAAAGCTATTTACTGGGACTATAGTGAACCAGTACACTATACTGTGTAGAAAATGAATTTTAATTTTCTAAAAATTTCTTAGTAGGTGTTTGTTCAGCCAAGTAATTCTCTTGGCTAATAGCTTTGGGGGAGTTTTTACCATTATAGATATATTGGAATTCATGTTCTGCAATAAAAATACAAATGTTTTTTAATTCAAGACCTGGTTAAAGCAATTTTGGTATAGATGTAACTATTATAGCATTTTTTTACTGATTAAGATGTTAGGAGGGTCCCTTAAGATTTAAAATGGATCCAAAATATTCAAGATATGGTTCCACAAAAAAGCCGTTAGGCATTTTCCATCTTAATCCATTGATATTTAAATATTTCATGGCAACCTCCACATTTTACAGAAGTACATTATATTTTCAAGGTTCTGTTAAATCATCTGTGAAACCTCCTCATGGAAGGCTTTGCTGAATCTTAACTACTGAAAATTAGGAAGTAACTGCTGCCAAACTTTCATCTTTATACAAATACAAAGAGAAATGGTTAATTATGCTGACATTATTGTTCTTATCAACTTTCAAATATAAAATCTTTGACACATTTTTTATATACATATGCATGTATATTATAGGTATATATATTTAGCTGTACGTGTGTATATATAAAATATGTATATATGTGTGGGTATATATATAGGTATATTCTTAGACATCAGCATATCTGAAAAGCTTTCATATTGGCATCTTGAATACTGAAGGCTAATTTCCCAGAACTTTCTTCAAAAATCTAAATGGGGGGGACTTGTTTTCTCTCCCAGGGATCAATTCCATAATCACCGTGTGTGCTTTTGCTTCCATCTTCAAATTCTCTTTTGGTTTCATATTCAGACTTCATCTCATCTTAAAGTAAACACCTAAGACAGGCCAGGTAAATGCTGAATATGCCAAAGGTGATTAGCTCAAATGTGGGCTTCTATGCTATGAGTGTTTAAAGTTAGATGAGATGAATATTTCTCTGAAACAGGCTTTTCAGTTTCTCAGATCCTATTAAGAGGAAGCATTTTTTTCTGTGATTTGCTGCTGCATAAATGATTACAGAATTCATTCTTCTGACCTTCACAATGCAACAGAATGTATGTATACTTCATGTGCATAACACCATACATTGGTTTTCCACAGTAAAATTAAAGCATCTGAGATGTTTTCATTTTATGTGTTAAATTAGGGTGCTACATCTTTTTTTTCTTTCAGCTGTATTTTGCTGACAGCTATGTCAACAGGAATTTGGAATGTAAGGTTTGTTTAAGCAAGTTGCAATACCCTACTTTTCATATGAATTTAAGCTATACACATATCTGTTCCAGGAAAATGGTCTTTACAAACTGCACAAACTGGCAAAACTTTTCTTGCTCTTACTAAACTTTTTAATATTTCTTCATTTTTCCCATCTCCTTCTCCCCTCCCCATGCATTTCTGATCAAATGTAAATCATTCAGTAATTATAAAAGGCTTTAATGTCAGTTGCTCTCTGTTCATACATTTCTTCATAAAATTACTGATCTRGACACATTTGGGATATTAATGTGTGTTTTCCTTCCATGTACATTAAATGAGTGGCTTTTTTTCCTACCAGTTTCTTTTATATTGTTTACTTCAAAAGAATTAGCTTCTTTAACACTATTTCTTGAATACCACCCTCCTTTACAACTTATTTTTTCTCACATGCTGTCATTTTCACTTGTAAAAAGTCTCAGACAGTATCTCTTTTCCCATTTCAGTAGCACAGTAAAATTTCAGTCAGTCTGTTTTCATGAATTATTGCTTACCAAGGGAACAGAAAATCAGTCACTTACTAACTCCGGAAATCACTGAGGTTATGTAATGCAATTTTATTTTAACTGAGAGACATAAAGGGTTTCAAGACATAGATGCCCTACCAAAAATGTCTCTAAACTTTTGCAAGTTTTTGTAATTTCCCTAGTGATCTTTACTGTAACCTTGTTTGACTTTAGGTAACTCACTTCAAATCAGTTTCAGTTTCTTTGCCAGTGGAATGGAAATAGCAGTGCCTCCCTTCCTCAGAAATCATTTTAGGAACAATATATTAAAAGTCCTTTATCAGCCAAGAAACATCAACCAACAGTAATAATTTATTAAAAGTGATAGCTGTCCTCCCAACAAATTGATGTAAAAACTCAAAATATGATGGTTTTTTTTTCCAAAGAAACATAATTTTTCAGCAGTTTTACTTCAGAAATTTCAATATGTTTTGTTCCAGTTTGGCAATAAGTTTTCTTCCCTGGAACTCTTATAGCACCTCTTAGCATTTGTTTTTCAGGTATGTTGAATATTTAATGATGTCCCTTTTAGGACAGTTTCAAAGCCCAGAATTACATTTCCCTGAACAATATGCTCGTAATCCATCACGACAATTCAGTCTGAAGGTCCTCAGATATATCTTTAGTGAAACACCTCCAATTCATAAGTAGGGGCAATACTGAAGAGCCCCTTCACCTTCTCCTGCTGCAAACTGACTAAGTTTGGCAAGTCAATATTTTTCACCATGAGACTGCCCGAAATTAAGAATTCTATTCATTTTTTCCTCCAAAAAGTTCTGGAAAAAGCTGTTTAGAAATTTGTATATTCTCTAACCCTTTCCTTATCTCCCTTGACACTTTCCAGTCTAAGTTCATAAAAGGGCTACTAAAAGTCTTCAACAAAAAAAGTTATCAGAATTCTGTTTTAATTCCCTATTTGCACAGTCTTGCTGCCAAGCACTTTTAAAATATTAGCACCTGTGGAAAAATAAAGCACAGGAAAACCTTACTGGTTGACCCTGCTGTCATGGTTGTAAGCGAAGAATTAGCTGCCTATTACTGCCGTGTTTTGTCTATGAATGACAGAAGTTGTTTGGCTTCTACAGAGTTTTTCTACAGAATTTAGTCTCTTCTTAGCATTAAGTGAAGCTCATCCAGAACTTTGTGTATCTAAAATTACTCATGTAAAATGACAGTCATGCACCCTAACTTGGAGCATATCCCTTAAGTGACTAAGGGTGCCAACCCACTCTGTCCCAGCTTTATTCACTTAAACGCTATCTATCTAAACAAGTCTAGGCAGCCATTATAGCAGGGGATGGGGAGGGGAAGCTGAAGTGATTCATCTGAAACTATCTTAAATATTTATCTTAGGGTGGGGGGGTAACTAGCTTAGACTGAGGCCAGATGGATTGTATCTAAAATTATGTGTTTAGCTACTCCAGTTAAGGCATTCTGAGTCATCCTCTGAATCACCCTGTTCTTCAACATTGGCTATATATAGTGTATAGGCAAAATAGCTTAAAATTAAATGTTCATCTTTAAATATCTGAAGTCATGGCAGATATATCCCTACTTGAGTTATCTCATGTAGGTGTCATTTAGTCATGCTGGTTAAATGCCTAAATTTAGTAGTACAAATAGATATCTAAGTACTTTTGAGGTTCAGTTTCAACAGCAATTCCCTTCCTATATCACATCATGCCTTTCCCTCTGATATGATATGCATGCACAGGCTTTTGCGCACATTCCCATAAAGGCCATGTCTTTGCCTGCATCCTCAAGGAAGAATGTGCCTCTTGGAGCAGAGGCACTTAGATGCTTTGTTGCATGTATCTGAGGTCTCTGATAGATTTTCACATTCCAGAAAGAGGACATGTGAAAGGAGGTTTGAACCTGACAGCAATACCTGTAACTCCTGTAACTCCTATAGCACTACAGTGACTAAAAACAATCCGCAGAAACATACAGGACTCAGTATATGGATTCACTGTGACTCCACAGTGCGGTCCTGTGGCACTGATTCTTGCACTGTTTTTGTAAGCTCTACTTTGAATGCTACTAACAATTGCCTATTTTCATATTTTATTTATTGCTGGCTTTATTTTAGCATTTCATGAAACACACATTTTGGCCATTGTGCGCATTTCAGAAAAAGGAGGAGGAAAAACTCAGTCATGAATGCTATCAGCATTTTAAAATATCTGGTTAGTGACACTTGTGGGACAACACATACAAATCATCTTTTTGATTATTACTGTGGTAATAATCTTATTACTGTGGTAATAACTGTGGTAGTAATCCATTCTGAAAAACATGAAACTCACTTTAGCACCATCACATCAAAGAGATTGTGAACTGAGTATGCTATGGAGGATTACATTTTTTTTCCCTTTTGTTAGAGTGGCATCTCTAATACTCAAGAACTGCATCCTGCTAAAATCCACAGAACTGAATTCAGATAAATCATTGTGAAAACAAAGACTTTCTGTTTAGATTGGCCAAGGTTTATAAACATTAAGCTATTTGAAACACAGCTAGGCATTAATTAAAAAAAGAACCGTACCAGTGAGTCTATGAAAATAAGATCAATGCAGCTGGAAAGTTAAATATGTAGATGAGTGTGATCATATAGCTATATTAAATGTAATTGTTATTAATAAGTTAGATCTACTTATTATAATGAATGTCATATATAGTTAATTACAAGCACAAATCATAAAATTGGAATGATAATATTAGATTGTTCATTAGACTGTTAAATTCATTGACCTCGGTAGATCTCTCACTTACATGGGTGCAGTCTGTTCAAGTAAGCAATGGTATATACATTCTTTTGTTACCTCCCATAGCATTAACTGGAAGAAAACTAGAAACTATATAAAAAAAAAAGTCTTCTTTGAAAAAAAAAAAACCTCTTCACTTGTTAGACATAAAAACAGACTTCTGATAAGATTTTTTGGCCATTCCCAAATGGTCATATATTTGTGTCTGGGACAGTATTGAAGTCTCATGTTTGCTACAAAAAGCATGCATAGAAAGAGATGGGTAAATTGCTGTATTGTCTCTTTCTATTTCAGTTTAGAAAATACTTCACGTTATGAGCAATAAAGATCAGAGGTATCAAAGTGTTTTAGTACAATAGGCCTTTTTTCCCTGGGAGACTGACATTCACTTCTGATTTATGATACACAATAAATTAGTTTGGTAGTGGTCTCAATTTATTTCCTTATCTATATATGTCCAGATCCCAAAACCACTAAGTAATTTTGTGTGACTGGCAATCTTTGCTCCAGAGAAACTCTGGACAAGAAAAGTGCATTGCAAGTCACTACTGGCCTGAACCTGCAGAACTCAACAGAGAAAGACCATAGTGTTTTCTTATACTTAGCATGAGTCTAAGCAGAAACACTAGTCACTTATTAGAAGCCCCTGAATCCACCATAGAACTTAATGAACATAACTATATTTTCCCTGTTTTAAAGACTTTTGTAATTTCAATTTCAGTAAAGTTGTGATAACATAATAAGAACAAATAACTTTAAGACACATTCCAAGCAGCAGCATATTTCTGCACTTTTTTTTTTTTTTTTTTTGCTTTTGAGATTGGCATAGAGTATATTCTGCTATTCATAAAATAAATATGGTAGATGTCACCTAGTGTTGTATTGTGATTGTTTTGTTATCTTTATCCTTGGTTGTACCTATTGTACTTTTACTGTATCTGTAGTCTTCCAAGGTCTTTTTCATTTTCCATTAATGGGAAGGCATGTTCTGTGGTTTTGCAGGTTTTCTCTTGCAAGGTTATGGCTAGAGATAGCTCAGGAAAGCAGAGTTTGCTATCTGCCTTGCCTCTGAATAGAGTAATACCTGAAGCAATTATTCTGTTGGCTCCAGATTCTTGTTGAATACCTTAAAAAAGTACTTGCCTCTCTTTCAAAACTAGCATTTTTGTAAAAATATATGAAGTAATACTTAGAATTTTCCCAGAATCTCTGTCATTGCTGTCTTCTTCATGGGGAAAATTTACCTGCAAGACTCAGACTTCTGTTACTGCTCAGCTCTCTGTAAAAGGTCTGGATAGGCTAAGTGACAGAAAAGACTTTAAATATTTTTACTGAAATCTGAAATTGAAATGTACAGGTCAGTCCCCAACTTTGATTTATCTACAAGAGATCTTTATTTGTGTCGAAAGTACAAGATTCAGGAGACTTAATGATTTTCTGCTTTAGGCATTTTTTTCCTAAAATTTTCATTTGTGTCATTGTTCAAAAGTATTCCTTTCTATCATTTCTGTGATTTAGACAGTTTAGGCATTTCTGTCCACACTGCTACAGTGTGGGGCTGCATAAGTATTAGCAACAGAAAGAAATGTTACGGGAAAGAATAGCTGGCAACATGCATGAGGAGAAAGCTCATGAACTTGAAAGATTTGGTATCTGGATCCCTTCAAATATGGGCAAACATACCATAAAAAAAGCAAGAAAGTAGACAGGAAGAAAACAATATGGGTCCATGGCAATTAGATATAGTGCCAAGATATTGTTATTGATCATTTGATGTGAAACTGTAGTGAAAGCTGAAAGGTTGAAAGTTATCAGTGTTAAGTTATGCTCCTCATACAAAATCTGTCCTGATACCTGAGACTTTTTGAAAATAATTCTCTTGATTTAAATCTTCAAGTTCAACTAATTTTAAATTTAATTATTCACCAGTTTAAAGTTCAACCAGCATTTTAGACAGCATTTCTTATTAACTGAATGGTAGCAGTGGAAAACAGATCTTTTAAAAGTTTGGCCTAGGTCTAGTCTTCTGTAGATCCTGCTCATCCCTTCAGAAAAGTGCATCTATTTTAAGTGTTTGCCAGTATAAAAGTTGCTAATCTCCACTTGACTGGCAGAGCTTTTCTTTCCTTCAAGTGGATCTGTTAATCTTATTACACGGGTGAAGAAGCCATTGCCAGAGAGGTGGGGGTTTCAGAAAATCCATATTTCAATATAACATCTTAAACAGTGTGTTCAAAGCGTCTGCTGTGTGTGGAGCCTTTCTCTTCACAAAGTGCTGCTGACTGACAGACAACATTGTCTTTCTCTTAATTTTATGAGTATAATCAACCAATGCCCTTCAGTATGTTTTGTCTGTATAAAATATTGTATTCTCCCAGTAAAGAGTAATACAAATCAAATTAAGCTGATCTGCGGTCAACTTATGACACAAAAAATATCTCTTCTATCAGAAAGAACACATGCAGTACCTAATTTATGTAAAATTATTCCCTGGGATTGGATACAGTGAATGTGACTATAAGGGAACCCCAGTCAAGATTCTCCTTTTGGGACTAAAATGCCATGTCAGAAGGATCTGGTTTGGTCACTTGTTTAGGCTTCGTCACAAACAGACAACAGAGCAGGAGGTGTAATAATGTGGCAAATACTTGTTTTACTCTCTTCACTTGAAACAGATGGTTATTATAAAAGTATTGTACAGGATGAAGGCTTTGGTGAATATTGAATGTGAGAAATCTGAATCTGTATGTGAGAAAGACCTCCTTTTTTTTTAACTGTGAAAGAGTCAAAAGTCTTGTAAAGCACCACACACTGTCTCAGTAATTGCAAGAAGCTTTCCAGAGACCTGACTTCCTTTTCAGTAGCAAAAACCTGTTATACTTTTTTTCCTGTCAGGGAGAGACTGATTATCTTAAATCCCATTATTTTTGAAATTCCACCTGTAGGTCCCACTGCTACTGCATCTTTTCTTCTTCAGAGGCAAAAAACAGCACAAAATAAAAATAAAGAATATGGTCAATACAAAGTAGCATATCAGGCTGCATCTTTGTGAACCATAAAATTAGGTACACAATTTAAAAAAATATTTCAGTATTGACAGAGCAGATAGGTATGTAGTGTGATACTTAACCTCCACTGTTGCAGTATCTTGAGAGATTCCCATATTTTTAAAAAGATATTTACAGCTGTCTTCAGTGCTTGTTCTTTCTCATAGACTTTGTGTTCTGATTGCTTTGCCCTTAGAAAGAGCTATCCCTTGGTCTGCTGGCATCCGTAATAATAAACACAGCCACAAGTTTATTTGGGAGGACAGCTGTTGAAAAGCTCATGTTACCACTGATGCACTCTGCACTCTGTGTAGCGAAAAAGTGGCTCCAGCAAGCAGAAGTAGGTGCGAAGGAAGCCAGCCCCACACAGCAGGGTGACACGAAGGAAGGAACTCGCAATTCAGCTGGATGGAGAAACAGCATACATCAGTAACTGCCAAGAAGCTCATACATCAGTAACTGCCAAGAAGTTAAACACAGAAAATATTTTATGCATTGGCAAGGAGGATAGTCCATGGCAAAACGTCTCCTATAGAGGCACTTAAAGTAACAATTTCCCCTCCCTATCCATAGAGTTTATGGACCAAAACCAATTGTGTGTTGCAGCTCTCATACAGAAACAGAACTGCTAAAGCTCCTGCCCTTCACCTAAAAGAGATACTGTCATAAGTCCATCTTTGCCAGTTTGCAAGCAAAGATGGGCAAAGAAAGCACATTTATCTGTGCAAAAAGCAGATATAGTTGCATATATGCAATATATGCATATGCAAGTATAGCATATATACAGTTGTCCACCATGTAAATGACAATACTTATCAGGTAAGAGATATACACACTAATAATAAAAGTACAGCACTGTGAGAATTTCCCTGATTTTATGGATGCCTTTGAAATGCTCTGTATGTTTCTTTTGCAAAAGGAATCCATGAGAACCGTATATCTTCACCAGTAGCTCTGATTCTTAACTCCAATACTTCTAAGAAGTTTGAATTTATAGGCAGGATTTATGTGAATTATAACAATTAAAATAGAAGATATATAACATAAGAGCATATAATTTGAATTACAAACCCTGTTGTTTTTTGAGCTTGCTTCTATCTCTTTCAGCCCTTAAGTATTTCATATTAAATAAAGATTTTCTGCACATACATGCATTTTAGCTTTCATATGGTTTTCCTGGCAAGGTTACATGCTGAGAATTGCTGACTTCAAAGCCTTTCTTAGAAATATGCAAGAAAATAGTGAATAAAAATAATACTCTGAAGTGTTATATGATGAAGAGTTAGATATATAGCACCAGGCTACAATACCTGGAAGCCAAAATTTTCATGGGACATAAATGCTGTCATATTTTTCGGTAATTACTAGGAGTTCCCAATGTAAATGACAGTAAATATGAGAATGCACTCAAATAGAGATAAAAAATGTTGTTGAGAATGTGATATTTTTAATCCAATACTTATTAAAAAGGCAATTTTAAAACTATAGTAAAGATGATACAAAATACTGCCATGAGATGTAACAGTATGATGAGGGAGGGCAAATGGACAAATGACTGTTTTTCAATATTGTTGTAATGTATGACAGCAATTATTAGGACTGTTCAGGCCCGTTCCTTACATACTTCCTTTGTTAAGTACATGAGTTGCTTTAAAAATTCTGGAAAATTAAATTTACAGCTTTAACTGTATTTTTATAGCACCCTGCACAGTGGGACCCTAATGTTTGAGTACAGCAATGCAATGCAATACATATATATAACTAAACCCGAGTATGAATAAATAAATGAATAATATGCTATTCAGAATTGCTGCTATTCAGAAGACAAGAACTAATACTTTTCTATGAAAGTCTATCCCTGAAAACTGATTAACCTTTTGGTTCTATTTCTTCTCTTCTCATTGGTAGAATGAGATTTCTTGGGCACCTACAGCCCCATGCTATACAAAATGGAGAACTTTAAAAGTACTGTTTTGTTTTCTTTTTAGTTAACTTAAACATATCTTCTCTTTTTAGCTAACATGTATTCCCAATCATGCTAAAATTATAGTTTTTCATGAATACAAATTAGACATAAAGTCAAACAATGAAGACAAAGAATAATATGAATTAGCATAACACCTCAAATTACTTAGAGATGAAGTGAAACAGAAGAACTGATGTAAAACTATTTGCGAGGAAGCAGCAGGGGAGAGCTTAGCACTCTAGAAAGTACACAGACATACAACATTTGAAAATGTGTCCCTTTTGACATATCTTTATAAAATAATCAACTGCAGCTCTCTTCTCAATCAGTCTAATCAGAAATGATTTGTTATAGCCTAAAATCTAAAAGAAATTCTCAGACCAACTGCTGGATTTTCTAAAGTACAACTGGACAGCCTAAGGGGGAAGGATAATGTGTTCCAGTGGAGCAAGTTCTAAAATATTCTACGGCAGATGGAGTTTTGTTTTTTGGCATAACTAGATTACAGATTACATTTTATTTTAAAAGTTTGTTATGCTTTTTTTTTTTTTTAAGTCCATGATCCCTCTTTGTGAAAAGCACATGAAACAGATTTTAATTCAATGTTAGAATGCACACTGTAATATCACTTTTTACAGACAGAGAGTATAGCAATTTCTAGAGGTAAAACTGACTGATGACTTCTATTTTAAAACCCTATTTTCCATTCCATTCCATATATCTTTACCAAAATATAACCTTGTGCTGAAAGCATCATTATTATCACAATTTTTGTCGCTATTATTATTAGGAATTTTATGAGCGAGAGAATTTCTAGAGAAGATTTCTGCCATTTCTCATAACAAGATTGGGGAAAGGTTGCTGAAATTCAGTGCCTACATTCTGTAGAGGCAAGAAGATCACCTTCTATTCTCACAAAAATCTTCCTAAAAATGATTTAATAAGAGAAGCTTCATTCACCATGCTATATCTGACATGTATGTGACATCAAAAATATTAGTTCACACATTTTCAGAGGTTTGGGGAAACCTTCTCTGGGACATTTCCTGGAATTTAAATGCTAAACTAAGAAAACTCAATACTTTTAAAAAATATATTTTTAATGCAAATATGAAAAATAGTTTAGGAAAAAAGGTATCTGATCTTGTAATATTTATATCTCACACAAAATTTTTTTATTTCTATTCTCTGTGTGGGTTATTAACCATCTCCAGTGACTTATGATCTGGATTTATTAAAATGCACTTTATTCATATTTCATACCACCCATCTTTACACCATTGCAAATGAGGAGTTGATGGAGTTGTGGGACCGCCGTTCCAGACAGCCGGTTCTCAAGCAAGCAGGCCCAAAGAAGGCTGTCTGGAGAACGACCACGTCAACTGCTGAAGTGAAGCCTGCAGACTGCCCCGCGGGATCTGCACACAAAGGCAGCTGAGGAGCCAACAGCACTGCTGTGGCAGGGTCCCCAGGGGCAAAAGCACCCATACAGAGTTTTAGTTGTGTGTAACCATGTAACCCTGTAATACAGTACTGCCATTGCTAGTAACAGGTCACAAGGTTGCTGAGTTTGCAAGGCCTCAGGGCTGAGACTTGACAGGCCTGCTCTGTCTGAACTTTTCTTGACCAGCCCGTAACTTTATTTTACTCCATTTAGCTGTGACAGCAATTGCTCTAATTGACCAGGTCTCTATGGCTAATTTGTTTTACTTTTGTTTACTCTTGTGCAGTACRACCATAATTTTATAGAGAGAACAGCAACAAGCAGTTATTTTATTAGAATGAGATGTTTATGACTTTAACACAATGGCATAGTGTAGAGAAATACAGGCCTCATATGACATCAGGGCCTTGAGAAGTGGAGATGCAGGAGGTGGTGTAGAGGGATACACTTCATGAGATAAGAAATGAGGCACGTGCCTGGCACTGGACACCCCACAGCTATAAACAACTCACCCATGATCAGTTAAAAAAAAATGCAGATCTGGAATTGAACAAAACTGGTTTTAGGGATAACAAGGAGAGCAAAGAAATGGTATCTAGTGTATATAAAAGGCACCATATATACTAAATTCAAATGTAACATGGAGCTGTAGACCAATGAAGAAAGAGAAAACTGTAAAAGTTTGTTAGCAAGCATATGAGAATGACCCCAGGTGGATCCCCAGGTGTTGAAGAATAAGCCATCAACATGAACATCATATTGCTCCCAGCAAAGGACTCCAAATGCCAACAGCTCCTGGTAACACCTTCCCACTGCCAACACCAGAGTGAAACCACCAACCTCAGGACCCAGAGAAGCAGCAAGCATATCACCAGGAAAAGAGGTAGAAATTCAGTGTACATATAATAATTTTAACTGCATTATTATGTTTTTCTTTTTCTGTAACAATTAGATCTGGGCTAATAATGATTAGACTCGTAAGATTTCAGTTATACTAACAATAAATTCTTGGCTTTAATTATATATGTGTGCTTCCTTTTTGTCCATGAACAAGATTTTGAGCATAACACTAGAGACCCACTGACCATGATGATAAACACAGAAAGAATAGTCTGATCACCCTCATTCAGGGGGGTAATAGTTGTTCCTCTAACTCTGAATTACCTCTGCCTTTGACTACCTGGCAGACATTTTGGCAGACACAGTTTTTGTTTTTTTTTCTCCAGAACTGGTATGTGTAGGTTTTTCCTTTTCATACGTTTCTGAAATGAAAAACATTGAACACCAGTCCATCCTTTTATGTTTCTAATAAACTAGCCACAAATATGAGAAATATGTTTTAGGATGACAATGAAATGATCTTCTTTTTCTTGTTTGTTTTTTCTTGGTTTGAGCACAAATTGAAAGTCAGATGGAATCCTCCAAGGTAATGATCCTTCTCAAGGGCAAAATTCACTATACTCACTTAAAGACCAAGTAATTATGCTTGCAAAAGCACAGAATGAATTTCAAGCCCCGTTCAACGGCAAGTCCCAGAACAAGACTGCAGCCCCTGTGCTATGATCTAAATCTACAGCTCAAGCAGCTATTGGACTATAAGTTCCACGGCACTTTAGAAGTTTTTCTTTTTCTTTTCCTTCCTGTGAATTTACAAAATTGACAGTCAGTGTACATCCTCTTACTTCTTCCCTTTCTCTTTACAGGCCCAACACCAGTTGTGAAGCAGCACGATAGAATATAGGCTACTAGTAGTGTTCAAATGCAAATTTGCTGAATAAATAGAGCATCTTGTAAGAATGGAGATAGTGCTCCAATAAAACAGATCCTGAAAGGTTCTAGACAGGACCTATTAAGCGAAACTGGAAAGAGAGAGAGTTTTTGAGCTAAGACTGTTTTTTCTTATTCTAATAAAGCTCTGCCATAAAGGGCAATATTCCCTGTTATGACCCTCTAACGTAGCTACTGTGACTGTTTCTTTTGACTGACTGCACTGGAACCCAAAATCCAGCAGTCCCAGATAGCAAGCAGTTTAAAACAGTCATCCCTCTTTTGAACTTTGGTCAATAGTAAATTGGTTATAAGTTACAACTAATCAGAGTATAGTCCAAAGTGACTACCTTTGAGATTCTTGCAAATATCACTGATAGATAAATGTCTATAAGTTTAATAATGTTAAAGGGTATTAAGTACACTGAAAACTGTGAAGAAATATATGTTTTTATAGTGTTATTGTGTCAATAGCTTTAGAGAACACAGTTTCTAAGAGTCTGTCACACATGTCATCTAGAATAACTGACCTTAAGTAAGTTATCAAAGAGTAATAATTATTTTCTCACCAGTGCCATATGTTACACTTCAAACTATCCACAATGCAGCAGGCTGAAAATAGACAGTTATAAATATCCTGCAGAGTATCTCATTCCACTGTTGTCTCTCTAAATGAAGGACAGAGCTCTTATAATTGGGGAAAGTAACCTCTAGAAAAAGAAGCAAAACATGTCCCTGTAGGTAACTCTGACCTCTTTATTCAATCACTGAAATGAGGCAATAAAACTTTCAAAGCACTTTTGCACCTAGCAACCACAGCATCAGCCTCTATAAGAAAAGTGCAAGCTTTAAGATGTGCAGCTTTATATGTGGACAATTAGCATGAAATGAAGCTTGTGAAAGAGATGATACTGGCTTGAAAGATACAGGAATTTTTAGTATAAGCTTATTACATCCACTCCATAACACTGGACCTTCTAAAATGACTCCCTTTTTCTATGCAGACAACAGCAGAAAAATACAAACCAGTTCCTTTTGCAGAGAAAAGCAGTCACCTCTGAACTAGAAAAGTAGCCATATTGTACCACTGAGGTAAGGAGAAATCAAGGGCAGAAATGTTTTGCTTTGACCAAAACAAACAAGAAGATATCTCCAACAACGAGATAGCCATCTGTATCTATGCCTTGATGTAGCCAGTGAAGGTCAGCTTTATATGTCCTTCTTGAGGTTTATCTCAGATAGTGCTCTGAGGTTAAAACAAGCTGTAATTTGTCTCCACTAGGATTTTACATGGAGATCACAATCTTGATTTAGCTACCTTGATGTAAAAATATCCCTATTTTTGCAGGAAATAAATAGCTTAAAGCGACATTTTCCATTTACAAGAGATGCCCTTAGGTCTTTAGTAGCCGTACAGAAAAACTGGGACCTTGGATATTAAGTCTTCATCTAACAGACATAGATCACATTAGATCACTCACCATTTCATAGCTGAAATCAAAATGTGATAGGACAATCACTAGTTAGCTGGACACAGAGCCCATTATTTAGTGTCTGGAAAAGTCAGGTATAGTCTAGTGTAACAAGAGTTGTACTTCAGAACTTTGTATTCAATAGGGTAAGCCTAGTACATTTATCCTTCCAAATCCTTCCTATCTATTTAGCATAATAATCAGGTTATAAGTGTTTCTTTTTGATATCTAAAGTGAGAACAGATAGATCACATCTTTCTTTTGTCATGCCTTTCTCCATTTGGGTGATATTGTCAAGAGTCAATCTCTGCAGTATAGTCAGAAAAGTTTGCCCTAGAAAGTCCATGAGACCAAGAAAATATTTGTACATCAGATAAAACAAAACAGGCTTCCATCAAAATGCAAGAGAGTTCCTAATAAAGAGTTTTTAAAGGTGTTTGTTTCCTGATTGTTGTGAGCTAAGCATTTCAAAATGAGGATTATTATATAAACAGAATTTCTAAACAATTGGCAGCTCTTTAATAGACATCAGAGGGTTTTTAAAGTGGTAAGTAGATGTAGATGAGCTGAGATGGAGATGAGTCCAGATTTACAGAATTTATACTTGGAATGATCTTGTGGAAGGCTTCAGGGCTAGCAAGTGCCTGGTGGGCTTAAGCAACTTAATAGGTTCAAACAGCCCAAACTGAAACATATAGGTTAAAAGTCCCTAAATGCTGACTGAAGCTTGAAGTATTTCTCAGATCTGGCTCTACTCAACTGCAGTGCCTTTCTAGGCAGAATGATATTAACCTGAATTCAAGCTGTTTGCAGATACCACACAGTCATGTGTCAGGCCTCCAAAAAAGGAGTTCCAGCCATGTCCTCTATATAACAACAGGCACCTGCTATATGATGGCACTGAGAAGGAAAATGGGGCATGGAGAGGTGACAGGCAAAGCACAAAAATCTGGGAGCACCTGCAATGTATCAGTAGCCACTTGGCTGCACCTTAACGCCAAATTTACAGAGAATGTTAATCTAAGAATAAGATTTTGGTTAGACTGAACTGGACTCAGCAATTGCCCGACAAGCAAGCAATACAGACAGTTAGTAAAAATGGCTTCATTTTGTGGCTGCTCCTGAATTTCACTGCAGTCATCACCTTAGGTCTTGCCTGGTGGCAGCAAACTATGTCTCTCTCTTTCAGACAACAGGAACACCTGTATTTACACAACTATTTGGGGGGGGAAAAAACCAAAAAAACAAAAAACCCTTCCAGATGTCTTTCTGTTACAAATGGAGCTTTACTCTAACCCTGCTTTCTATTCCCACTACTGTGGCTGGTCTTTGGCTACCTATCTTAGAACCTGCTCGAGAAAATAAGAAACCCTTCACTTTTTACAGCACAGTAGTTATCAAGAATTTTGTTAGGGCATTCGACTTGTACATGGCAACTTTCTGAGCCTTTTTAGCTTGTGATTCATCACTCCCTGCTCTATTTTTTCTTAAGACACTGCCACAACCACTGCCACTTTTTGAGCATCTAAAATGTTTAAATTAAGTCTAAGTTATTTTTCCAGATTCAAACATATGCTATTATAATTAGCAGATAAAGCTCAATGGCCCGTACATACAGGGAGATCTTTTAGATGATCACTTTGATTCCATCTTATCATAAAATTTATGAGAAAGAAAACTGTGACAATAAAATGGCATGTATCTTGGCAAAACTCTACCTACACTTTTAATGTGGCTGGAGCTTATGCTCCAGTTTGTATCTGTGATCTAACTTAATTTGAACTGAATATTGCAAAGCCCGTTAGTAGATTCCAGTAGGTGAAACTGCAAGTTACCATGCCCCCACAGCTTTCCAGCACCTTCTCTCCAGCACGTTTTTACAGAGGTAAAGTTCTCTAGGAAGAGACTTTTCCTGACACGCTGTCTCTCCTCCCTCAACACAGAGCTTTGATCCTTTGAAGGGGTACTCTAAAACTTTAACCAAAAATTTTTAGGATACTGGAACACGTCGTGTTTCTGTGGCCATATCTAATTTACACCCCGAGTTCCCAGCAGTCTGAGCAGACTACAGTTTGACTCTGCAATTAACAGGTCTGTGCTTCCCACTTAAGCAAATCACCTACTGATTGAGTATATCAACATTACATGGGAGGGTTACAGTATGTGCAAATATGTGAAATAATACAGCACTGTTTCCAAATAGCACTTAAGAAAAGGAGTGTACAAGACAACCATTATCCCTTTGCATCTGAGTAAGAGATCCATGGGCATAATAGCTTGCAGTTCTGTATCTGTAGGAAATTTTTATGGGTAAGCTGTTAATATGTGGAAGGCAAATATCAATTTGGACTTTACAGAGCAGGCACAATAACCAAGCCCAAATCTGACTGTGGTTTAAGTTTCATTGCAAACAAAATTAGTTCGAATGGCAGATCAAATAGCTGGGCTTGAAACAATTATCGTTCCATTATTTATCCCAACCTTTCATATTCACCTATAGATATGAGGTTTCAGTTATGCTCAGTGACAAGAACATTTTCAGGACAGAATTTCATCTTTATTATAACTGTATATTTGTTACAAGATTAATGTAATTAAGTTCATGCATGGAAACATATGTAAGTTTGCACCCCACTGTATCTGTTCATATTCCTATTTATATAATACATGCGGTACTTGGTGTTCAGATAATACCATCATGGACATAGAGTAAATGTTAGCCAGTTTATGCATGCAACACATGCACTGATTTTACTGATTTAATTTAGGTGGACAGCTTTAGATATAGAGTCTTATGAGTTGACATCTGTCACACATGAATGGCAGAATAAAGTACAAAGAGTGAAAACTTAAAGTGTGAAGTCTTGCAGCGCGTTTCAAGGAAGGAAAACATCTAATGGAATTAAAAAAAAACCTCACATGTTGAGGATGATTTCATTACTGACCTTCTGCTAAGAGGTCAGTCACTTGGATGACTGAAAAGCATTCAAAAATTTATCACTAAAATAGCTTATAGTGATATCTAGTGCTAGATTTTCTGCAGCTTTGATGTTATAATATGCAAAAATTCTTTATAAAACAAACAAAATATACAATGAAGGCATTTTAAGTGGCACTTTTCAGAGGATGACATTTATGCTTGTATGAAGAATATAACAATGTAAAGTTTTGCTCTTCCCTCAGAATGGAAGACAATTTTATTAACAACACAGAAATAGATCAAAATGCTTGATTAAAAAAAGCAAACTACAACATTTCATTTGGAAGTTTCCTTTATTATTTTGTATACTGTAAGCCCTAATAAATTTCCTAATAAAAATACAATACTAAATAAGTTGTTCCAAAGTAAAACATCTTTTAAATGATTAATCAAAACATTATATTCAAAAACATATTAACACATTGCTTAAATATTGTTCACAAAATCACAGAAAGGTTGAGGTTGGAAGGGACCTCTGGAGATCATCTAGTCCAACCCCCCTGCTCAAGCAGGGTCACCTAGAGCACATTGCACAGGATCGCGTCCAGGCGGGTTTTGAATATCTCCAGAGAAGGAGACTCCACAACCTCTCTGGGCAACCTGTGCCAGTGCTCTGTCACCCTCACAGTGAAGAAGTTTTTCCTCATGTTCAGATGGAACTGTCTGTGTTTCAGTTTGTGCCCGTTGCCTCGCGTCCTGTCACTGGGCACCACTGAAAAGAGTCTGACCCCATCCTCTTGACACTCTCCCTTCAGATATTTATTGATAAGATTCCCCTCTCAGCCGTCTCTTCTCCAGGCTGAACAGGCCCAGCTCTCTCAGCCTTTCCTCATATGAGAGATGCTCCAGTCTCTTAATCCCCTTAGTAGCCCTTAGTGCAATCCCTTAGTAGCCCTTCACTGCACTTGCTCCAGTAGCTCCATTTCTCTCTTATACTGGAGAGTCCAGAACTAGAACTCTTGGTGGAACTCTTTCACCCCGGCTGTTTTTTTTTTAAGAAAAAAAATTTACAGCTACATTAATTTGACTTCATGAGGCTTTTTAGTTTCGACAGAACAGTGGAGTTTACTGGGATATTGAGATATGTGTTACTTTTCTCTGACAAGATTTTATCTGGAGGGAGAAATAGCAGTGTAGCTAAGTTTCTTGTGTGCATTTGCATAATAGTGTTTCACTTGTGAATACTACCAATAAAGCAGTTTAGAAAACCAAAAGAGAATTACATCAGTCTTTTTTCTTAGAGCAGAACTTTTTGCCCTAAAATCTAAAATCACGAATCTTTTCTGCTTGAAATTCATATAAGAAATGACATTTTAAAAATATATATAACATGTTAATAAACTAAGTAAATCAATAACTTGGAGAAGAACAGAAAGTAATTTTTCTAAAGCAGCACAAAATCACCAGTTCCTCTGTAATGACTATGTTTATTTGTATTTCAAAATAATTGGAAATTATCCAGCCTGCATGTAATACAAAATTATTTTGATCTTATTAAAAAAAAATCAAACTCAGTATCTCAATTGTTTTCCATTGGTAGAAATGTGCATTTTTGCTTGTCTTTGCTATGTCTATACTATGGATTGATGCTTAAATGAAAAAATATCAGGAGTGGAATCTGTGCTTTCTTATTCTAGAAACTGTTTCTTTTTAAACCGAAAAGGATATGGAATAAAATATAAATTTTAACTGCAATAAGAATTGGTAGATGTTCTGAAAATTAAGTCATTAGACAATTAATTTTTAGTACTAATTTAAATTGACCACTTTCAAACACATTAAAAAATTGTCCTATAACTGCCATGATTTTGTTTAGTTTTTACTTCTGACCAGGGTTATAGTCAGTAGATGCAGAGTTATGTCTCTCTACACAGAGTTAGTCCTGATTTTCAGTAATTTAAGTTCACATCAGCAGATTATAGGGCTTAAAAGAGTTTTTAAAGCAGTGACTCAGTATTTCCACAGTAATCAACAGAATAAGAGCATGAAGGTCTGGATGAACAGGTGGTGGCAAAGTAAAAATTCTTTCAATGAGTCAGTTATATTTCTTTATTTAAAATGAAAGATATTCTAAATACAAACTTCTGTCCACTCAAACTAAGATATAGTTGTTGTAATATGATCATGTGATTTCAGTACAGAACAAGAAAAGTCAAGCTGAACAATTTCTCTTCTATCTGTACATAAATCAATGTCTATACATTTGTCAAGAAAAAGTAAAAATGGAGTAAAAAAATATGGGAATATTAATTTGATTTCTTTTTTAGTCAAGTTACTTCATTTATGCTTGCAACAAGACATTTTCTGTTGCTTTCCCATGAATTTTCCAATACTTCTATAGGACGTAAATTATTACTTGGCACCAGCTGATGATCAATTTATATCCTGGGGAAAGCTGGCTGAGTCTTTAAAATTTTATCTTAAAAGCAGCATATCACATTCCTATCAATGAAAAATGTCTAACCCAGGATTAAAACCCAATAGAAACCTAAGGCAACCTACTAAGGACTAGCTGGCCTTTGACTTTACTTTTAAAGAATTTGGTCAGTCATTCAGCAGATATCCAAGTGGGATTTAGAAAAATTATTTCATATGGAAAGCTTGGAAATACTTTTGACTAGGTCAAACTGCAAAATCACAAAATCCTTCATCTTTGTTTTTCTAAAAAACTGTTTTGACTTGAGCAAGTGCCTCCTGAGCTCCTCAGTAACACATTTTTAGTCCAGCTGCATAAAGAAACAAGGCTGAGGAGTTGCACCATCTATCTGTCTGTTCATCTGCCTATTCTTCAGTCCCTTTCCAGGAACTTTTGAAGCCTCAGGTCATTTTCAACAAACTTATGTTAAAGCTATTGGACTCCCAAGAAGTTTAATGATAATTTATAGAGTTGTCATCCCATGAACACATTATGTTAACATAAGCTAGCACTGTAGTTAAGAAAGGAAGTGCTGCTTTTAGACTACCCCAGATATTTATTTATGGCCTGGCACTAGCTACCTTTGTGACAGTACGTATGTACCATTTAGCCTTTCAGGCATGCCACGTACATTTTTTCGAAGGACCTCCAGGGTCAAGTGAAGCAGAACAGCTCACATCTGTACTATTCAGTAGTCCTCTCCAAAGCAGACTGGACAAGTCTATATCATATAGTGTTTGGCTCTGGATCCAAAGTAATCTTTGGGATCAAGAGGGAGCTAGATGCAGTTCGGATGTCTCCATATTGTCTCCCATCCTTGGAATGAACTTTTCCCTGAACTACGCTTAGGATTGTTTCTCAGGGGAAACTATTTGGTTTACTTTAAACAGGGCCTGGGCAAAGAGCTATCAGGGGACACAAGCTTCAGAGTGAACAGGGAGCTAAGTTATCTGGCAAAATAATTGCACCTAAATGGATCAGCTCATTCCAGCCCACAGATGGGGCTGGAACAGGAGTTCCCCAACCACTGCAACACCCAGCAACTGACAGATTAAACTCATGGACAAGGAGATTCATTCCTTTGTAAACCTGGTGCTCTTTCTAGTGCCAAGAAGGAAACATTGGTGTGTCTGCAGTGGATAAAGAAAAAGTAGGGAGAGAGTGGGGAAGCTGGGAATATCAACAGACAAGAGAAGAAGACTGGGAGGGGATAGCAGTGGATGAGAAAAAGCAGAAGGTATGAAATTTATAAAGGAAGTGAGATGCCATGAGAGGTGGAAGGATGTATTACTGGGGAAGGAGAGAGATCAAAGGGAATGTAAGATATTAATTAACAACAGAGGAAGCAAAGGCACAAGAGCTGGGAAAGAGGAAATAAGAGTAAGAATGGCGGTGACTGGAAAAGAGCTGCACAATTCTCTCCAAAATGTAGAGCTCATTCCAGGATTCCTGAGTTTAACAATATTCTGTTTTGCAAAAAGAAAGTCATCTATGTACTTATAAGGTATATATATGTTTCTATTAACAGTTTTTTTGTTGTTAATAGCTACTCTGCTAATTGAACTGGCAGGGGACCATGCTGTGGTGCTAAAGATTCCAAATCCACTGGTAGCCTAAGTGTCATATATGACAAAATTTCAAGGGATAGTGATTGAGGAGGAAGCTTGATTAGTGTGCTGATTGGAAAACCTAGAAACTCACAGGCAAAAAGAACAAAATTAAAATTGTTAGGAATGCTATAAACAAGCTCAAATATTTAATAGTTAGAAAAATTCACAGTTAGTGTTGCCTTGACAACCTTAATCTCTTTTTTGCATAGACATTATCCTGTAGTCCCCAGTTAAATGATTACATAATTAATTACAGGGCACTCCTCCACTGCCTGGTGCAAGAAAAACAATCTTTTCAAATGAGTACATGAACTGTCTACTCTTGTTCACCTAAGTGTGTAACCAGATGCTGGGTTCTCATCCATAGGCTGACCACTAGGTTTAGTTGTATGTAAAGTACGCAATTACTTTGAGCAAAATATTTCTAGAATAACAAAATGGCCTTGTTTCTGATTCCCACTGTGCCTCTTCATTGTAGCCCAGTAATTCTGAATTTTGCCATTACTAGCAAAAGGCCACAGGCTTTGTATTGACTGACAATATGGGTCTCAGGACTTGTTTGGATTTGTCCTAGACTATGCTTCTTTTAGATGTGACAGCAATTGTCTAGTAGTCAGGTTTGGCTTAGTTCATTTTTAGTGACAACAAGTAGTTATTCTGTGTATATTGAATTATCTATGATCCTAGAATAAAAAGTGGTTTGCAAGTGTGTAAACACAGGATGGTACCAGAGGTTCCAGACTAAAAACACAAATCACTATGGTCAGTCAACGGTTCTCACAGGAGTACAATGTTGTTTAACTAATTTAGATATAACAAAAAGAACAGAAATCTGAATAACTGAGAAACAATGAAGAGAAAGTTAACATATGCAGATTTTGTTAAGAAAATCTATACAAACCAACCCAAGCAGACCCCAAGACCACGAGGGAAGGGACCCAAACCACCATCATCAAAATCCTCCTGGAGATGAGCTTCAGTGAGCTTATGACTTGCTGACTTTCCCTCCAGCCTTTCTTTTTGAAGAAAGCCAGCACCAGCACTTTTGGGACCTAAAGTACTCTGAAAGGGCAAGTACTTCACCAGAGAAAAGGGATAGATACTATAAAGGTTTTTCTTTATTTTAACTGCATTGTTAAGGCTGTCCTGTAATAATTTGGACTATAAATGGCAGGACTATGACAACTCGACCAACAATTACTTTTTGTTGCATTTGATTAGACTGTCCAATTAGACCAACAATAAATTCTTGAATCTACATAAGCATCATATGTTCCCTTTTGCCCATAATAAGACCTTGAGTATAATAGCTGAAAAACTTGAGAAGCCTGGGCTGTTGCTGTGACTATTTCCATTGCTGAGAGAGGGTTCAGAGTCTGGAGAAGCAACTACTACTAGGAAGGGGGATCCCCCCATAATTCTTCACATCAGCTCTACCTTTATTTTTACCTCCCTTCCTTCAGCAGACATGGCAACAGCTAGACTGTAGCCACTGATCCTTGGGACAGCAACACACTGCAGAGAAGCTTGGAACCATCTCTGCTGATGAGTCGCAAATAGAACAGAAATCAATGTAATACAAACATTAATCAAATTATTGAGAACCCTATCTGTTCTAAATATGGACTTATGTAGGAATCCTTTAGAATAAAAAAAATATCATCCTATTATTATAAGAGAACTCAAGGCTATTACCTAATAGCTGGTAGCTATTACAAGGCTATTATTACAAGGGAATTAATATACAGAAGGTAACAAACAAAACCAATCTTAAATTTCATGTGGATTGTCTTTGCAATCTTAATAATCATTTTTAATGTAGGCATTGTGAATCAACTTTCATCTTAATTAGCCAAACAAAAATGTACCTTTTTTCTGGGCTAAAGCACTACAGCTTTTTAACAGCTCTTACTCATATTATAACCTTCACTGACACATTTCACGTCACAAATCTAACTATGACTGGCTTGACTTGAAATTTATATGAACATTTTCAGAATATTTTACAACGTGCATTTCGATTTTCTCCCCCACAGTATTGTTCAGTATTTTTTGATTAGTGTCAAGTGATCTTTCCGTGAAAAACAAACTATAAAGTCTAAAAAAAAACCTTACCAGGTGGCAGCTCTCTCTGAGAGCACATGAGCACATTCACAAGTACAAATCACATTCTTTCTGTGTTATCAAGCTCTGTCCCACATGATGAATACAGTTTCTTTCACAGATAACAAGAAGTCTTCTTACTCAGCAATTCCAGACAGGCCTATGAAGTCTATGACCTCCGAAAATATTTCTTTCTGAACTCTGGCAGAGACAAAAAGGATTCCCAGTCTAACCTTGGAGAAATACCACAGGCCAAAATTATTGATTACTGTAATATTTCTGATATATTAAGTTTAAGAACAGGTTATTTCCAAAAATAGGGATGCCATTTTCATACAATATCTTGGGCCTCTCTTGGAAAAGTAAGATATGACTCAAGGTATCAGAACTAAATTATAAACTCCAGAAGAACTGTAATTGCAATGGGTCTGAGACATGTAGCTAAGGAGAAACTATAGCAAGAGAAACGGTTTAATCTATCTACCAATTTTCGTGAGATGCATTTGAAGCAATGCATGTGCCATGCACAGGTACCAGGGCATGAAGGGCATGTATCAGGGGGAAGCTGGATGCATGGCCAGCTCCCTCTCTGACTAGAGAGAAGGGTTGTGGAAAAGATCACTGGCATCTAAACCTCCAAGGTGGAAAAGAGAGGATGAGGAAAAAGAAGAGTAAAGATTCAGGTTCTCAAATCAAACTTTTATGCCTCAAGGTTCATGGCATAACAATTTTATTCAGGTAAACTAGACAGCTCCTTTAGACAGCAGCATAATATTCCGGAATTCCTTTTTTCACTTACTGTTCTGTCCTACAGACTTGATTAGTCAAACATCATAACCAGATTGTCCTCATTTTGTCACCGAAATCAGGAGAAAAACTCCTCAACACCAATGTAGCTTTAAGAAGCAGGCATTCTCTTTATTACAGCGCCGGGTACACAGGGGATAGCTCCACCCAACGTGCACACCGTGTGTCGCATCATCTAAAGTTTATATTGCTCTACCCTATGCATATGCATTAAATTTCCAGGAATKATTATACATATTCATTCTATTTCCTAGATCTAATTACTATATTTACATAATCATTACACATGCAGTCTGAGTCTCTGGGGGTCTTCTGTGGGGATCTCTGGTGGTCTCTGGTGGTCCCTAGTGGTGTCAGAAGAGGTGTCACTCAGCRTCTTGCCATGAACTTTGCTCTACTTTTCCATACGTGGTCTCAACTTGGCCTGCTTCCTTGTCTGAGAAAAGCTGTCTTGGTCCTAATCTTGGCTCCAGCTGGCTTCTGCTGGTTTATCTGTACTTTCTCAGGATGTATCAGTCCCGGCTGCACCGGTTTCCTTGGGTATGTTTGTCCGAGGCTCCTGTTGAGACTCCTTCTTGTCCGAGCTGGTAACAGTTCCCCCATTCCCCCTCCCCTTTGAGACTCTTTCTTGTCTCGGGCCTTTTGGTAACAATTTTACATGATGATTATCTGCAAGGAACCATTTTGCCTGCCCAGCTCTCTTGTTTCATTATTCACTTTTGTGAATTCTCCTCTTGTCTGCCATCCCTGCTACTTCAGGTGCCAGGCCACTACCTCTTACTCCTGCTCTGGCTTTTGCCGTGTAATTGCAGTCATCCTGCCATACATCTTATTCTCCCAAAATTGTCTTCATAATTTCCTTCAGGTCGTCCTTAAGTGCTATTGTGCTGCAAATCGCCACAGGCAGAATTCCAGTTGAYATGTTACCGCAACACCAAGCCTCCTTTTTCAGGAGCTGAATGGAGCTCTTTAAGTAAGACAATAGATGGAAATACAAAGAAGGGAACACCCATGGCAATGGGTCTCAAAGCACTGGGGATGTAGTTAGGCAGAAAACTCAGGAGGAATCCAGCAGCCAGAGAAGTGTGGCCCTAACAGTGAAGTGAGATATAGCTTAGTAGAACAAAACTGAGGAGGAGGAACAGATTTGGAAACTGTGAACATGAAATCTGCAGTTAGGCAGGAACAATAGGACTCATTCTTTGCAAAGAAGTAGGCTTATACGAAAGAGGAAAACAATATCCTCAACCATTTCTCCTTCTAAAACTCTCCAAATCCCAATAATGATGTGAACACTCAAAATAAGGGGGAACACTGCTACGTTACCTGGCATAACACAGCATCACAGTTCTTTCACATCTACAAGAATTCAATCAACAGTAGACAACTACAGGGTTTGGTAAAGAGGCAGGTTCTAGTAGCTATTACCTACAGTTACAAAATTACTATGTTTGAAAAATTCAGGCTTTCACTTATACTTCCTTTTCCTGACATAATTCTGCTTTCTTCTGCAGCTATCTTCTGTACCAGATAAGGAAGGGGCCTTGTGAAAAATGATATTGATTGTGTAATTAAGGGACACATCGACATTCACATTTGCAGAAGACATAAAGAACTTATGTGACTGAAAACTTTTATTTCCAGCTAAAGTGAGTGGTTTAATGAAATATTTTTTCTGTTTTCACAGAGAAAAAAACAGAATTAAGGCTGCTTAAAGAATTTGCATTTTGTTTTTGGTGTGTTCTCAAGAACTTTATTTATGCAAATGGAATAAGGTCCTATGGACCATCTTTCAAAGAAAGGTCAAAATTATGCAACTGTCACATTACCAATGGGATTTGAAAACTGAACCTTTAGCAACACTGAGACACAGGACTGAACACATTATGTAAGAGCAAGTGAAGACTTAGCTGAGGGAGAGAGAAACCTCAGATACGGCATATGCCTGGGGAAAATAGTGAAAAGACCAATCTGTATCTTCTCTTTTCCATCTTCAGAAGGTGAAGAAGTTAATGGTGAGTCAAAGTGTCTGGAGGAGGCTGGAAGACCAGGAATGGAAATGGAAGCATGAAGTGAGGGCCTGGGAAGAGGACCTTGCCGCTCAACTCAAAGCCATTTGCGCTGTTCTGTGCCCTAGGAGCTCCTACGCCTCCCCAGAGCCACATCTCCTTCTGTAGCAGGAGTTGTGGTGGCCTCGATCCAAGCCTTTGGAGCATATGTTTGCTGGCACATGGCCAACATCTGCATAGTGCATGCCAGTGACAGGAGGGAAATGACCATCCCTTAGAGCTTATATCTCAAAGGAAAAGCCTCACCTAAATTTTGTGAGACAAAGAAAGGGCACTTCCCTAGTTTGAGTAAATTCCCTCTGATGAATATCAAAACCCTTGCTGCATACAATGGAGAAACCTCAGCTTCTCAGAATAAAAGGCATACAAATCTTTTACAATGGAGAGTTTTGTGCAACCTAAATATAGGGTCCACTACTAACTAGTCACTCTGTCTCCTTTTTTAAAAAAATCACTGTTTTCTATATTTTTCCCATATCCTTCATTTGTTTCTTGTTTTTCCTCAGTAGGCTAGAATACCCCTGCCTTACCCATTCTCTTCTCCTCAGCTTGCAACTGCACTTTTCAGTGAAACTGAAGTAGCAATTCACTTTAAGTAGAGATGATTTCATTCTCTCAGATCCCATCTCTCTTTCTATCTTACACATACACAAATGCACATACTTAATTTTAGTAAAAAAAATTAACACAAATTAATATCATTCTCATATTTTTAAAGAAAAGCTTTAGTAGTTTTATCGTGCTCCAGTTTAGATTAAATTTTTTTGTGTTAGTTTTCTTGAATATTTTTTTATCTTCTTTGGTAAAACCACAATAAAACCACATATTTCTCAAGTATTCACATATAGTTGTTTCCACTGAGTAGAACACTACTGTCTGATTCTGACACAATTTTCTTCCTTGAGGACTGAGAGACTGCATCTCTCTGGGTGCAGGTCTTATGCTTTTTCCATGGAAGAGAAACAAGTGCTACAAAAAGGACGTATGTTAAGCATGTTTTGCTTTATGGACACCTATGTGCTAGTATTCAAAGAAGAGAGCTAGAAAGAGGCTAAGACAGGCTCTTCCCTATGGAATCTCAGCCAGAATCAGCAGGTAGTTCCCAAAAATCAACTTTGCCTCCACTCTAGTCAGAGCCACAGGCAGACAGAGGTCTGAGACCCCTTGGCTTTTATAGCTCCTTTCTTCTCCTTGATGCTTCTAGATACAAAACTGGCATGACCCAAAGCAAACAGAAAGCAAAGCATCAAAACATGTCTTCATTACTGTAAAACATGCTCTTTCAGTGTGGGAAGAACAACTACAACAAAAAATGACTGTTTTTGATCTGATACCATAAAAATTATTCTCAAGCTCCACCTGGTGGTAGGAAACTGGTCCTTAAAGGTCCAGTCCTTACTCAGCACAAAATGTAAGCTTTCTTCTAGATTCAGTTGGTCTAAGTTGTAATACTTTGTAAGTACATGTCTGAACTTCATGGGAATGGAACGAATTACTGTGTTGTTAATTCTGTCTATATGAGATGTCAGTAGTGATTCTATGGGCTATACACATGAGGCTGACTCTTTTCCAATTCTACATAAAATATATGCTTCTATAACACATAGAATTTATGTCAGTTTACAGAATTAAGATATTGCACTCTCTGCAGTTAACAGCGACATAATAGTTTCACTACCATTTTTATGAAAATCACCCAAAACACTAATACAGTAGAGCATGGTAACTTATCCAGTCTTGACTTCCTATATAAACTGATGGCTTAGTCCTCTGAAACTGAAGACAGATATCTAGATATGCCTGGAGCCACAGCTCATAAGTTCTCTGAGGTAGATTAATTTCATTTCAGACACTGAGATCTGTACCATCTTTTAAAAAATGATTTTTAAGAAGGAAGGTACAATTTTTTGGTTGGGTATTAAAAATTGCAAGGCAACTTTTCTAACCAGAAATATSTCCCACATGATTGGTATTCTCTCCTCTGACCACACGTCAGAGTAAGTATGTACATAGCTGGCTCTTCTCGTCTCATGGACTCGCTAACCAGCAGCAACCTCCGAGAGCTGCAGTAATGTAATTCCATCCCAGAACAAGGAGGGGGAAGTAAAACAGACATCATCCTTCCACTTTGAATGCTGTGAAAGGTCAGCATACTGTTGGGAGTTCTCTATAGTATGTTTTTTAATTTAAAATACTACAATCCAGTAATGAGGCTTGTACCTCAGTCTAGTCCTGAAAAGTCCAGAAAGCTAGTCTTTTCTTTCCTCTTCAGCCTACTTGGGTAGTTCCCCCCCACACCCTGTAATATGCCTTGCACACTGCCTCTTTTCCCCTCCCAAGATCATATTAGTATTTATTTGTATCAGCAAACAGTATCAGTGATCTGAACTACAGACTGAGCAAGCTAATGCTTCAGTAAATTGTTGCTGCCTCCTGTTACATCTGTTCTGCTCTGTTCACTAATTGCCTGTCACAACCACTGAGCCACGGTGCCAGCCATGCTGCCACTTCCTGTTCGGTCAGCTTGTCGTCTCCTATTAATCTGAGCCCTGTTGCTTTCTCGCACAGCCAACGTTTTTGCGCTCTGGATATAATGAAAATCTATTACCTTGGTGTTATATGGAAGTGCCAAAATTATAATTCAAAAGAGAAAAAAGTTAATGGCTTTTTGTGTGAAAGTTGACAGTCTCTTAACCATAGCAGCAAATTGTTTTCCTAGATGCTGCTTGGCTTTCAGGACTGTATGTACCTTTCAATCTGTTATTATTATTATTGTATTATATGGTAAGGAGCTTCTTGTATCAAAACTTGTCAATGTGATAAGCAAAGCCTGAACATAAGAACTAGTGCTACCTAGAATGACACAATTGTAAAAGTAAGCCAGGAACTGGCTACTGATTTTTATGGTGTGTTTTGTTTTGTTTTCTTGGGGGAAGGAGGAGTTGATCTGAAACTGATTTAGCTTAGCTAGACTTGATAATTCTCCCAAACCAATTATATTTTCCGCATTCTAATTCATTAGCTCAGAGTACAGAAATGAAAGAGCATGCATGAAAGAACTGATACACGTATGCATGTACGCACACAAATGTATATAACTACATACATATACATCTGTATACATATATTTTAATGACTATCAAACACAGTGATAATAAAAACTCTCTTAGGTTTATCTTCAAGGCCCATTGTCAGTTGTGTTTTCCGGACTATTGTGAGCTGAAGACGCTCCTTTCCACCCCAAGTTCTGGCAAATTAAGTTAATGAAGTTTCTTCCATATGACCATCTGTATATGTTTTTCCCTATTGCACAGAGTTTCCCAAGCTCCTCTTCTTACTTTGTGGAAAAATATTTAGTCTGCCCAAGACACAATTCAGAACATGCAGGTTGTCGATTTGGGCTCTGCAGAGTTCTGAACAGGGTGCTATGTAAGCCTCTGAGGACATGTTCTGTTTTTAAGGTGAAGTTTCTTTTTAAACAGCTGGTCATTAGTGTGTGACCTGAGGTTCTGAAAGTGAGCATTGCCATGCGTCCTGCCAGCCATGAACCTTGTTGCAGAACTATGTGTGTTTGTATGTGCATATATAAATAAAAGAGGCTGTGCCTCAGTGATATTCTTATTGTTTGACATATCCTATGAACACAGAACAAAAATACAGTCCCTATTTGATAATATTTACAGTCTGGTTGGAAAGCCAGCGCATGGCTACAGATAACTAGAGGGGGAGATACGAGGAAAAGATAAGCTAGTATTGTCCAGCTTGACAGATAAATGATCCCAGCGCAAAAGGATCCTTGAATAGTGTCAAGTTTTTCACGGGCACCGTGACAAATAAGACTCTTAAAGAAGGCTATTGCAAAAAATAAACTTTGCTAATATTTATAGGAAGGTCCTTCAAAAATACATAAGAAAGTGGTGAATTTCACTATGCCAATCAGACATGTAAGTTGACAGCTTAACAGTACTGGATAGTTGACAGATAGGACTGAAGTAGGCCATGGAGAGTCTTGGAAAAAAAAAAAAGGAAATTAACTATGCTATAGAGAAGGAGACCAGAGAAGAGAATATGAGACAGAACAGACTCTGGACAAGAGCGTATAGAGGGATAAGGAGTTATTTCACAAGGATTAAACATATGAACAAAGTTACTGTAGGGAAAGAAGTTATCAAATATCAGCTTTTCCATGGTACTCGCTGTATGCATATTTTTCCCCACCAAATCCCAAGATAAATATAAGATCATTACCTACCTTTTATGGATGAGAATGCTCACTTGAATAACCTCTGATTTCCAGCAGTGTGTCACAAGATAAGACATACACACAGACCATCACCTCAGAGCTGATCAAATTTAGCTATGTGTTCCCCTGCAATTGTTTGTCATGTGTTAAGCTCTTAACAAAAGGTTGACATAACCTGTCCCTTAAGGTAATATGATCTGAAGGTCACACCTAAGTTACAGGACTAAATTAGAGACAAGGTGAGGTGTCCTTACCAGTAATTAAGAGTGGGTAGAGCAGCTCTTCCATTTCCAAAATAAAACTTGTTGGTTTTTTTAATTATGCACAGGGGCAAAAGTATAGAAAAATAATTTCAGAATAACAAAAATAATTTTGTTTCACAAATTTCTAAATATAACTACATATGGCTGTCAAAGTTCTAACACTTCAGTGCTAAGTGCAAACTCCCAGATTATTCAAAGCCAGAGAATGTTTTCCCCAAGCAGCGGACCACAACAGCCCACACTGCTCCATTTTCTGGAACGATCCCTGGCCTGAATGTGGTCTGAGCCAGTTAGCATGCTCTCAAACAATTCCTGGCACAGTTCAGGAGTTAGGATGGGTAAGAGACCTGCTTGCAGAATAATAGCTGAATATTACATTTACAGGCAGTTCCGTGCCTGTTTTGACCTCGGTGCCAGAGAACGGTATWGAGCACATTTAATTTACTAAGAGGAGCTCATGCTCAGGGGCCTAATGGAAGAGTGACATGAAATGAGTAGCCAGAAACCATCTCTCTGTTCACCTCACTGACACTGGGGCTTGGTAAGTGCATGAGCAGAGAGCTTCCAGCTGGATTTTGCAAGTTCTCCACTCCGTGGCAAACCACAGGGAGCCTATGAGAAACCACAGTCCAGCTCTCAGCCCTGCAGCAATGTGCACAACAACTATACTTTGAGGATCCTTGGCCAGCCCGCCAAGGACTGCAGAACTGCAGACCTGGGAAGTAGTCCTGGCTCAAGGAATCTGCTAGGCAGGGTTATTTTGAAAGCTTCTGCATTACAGTGATTGTTCTCCGCAAGAATTTCTTGCTTCTAATAAGAATGAGATGACTCCAAATCCCTCTTTATTTGCTGGAGGGGAAAATCAACAACAAAAAAACAATGCTTAGGGGACAAATACAAATAAACTATTTTGCAGATTAGGAAATAGCTGTCCTCTAGTTGTGTCAATATTGACAAGGTCAGCATGAATTTACATTCTCTGCAACATTAAACACACACACACACACACACACACACAAAACCCCACAGCATTTATACAAATGAAGTGCAAAAAGAGGCATTACAAATCTTTAAATCTGCATAGTTTTCATGTCAGATAAACTTATGTGCAAGTTTCTGATACAAAGCACATACACACACACACACACATACAGAAAGCAAGCTGGAAAAAAATGGACATTTTTCAGAAACTTAGAATGAAGCAAGGCTCATTATGTAAGTAATATATTTTCAAGAAAAAGAAGCCCATGTGAGGGAAAACATGATGGAATAGTAAAGAAGAACAAGTTGCGAGACATGACACTTCATTTATGGAGGACTTGAGAGATCAATACCTTAGTCTGTGTAATATTATCCACATCTATTCAGAAAGTACGTCCTGAAGAATGAGTTGATGTGCATGACATTTTCTTTCAAGTAACTAGAGATGTAATGCAAAATCTGTAGACAAGGTCATTGATTTTTACCCCTTTAAAAAACGTGATATTATGGTCAAATTTATCTTAAATGTAACTTCAATGAAGTTACAGTTGGAATGAATTCATTCCTGTGCATTTATTTATTTAAATTGATGTGTGTTTGTGTGTGTGTTTGGGGGGGGGGGGTGCGTGTGTGTGTGTGTGTGTGTGTGTGTTTATATAATCTTTTCTTCATTCTCCATTGCAAGTTGAAAAATAATTGCATTGTACAAGGACAATTTGATTAGTTCAGTTACTGTGTTCTTGAACTTTTCAAAAGGTAGAATCACAAAATATTCTCTTTCGTGTTTTGCTGATTAAGTGCTTAGATTGCCATGGGACTGGACTGAAATTGTTCAGGACATGATGAGGCTCTGGATTTCCATGAGCTTTATTGGCCAGTCAGAATTCAGGCAAGGCAGCCAATATGTTAGAATGAAATGTCAATTACAGCTCTTCACTGTTACAAGTTTCCGAGGATGACTGGGAAGTAAATGCATGATGGTTGGAGAAATTACTTTCTTTGTAGTTCAGCTGTAATACTAGCAATGGCAAAGGGAGAAATCTTATTTTCTGTTCAATTTATTTATGGGTCTGCACATCTGCGCAAAGCTCAGACAAGAAGACACGCTTCCTTAACCAGGCCAAGGTGCCCAGCCAATTCCTACAGTAATGTGTCTTGCTACTATTTTCAATAGGATGTCTTTCTGTGTAAGAATTACTTCTTCTAGTAAAAACAGAGGAATGCCTCTAACAAACATTTATCTTATACAAATTGCTTCCACAATATTTATTCTCCCATTGAATTAACATTACCTTGGCTAGAAATTAGAATTTCTGTCTGTTTTAATGAGATCTTTGCAAAGACAAGGTGTTAATCTGGAATGACCTTACCATGACATCTCTTAATTGTTGATGACAGCAAATGAAATGTGAGTGGACACAGAACAAATTGCTTCATTAGTGACATAGTCTATAATACCTAAGGAACCGTAACCCACATTTCTAAGCTCAGGGGCCATTTCATCTTATCATCTAATTCCCACAATGAGACTGCACTATCCATGTTACCTAACAGCATACTTATCTGTCACATTATGAAGATTTTCTATTTAGCAGTTTATATTACATATTATTAATAATTGTGTAAAATATTGCCATCATTTCCACGAACAAAAAGATCAGCATATTTTAGAAATGTGATGTGACTGAAAACATATAAGAAGCCACCATCAGCAACTGGTTCTGCACTGATAGATCCCTGTGTTTGCCAGTATTCTGCCCAGAAATCAATAATTTTTCACATTGGCATCACAGGTCTCATTGCAAAATCAAGGTGTTAATGATCGATAAAAATATTAACTACAAAATTTAGCTAATGGTTGGAAAATAATTAATATTTGGGCTCAAAGTGTGTTATGTACATAGTTGTTGTTGCAGTCTGTAAAAATTATAACAGCAAAGCTTTTCCAGGGAGATATTTTGTTCAGCAGTTTTGTGGTTTGTGGCACTGTATGGCTTCATGTAGCTAACTTTTAAACATAAAATGAAATACTTTATGGCTCACCACAACCACAATGGCAAGCATGCAGAAAATAGGAAATGACAGAATCAAGATGCCTTTGCAACTTCAGCATCCTTGCACTTATAATGAAGTCTTAAATAAAATTATGTAGAAAATGGTGACAAATCCAGGAAGGCTAGTTAGTTTTCATCTCAGCTACAAATTGTATTTTCTCTTCTTACTGCTCTGGTTTTCATTCAGGCCGTGCACTGAATATAAGAGATATAAAAGTATATCAAGAACAATTAATAGATTATCAGTACATACATATGCAAAGGATGATATTAAATGGTATATCTAATGTCAGGTGTGGGGGTAAAATATTTCATATTTCAAATGGAGAGGAAGAAAAAGGAAGCTTAAAACAACAAACAACAAACAAAATCCTCCATGCAAATAAACCTAAAATTCTGTATTTCAACATGATATTGGAAGTCAACAGAATTTAATTCAAGTCTTTTAAACCAGCAGCCTAGACCGAGACCGAGACCTAGATGAAAAGCATAGTTGATAATGATAACCTATTCTTTCTGTAGATCAGCTACTAGGGGAAAGGGAGGGAGCAGAGGGGAGGCCAAATACCAGTGAAACTTCTCAGCCATCCCATCTGAAGCTGATATATAAGGTCTTGCAGTCATGAATCCCCAATTATTAGCAAGAAGGACCTGAAACACCTTTCTTCCAGTCCAGCCCTGCTGCCCCTGTGTGAAGATGCAGTTTCAGCTGCTGTGCTTCCGCTGTAGATAAGGACTGTGAGGCCAGGGAACTCAATCGATGCAGATGGAGGGTGTAGGAAATTCAACAGCTGGCCTCTGTACTGTGCTCAGTAAAGCACATGCTTTACTGTATGTGAACATGCCAGTTTTCAGAGTCTTATAATTTGATCCAAACTAACTATATTTTCACAAGTACAGAAAAAAGCACCCTGACAAACATAGTGCTTCTGCTCCTAAGCCTAAAGGCACTACAGCACTTCAAAGAAATTACTGCAAAGCAAATTTTAACATTATTTAAAAAATAAAAATGCTATTTTCTCCTAAACTAACTTTCAGAAATGGCTGAGACATTTTTACTGAAGCTTTAAAATAAAATATCTACTCAAGATGTGGAAAAACTTAAGCCAAAATGATCCATGTTTGGGGAAGTTATAACAGGCATATAATGAAAAATATTTTACAGCCATCTATACCCATAATAATAGGTGTCCTTTTTGCTATCGAAGCTCAAGCTAGAAAGTATCTAAAAATCTGAATAGCCCTTATGGGACTATTCCTATTTTAAGGCAGTATGATGTAGCATGTATAATGACAGAGGGTGCTCTTAGACTGTTGGTTTAGCACTCCGGTTCACTCCTGACTGTTGCTGATTGTCCACTTTGCATTGAATAGTTGCCTCTAAGACAAAACCAGGTATGTTCTAATCTTTGAAACTCCCAGGTGCCATCATACTATGTTTCAAAACATGAAGCACATGCCCTTAACATCTTTCCCTAAAAACATTATTGGTAGACTGTGACATAGCTCTGTCATTATGTATTTCAAAAGAAAACATCATTACCAGACTGTCTGTTGGGTCACACAGCCACAGAGGAGAGCTGGGCCAGCTGAGGTATAATGTGGGTGCGTCCAGTCCATTGAAGAGAGAGGTCTCCCTGAGTGACGTAGACATGTGTCACTTTGCACCACCTGGCCTGAGAGCAAAGGAAATCAATCCTTGAGCAGAGGCTTTAGCAGCACTGGCATATCCAGAATCAAGCTCACATTGATTTAAGGGATGTAAGGATAATGAAAATATTCATTTTTCATTCAGTCAACTCTACGTGCATTGACTCAGAAAGTGAACACTTTAAAGTGGCTTCCCCCCTTTAAAAAAATACTGTTAGTAAGATCAAAAGCAGCTCAAGTAATAAAGGTTAGCAGGAAAAACGTAGATGAATAATTACACAAAAATCTATGCACCTCCATACAATCTCATTTGCAAACACTGTGGACAGGTTCTTGGACCTCCTCCTCTCTCTACACTAGAGGCAATAAACCTTGGAGATTAAATGAAGGAAAGAGAGAAATGAGTCATTTAGTTCTATTAACTATTCTAATCTGACACATATGGAATTATATATAATTACTATTGAATGGTATAACATATCATTTTGATAGAGCAAAAATATTCAGGCAATATCAAATTACTTTTTGTTAATTTCAAAACTGACTGTAATCTCTTAGCACTGTCAATTTCAAAATCTTTCCAAGTTGCTGTGGAAGCTTGAATCATCAAAAATGATTTTTTGATTGATTAGGAGTATGTCACGGTATTCCATTTTTTCAAACACAGAGATATTGAGGTTATTTAAAGGTTATTAAATATTTTCTTCTGTTTACTTTTAGCTGTCACCTTAATCTCATAGACACTATTCTAAACAGAGGTTTCTACTATAGCTCATGAAGATTTTGAGATATAAACTCCGTGTCTTTGAATAAATGCTTTACATTATGACGGTCAAAAAACATAAAGGTTCAATCTGAACTAACATTATTTAGAACAGCTGACTATTTGTCCTGTTGTTACCACTGTTACTCAGACTGATAGTAAACCTTGAAAACTCCGGATCTGCCACATAAAGTCAAGCAACAAAAAATATTAAAATTTAGAAACATCACACAAAGTGCCTCAAGCAACTTGAAAAAAGAGGAACTATTCACTGCAGAACATCAGAATCTGGCTCTGTCTAAGCAGACCTCTGCTCTGGCTGGTAAAGATAGTTTCAGATAATAACTCTATCTCTGCGCAAGGTTATAAAAATCCTATTAAATACCACTCTGCTCCTCAGGTACAATAGGAAATTAATAAAAATAAAAGCCAGAATTGAGTATGTAGAGGGGAAAATATCCCATAAATGAAAAATGACCCAGAACTTACGGGCCTTGAGTCATTTCTCTAACAGCTGCAAAAATGTCAACAGCAGTAAAACATAAAAAGCCAGCAGTGATTTCATTAGCAGTAGTCTTCTACACTGCAGAAGGGATCATTCTCGCATACGCTCAAGGGACAGATATTCCCTTTAAAATTCAAATACATGAACTGGAACTTTTCATCAGCTTCAGGTTACCTGCTGTTACCTACACAAGTAAAACTAGCCAACTGGAGACCATTAATCCGCGATCTCTTCAAATCTTTCATTTTCTCTGCAAGTGGAACATAGCACGTTGGAACACATTCTGTTCACAGTAAGAGCATCAAAGAGTCCAGAGATTCTGGAGTAATGATTGCTGATTATGCTAATTCTGCATTGCCAGTATCAGTCGAAAAACATCCCTCACACCACTGCAGGTTGATAGCAACAGTATGTATGTGTCCTTGAGCTTTTTGTTTTCCACATGTTAGTATCTCCAGTTAATAATTTAGCCTGTCTTTAAAGCAACCTCTGAAAAATGGAAAGCAAATACACTGGCTGTGAGGGGAAAAAAATAACATTGTGGTTAAGATACTAAACAAGGACTCAGCAAATCTAGATTCAATGTATAGCTCTTCTCAGAGAAGCCCTGACTGACCTTGGGCAGACAAATAGAAGAAGTGTGAGAAAAGCACTTATCTTAGGCATGAGGAAACTGCTTTGTCTATTTAACAGCAAGTTGCTTGGGAAAAGAGGTTGTTTCTCACTACCCACAGGTACGTCACTCTCATACAACAGGGCAGCAACAGGGACTTCTGGACACTAGTTTAATAAGGTTTTATGCTGTGCTAAAGGTCGAGTGATATTTTGGGAGGCAATAAACTTAACATCGTACTGTCCAGACTGCCTGAAAGCAGTAGAAAGCTCAAAATTGTCCATTTACAGCAAAGATGAACAAGCTGCTGAGACACAGAGCTGACTGCAGTGCTTTGCCCAGCTAGGGGAACAGATCGCTCACCACACCTTTCCCTTACCAAGGACCTACCCTATGTAACACCAAAAATCCAATACGCCAATAGAGGTTAAACTAATCAAAATATTTGGATGCCTGGAGAACTGAAATCCTAGCACAACCTGGAAGGATTTCTAATAGCTGAGATCTCATTAAAAGATAGTGCATGCATGTAAAGCCAGACAACAGTGAGATAGGCCTTGTAGGTTAAGTGATTGACAGTGTGCGTGCACTCTCCGTCCACTAGAGACCTACAAGTTTATGATTCAGTGACCAAGAACATGACACTACTTAATTTTAAATTGTGGAAATACAGCACAGTGCTACAGTTTCCCTTTCTTGTTTTTCTTTCAGCACAAGCGACTCTTATTCCATCAGGATATCAGCAAGGAATACAACTGCTTCAGATATAGTTATTGAAGTTAATTTCTGGAGAAAAACTCCCTGTGTCCTTCTATGCAGCAATAATTGTTGAATGTCAGCCCAAGCCTTTACTAAATATTGGGAAAGTCAAGAGTACTATAGTGACAGTTTGACRGGCAGAAGGTACATCTCATTATTCTCTCTTTTCTTTTGTGTGATATGTCAGAAGAGTATGAAGACATTATAAGAAAAAGAAAAAGCTGTATTCAGATTATCTACTATAGGTGCCTAATTTATGCACAGAGACTGCTATGCGCTGTCTATACATGAAGTGAGTCTGGAAATCCAAAATAGTAGGAGGTCTGAAATTCTCACCTCTTAGTCTTACACCTCACAATATTTCAGAGAGTCACTCTGGCACCTAATATAAATGATCCGAACAGAGCCTCAAGTTAAGAGCTTTCTCTTTAAGGTGCCTGAAAATAATGTAGTGCAAATCTCCAAAGAGATGGAAATAAACAAGCTTATTAAACCTAGAGCTTTCTCCCCTGCTAATCAATAAAATCTCGAAATATGAATCCTGGTTTAAAACAAAACCAAAATGTTGTAAAATTTTTCAAAAAAAGGCACCAAAGGGAGAAAGAAGGGTATTCCATGTCCCAACTGAGTGGTAGCTGTCACTGCCAGACCTTTGGCTATACTTGAATGGACTTGGATGACTRTACATGCCTCTTCTCTTTCCTATTCCTTCACAGCTTTATTACCTAAGACTTCAGAATAGAACATTTCATTAAATAGTTCAGTTATATGAAAACACACAGAAAACCTTCATACCCCTAATTTCTAAAACTGAAAATTTTCATTTTCATGAAATTCCATAAACATGGAATTTGGTGTTCAATTTCCCAACCTGAATTCCTTTCTGAATTTTCTCAGTCATTAAAATCAACTGAATCAGTTTATAAACAATTTTAACATCAGTTTGAAGCAAGTTTTCTTTTAGCTTGTACTTCCATTTGAACACTACCTATGGTATTAGTAATATAAACCTATGACATTAATAGAAAAAATGTCAAAACAAACTCTGCAAAAGCAGAGATCTTCAGTTATATGAAACAACTGAATATTGCAAAAGTAAATAGGACCATCAAGAAGACATTTGTACACACTGTCACTAATCCTTCTTTGACAGACAGATGATGGATAAGATACAGGCTACATAACTTAGTCGCCTAACTGTGCACCTATGTCATTATGCCTCTAACGTAAAGTGCTTCTTTTCCTGGTATGATCAGTGGAGAAAAATAGAGGGAGACCTTATCTCCCAAACTTAGGTGTTAAACTCACTACTTCCTCCACTAAGTTGCATTTCTTGCCCCAAAGCATCTGGAGTAACTCTAACCATTTAATGAAAGAATCTGCAAAGAGAGAATAGACATATGTCACACAAATACAAAAAAAGTAAGAGGAAAGTGCTTAATTAACATCCTCTTTTCTGCTAAAATCAAGCTTTATCTATTCCACTTCATCACTTTTACCTGACAGGAAGTAAACTGCTTTTCCCATTTTAGCTCAGTTACTGAACCTTCGTTTAAAATTAGCCAATCCTAAAAACCAGACAAACAAACAAACAAAACCCCAAAGGCTCATCCTGACCTGTAAGGCCTCTGGAATTGTGAAGGAGTATCCCAAAACCAATATCCCAGGGTCATGCTCTTATTTACATTGACCACTGCTCTTCCTCTGTACAACCAATAAATGTTAGTGTTGAAAACTGATGTACATATGTTTGTATACATGCATATATACAAACATAGATATGACTACCTTGCACAGCCCATCAGTGTTATAACATCATTTGCAAATGCAATAACTTTCAGTGACATTATGAAAACTGTCTACCTTCAGCTGAGCAATTAAACCCTGAAATCCTTTGAAATCCCTTCCTCCTATGCAACAAAAGACTCAAAGAAAAATACAAAAAGCTGTAATGGAGCACATATTGTTAACCATAAGGTACTTGCAATGCAAGTTAACAAACTATAGGACAATACAGCCTTGAGATATCAGTAAGATAAGTTTCACTCTGTCTAAAACCTTTGGCTGGATTCAAGGCTAGAACATTTTCATTTTCTCCTGCAATTTCAAATAATTCCTACAAACTACACAAAGTGCCTGCCACTATATGACCTTTAAAGGTATTAGAGTGACTGAGACATAATAATTTCCTTGCTATTTTCTTTTCCAGTCTCTTAGCTAAAATAGAATCAAAGTTTTGTAATCTGTTAAAAAAAAAAAAAAGACAATAAGTCTCCAGTCCCTGGTATCCTCTAAATCTTGATTTCTACCACAGGAAGAAAGCGATGTAAAGGCCTTTATATGGTAAAAATCCTAAAACTCTTTCAGTCAAGACATCATTGAAAGCCCTTGAAAACACCACAGAAAAGGGATCAATGAATCTCCGATAAAATTCTTTAGCCAGCCTCCCAGACCCAGGGGAAGTTCCCTTCTTCACTGATAGAAAAGCTATATGAACATCCATCTTTTCTGTTAGTTTCTCAAGCAAGTCCTGCTTCTCATTTGCCCAAGTTTGAAAACCTGCAATTCTTTCAAAAAAATGCTGCTGAACAGGAAGAATGATTTATTCCTAAAAGAGCTGACTTTGATGAACTATCCTCAATGTGCCAGTGGGGTGCCTACAGACCTGCCTCTACCTACAATCCCCTAGCCCTACTGTGTCCTGCTACATTCTCCTTGCTTTATATGACACAAATAAATAACAGGAGGCTGTCCAGCCTTTTGTCATCAAGGGCTTTGCAAATTTAGTTTTGTCCTTCAGTGCTGAACCATTTGCTTTTTAATTTCTCCTGAGACGCTGAAGTCTCTGTGTTCCGTATCTCTCAGTCGGCTATGAAGATTACTTAAACAACTAAATACTACTCATATTCCCAAAAAAAGAATGTGGAAAGGCCAAAAGCATCTCCTTAGCCAGTCTCCACATTCCAACTGGGACGCATAAAATTCTTAATCTATTTCTTATTCCAGAATAAATCTTCTCTCTTATTAATTGAAATTGTATGACTGAGAAAGCAGCTAAGGAGCTACCAGTAACCCAGCCAGAAATCAGTAACCTATAGACCTGTGTTAGACTAAGCCAGATTCAGAGATGATATACACTCTTTAGAAAACAGTAAGTGAAATCTGCACAACTTTCTGCCCAATTTCTCTTTACAGAGTTTAAAGCCTTAACTCTTTAATAAGGATGCCCCAAAACACTTTTCAACACCACAGCACCATATTTTGTCTGTTGATAGAGTTCACATCCCTAAAGTTAAGCCGTTTCTGTATTGGTCAATAAAGCTTAATAATTACAATTTCCATAAAATTGCTTGCTATCTGGTCATGAAAAAGAGCACACCTTTATTAGCCCTTTCCTCTGCTTTTAGTGCTGTGGCACAGTAATACCTCATACCGTAATATCAAAACTCCTTGAAAAACTATTTCTGGTTATAAGTCTTACAWTATTATTTTAGGCAGGTAAAACATGACCCTACTTCATCAAATACAGCATCAAATACAATGGACTAAAGTGGTGGGTGTCTAAGAGAAAATGTCACATCTAGACTATAGGCAGTAATCAGATATTGAGTTGATAAGGAAGATAGGTCAGTTCCAATCCAGAAAGCTGCATATAAGACTACTGGAGAGGAAAAGTATGGGACTGTGGATGGCTTGCATGAGGATCTCTAGGGACTAATCTGACTAAATAGCTTCTGATCTCATACTTGCCTCATACCTGTTGATGCAAAGCATGGGAAGAACTTACATGAAGGTATCACACTGATATCTTGTTTTCTGGGTCAGTATTGGATCCAGATCTTTATCTTCCAGTTCACATTCACAGCAGGTTTCAGATCCCAAGTTGTTCCATAAAGTATAACCAAATGCTCTGGTCCAAGTTTCCACAGGTATTTAACAGTCCCAGTCTAACTGACTATATGCTAATACATGTCTATGCTAATAATCTCTCTCATTACCTTTTATTTATTTGTGGAACCTTTTTCCTCCTGATCATGTCATTACTCCACCCAAACAGAAATGATCAAAGAATTCCATCAAGTGAAATTTTCTTGGAAAATATGGATGACCACAAACTATTTCATAAGTGGTATCTTCAGCTCAAGACATTTTTGTGGAATCCAAGGCAGGAGTTGAAGGAACTCATTGTGCATTTCCAGTATGTCTCCCTTAAACACAGGGACCTCATGAGTGAGGGGGCTCCCAATCTGAAACCAGGAGTTTTACGCCAAAACTGTTTCTAGCAGACATGCCCAGGACCTGAGAACCCTGCTAGGGGAAAAGAAATTGAAGAGAATATGAATTCATTCCAACCAGGACCCAAGGTTCTCTTTGTTCCTGGGGAATTCAAGCATCCTAAGCAAACTTACAGTAAATTTAAAAAWATATATATATATAATTTCCTATGAACCAGAAACTTTGCTTGTTTGGGCAGCTGAAGTCCTAAGATAGACTCTAATTCAAATAGTTTCCCCTCAAATTACACATCTCTAGTAGCTTTCTGTTCTGTATTTCATAACACAGGCTTGTCATTCGCACACTGCCTCTTAGTGGCCCCTTTCACTCAAGGCACTGAGCAAAACTACTGTTTCAAGAACTGCAAAAATAGTATGAAATTCAAATGCCTGCAGATCACCCTTTATCACAACATCCCTAACTTTTCCTGTTTTAAGAAATTCTGCTTTTTTGTTGTTTTTGTGTTTTGTTTTTTTTAACTGGATAGCTCATCGCTTTCCCTTGTCTAGAGATTTTATTATAACATATTTGCCAGCCTGATGTTTGATATTTCCACATCATTGATTGTACCAAAGGTGCTCTTGTCCTGTTTCTTTTCATCCACTCTCCTCCCCTTTTGTAATTAATCTTCTTCCCCACATTTTTTAATATTTGTGTCCCAGTCCCATAACATCCTGGCTCTCAGTCTTTCCACTCTGCTTAACACATTCACAGTCTGTATCAGTAAAGGATGAGATCTGTCCTCCCCTGAAAGATAAAAAAGGCCTTGCCAACCAAAATGTGGCCCTGTTCAGGATGTCTCAGAATCCTCTAATTCTTCTTTCCCAGGAAGGAGGCAGAATCCCTGAATGGAAACTGAATTTTCCCTAACATGCTATGCCTAAAGAACTGCCTATAAACTGATCACTTTCCATATGTACTCTCTCTCAATATCTTCTGTTCTCACGCTTTTGAAATACAAAGCATGCATTTCTTCACCCAGAAGAGTCTGCATGCCGGGGCTGCTGTGTGCTAAAGTCCCCTTAAATCTTCCTTGGCACCCAGTATTAGGATGCACAAAAACACCACAGATAAAATAATAAATGACTGTCTGAGATATCCATAGTAATAAAGGTGGAACATATGAAAATAAAGAGGGAGATGCAGTTGTATTATTGATCTAGAAAAGTTCAGAGGTACTTTTTAAACTACCTGGAACCCTACATCTATCATAAACTTTACTTAGAGGCTCCAAAATGTAAGCAAATCCAGTGAAGAACGTTTCATGTCTATTTTCATTCTAGAGGTTGTTATAGGCTTGACAGAAAACTGAAACAAAGAATTAGCTGCTACATTTTAAACTATGGACCACTGACTACATCTAAAGCATTCACAGATAAACTGCTTTTACTGTAAAAGCAAAAAATGACAGTGATTTCTCAGGTAGCTGGCAGATGAATTATAGATTTCACATGTGCAGGAGTGAAACTCTACAGTTTCAACATGACAGAGACTAGCAGCTGGGGCCATAAAAATGCCTGCTGTGGTATTCTAGGAAAATGTTTTCACTGTGAGAGGTCCTGATTTAAGTCTCAACCCTCACTGGCTGTGGATTTCTGCCTTGGTCATCTCTCGGGAGATGCATTACTGGAAAAAAACTCCTTCAGGTTATTCTGTATATAATAGTATTCCTTAGATGCTTATTTCTTAGGTCCTTTTGTCCTACCTCAGCAACATAGGGTTTCCCTTTGTATTATTAGATAAAAGGAATTCAAATGTTGCTCTTTCTGGGCCATTTTTTCCCTCTAGAGTTGATTTCTGCACCAAGTACCTGACTAACATGATGAATGGAACACTCTGAAGTCAAAGAGCTACACTGAGGTAGAGGAGACCTTTAATATCTTTCCATTTTAAGGATCAGAGAATTCAGATATGTGGCTACTAATCTTACTATTATATTTCTGATGCACCTCAACATAATAGAGTCCTATTCCATTCCTAGGAAACACCTTCAAAAATGTTTTCTGAACAAGAATACCTCTTTATCATGTTCAAGGGTTTCTTTTGGCAGCTGTTCCAAAACAACAGGTTGTTGTAGGTTAGACTTCTTTTTTTTAAGACTGCATGCACTTCTGCTGTTTGTATATTGACCACACCTTCCCAACTAGTTGAAAGATGGCTTCCACACATACCTCTGGTCTGAAAGCAACCCCCCATCCTCTTTTCCTTCTCCTATCTCTCACCTTTGCTTCATTATTGAGCAGCACCAGAATAACTAGATAAAACAGCCAGGAGCAGCATATGATGCAGTTGGCTGTACCTGCTTTTCAAAATTCAGCACCTGTGACTGAAATCATCTTGAAAGGAGAAGTAAGGAAAAGAACTAAGGTGATGCTTCTCTTCTTACCGTACAAAATCACAGAATCACAGAATAGTTGGGGTTTGAAGGGACCTCTGCAAATCATCTAGTCCAACACCCCTGCTTTAAGCAGGGTCACCTAGAGCAGGTTGCCCAGGACCATGTCCAGTCAGGTTTTGAATATCTCCCGGATGAAGACTTTACAACCTCTCTGGGCAACATGTTCACTGTTCAATCACCTTCACAGGAAAAAGTTTTTTTCTTACACTTAAACAGAATTTTTTGTGTTTCAGTTTGTGCCCATTACTTCTTGTCCAGGCACTGGGCACAGCTGAGCCAGTCTGGCTCCATCTTGCCATCATCTCCCCCATCAGGTATTCAAACACACTGATAAGATCCCCTCTCAGTCTTCTCTTCTCTGGGCTGAACATCTCTCCCAGCTCTCTCAGCCTTTCCTCATATGTTTGATGCTCCAGTCCCTTAATCATCTTTCTGGCTGTTTGCTGGACTCTCTCCAGTAAGTCCAAGTCTCTTTTGTACTGGGGAGGCCAGACTTGGACCCAGCACTATAGAGGTAGCCTCACCAGAGCTGAGTAGATGGAAGGATCACGTCCCTTGACCTGTTGGTGATGCTTCTCCTTGTGCAGCCCAGGATGCTGTTGGTCATTACTGCAAGGGCACATTGTTGGTTCATGTCCAACTTGTTGTCCACCAGAACGCCCAGGTCCTTTTCTGCAAAGCCACTTTCCAGATGGTCAGCCTCAGTCTGTTCTCTTGCATGGAGTTGTTCCTCCCCAGGCAATGGACTTTGCATTGACCTTTGCTGAACTTCATGAGGTTCCTCTCTGCCCATCTCTCCAGGCTGTCAAGGTCCCTCTGAATGACAGCACAGCCCTCTAGTATATCAGCCACTCCTCCCAGTTTTGTCCCAGTCATCTGCAGATTTGTGGAGGGTGCACTCTGTCCCATCATCTAGGTTATTAATGCAGATGTTAAACAGCATTGACCCCTATATCGACCCCTGGGGTACATTGTTAGTGACTGGCCTCCAGGTGGACTTTGATCACAACCATCTAAGCCCAGCAGTTCAGCCAATTTTCAATCCACCTCACTGTCTATTTATCTACCTTGTACTTCATCAACTTGTTTATGAAGAGGTTATAAGTGTTGAACGCCTCACTAAAGTCAAGATAAACAACATCCACTGCTCTCCCCTCATCCACTGAACCAGCCATCTCATCATAGAAGGCTGTCAGATTGGTTTAGCATGATTTTCCCTTCATAATCCATGCTGGCTGCTCTTGATCACCTTCGTGTCCTTCATATGTTTGGAAGTCATTTCCAGGATTATTTGCTGCATTACCTTCCCAGGGACTGAGCTGAGGCTGACCGGCCTGTAGTTCCCTGTATCCTCCTTCTTGCCTTTCTAGGACAGATAGGAGTGGCATTTGCTTTTTTCCAGTCCTCAGGAATCTCCCCCAGTCACCATGACCTTTCAAAGACAACTGAGAGTGACCTTTCAGTGATATCAGCCAGCTTCCTCAGCACTTGTGGGTGCATGCCATCAGGTTTCATGAACTTAAGTATGTTCAGTTTGTTTAGATGATCCCTAACCTGGTTCTCCTCCACTGAGAGTAAGTCTTCATTGCCCCACATATTCCAACTGGTCTCAGGGACCTAGGATTCTTGAAGGCTGGTCTGACACCAGTAAAGACTGGGGTGAAAAAGATATTGAGTACCTTGGTCTTTTCCATGTCCTTTGTCACCAGGTCTCCTTTCCAATGCAACAGTAGGCCCACATATTCCCTAGCCTTCCTTTTGTTGCTTATGTACTTGTAGAAGCCCTGCTTGTTGCTCTTCACATCCGTTGACAGTTTCAACTCCAGGTCAGCTTTGGCCTGCACCTGAAATGTCTTAATGAAACTGAGAACATGTCAGTTTCAGCAAAACTCCATTTTTAGCAGTAAATGTCCTACCATACAATTTGGCTGCAAATACATTAGTAATTATGCAGTGCCAGCATTCTCTGGCCCTGAGACCAGTCAGCGTGCTTTGGCCTCATCCATACTATTAAACTGTTTTAGTCTTTAAAAAAAAAAAAAAAGTGAGTGTATGTAACCTGTCTATTCTAAATGATCCATTGGGATAACTTCAAAAATATGCCTAGGAATTGTTCTTGATGGCACTAGTAACACAAGGCAAAAGTGTGCCAGAGACTATTCCAACAATTTAACAGCACACATGAAAGGATTCCAGCGCCAGGAAACATTTCCTGGCATCATTTAATTTCTAGTTTAAGCATAGCTTTTGTGACTCAGAGTGACAGGATATGTGCCTGAATGTACTATGACATATAACAAAAATGACATTCATGGGATTATATCAAGTTACATCATATGCAGATGAAGCATCATCATTGCAACTGTATTACTAAATATTTTATTAAAAATGAGACAGGGTATGTATGTATATACTTCTCTGGCTACAGCTATAAATTGGGACACACCAGTGCACCCACAAGATTGAAGGCCTACTCAATAGAGGGTACAGGCGGTACAAGAAGAAGTCTATTGTGACAGGGAGATAAGACGCAGCTGAAGCTGCAACTGGAGAGCATTCCCAAAGCCAGTGTTATAGACTGAATATCTCCTAAATGACAGGGTAAAATGATAATAAAAAACATTAATAAGTAAAGCTCTCTGTTTCCATTCATTCACTTTTCATTATTCTATGGGGACTAATAGAAAGTCCATTTGAACCTCCTAGAAAGCTTTAGATGAAATCTGCTAATCCTGAATGATAAAGATTTATGATTACTGGTAAAAGGAGATGTTTAATGAGATTCCACTCCTATCTTAAGGCTAGGGTAAGGTTTCTTAACCTAGAGTACACATTGTTGTACTAATCACATGGGATATTTACGTGAGTTACAGCTCTGGTTTTTGGCCTTCCAAGCCTGTTCTGCTCTGAGCTTTGCTCCAAGTTGTGTAAGATCACCAAATGATGGACCTACTTCCACTTTTTACCATTAGGTTAAGTGCTGAAATAAGAGGGGTGCCTGTCTTCCACACTGTGATTGGATCTACTTATATTGACAGTGAACTGGAAAAACATGATACAGCACTGACTGGTTCGTACATATTCACAGCATTCAATGCTATGGCACAGACAAATATAAAAACAAGCACGCACAAAAAAATCCCAACACCTCTTGAGTTATGAATCCTTCTAATAAGACCTGGAAGGGTCAGATTAATTTTTACTGCATGCTCTTCATGACTTCACTAAAAGCTGACTGCTGCACAGAGTGAATGTAAGTGTCGAGCTGGACCTGGCATATGTGAAGAGGTACACACTGTAACTGTAATCTGTCAACCACAGATCTACCGTAATTTCAGCTGTACCTAAACTCCATCTCCTCAGCTCCATGAGCAGTAACAAGAGAGAGACTAGTTCTCCCTGTGTCCCCTGTGTGGTTCTTACTGTGCATCAGAGCATTCAGAAAGCAAACTGTAGCACGCATCCCGACTACTTCAATGGTAACAGCATTTATTTTAGAAGTATGAAATACAGACACAGCTTCATTCCTGTGGAATGCAGGATGGCATAACACTGAGAATTATTTATCTCCAGCACCTATGAGTACTCTGAGAGGTGATTTTATTTTGTTAAAGAAACATACTTATTTCTATAAACAGTAAAATTATGATTTCCTGCCATTTTTAATCAAATAGACCACAGAGCATATTACATATATTAATAATCCTTGTAAATTTTCAGAATAAATTAATAGAAGGCTGAAATTCTAGGCTTGTCTTTAAAATATGAGTAGTCTTACTAGCTGAGATTTAAGGTTGGTTAGGTTAGAATTAGCAGAAATGGGCATTAGGAATTTTAATTCTGTACTCTCCCCTGCTCAAAACCTGCAGAACTTTTTATTGTTTTAGGTCACACACTTACTATTCCCAAAGTCTTTCAAGGCACCATATTAAAGCTCAGTCCTGGATATAAAGTTCTCAGTGAGGACAGAAGAGAGAGGAGTTGTATTATTTTTAACTGATGAGCAGACCTGGGTTAGGAAAAAAATGATCAAGAATGACATCTTTGTCACTACTGCATGTACGGAAGATGATTCAAACTATCCTGTAGTTAGGTGCTGCATTACAAAATAAACACTTTCTAGCTGCACTTCGGTGGCTCAACAGTGACATCATTCCTTTCTCAGCTGCAGCTGTATAATACAACCCTATTCTGTCATTAAAGTTGTAGAAATAGAAACGAAAGAACAACATTTGTCCTTTGGATATTACATAGATATGCATAGAACATACATTTACTAAGTACTGTGGGTTTTTTATTAATCAGGACAGGTGCAGTAGAGGGAAAGTGCTCGTTTTTTAAACACAGTGAGGGCTAACAAAGCATATCCTGCTCTCAGGAAAAGCCATGAACTGTTCTTGCTGTATTCCCCCAAGAGAACAGGGACAGAAGGTGAGAATAACACTGTCTCTCCCTGGAGTAGCAGTTTGAGGAAGCAATCTATTTTAAAGCACTAAGTAGCCAGAAATCCACTTTAGCTTTAACCATTTGTCTGTGTAGAAACCTGAAAGGTATAATCTTTCCTTCAACCTCCCCCGAGACTGAACATTTTCAGTCCCTCAGAGGAGTAAGACCCCTGTCATTACTCCTACCACACACCGTGCTTCAACAAGAAAAGAAATATAGAGAGGGCCATGGTGCACTCCAACAGGTAAGTTCAGATACAGGGAAAGTTAATGCTGGAGAATGTGTTTCTTAGGGAATTTCAGCATGGTAAGAAACTGTATTTTGTTTTCTGCTTGCAAACTTTTACTTGATGTCTGTATCATAAGAAATTGCAGCAAATTGTAAATGCTTTGCCTGGTTACATGAATTAGCTATGCACAGATGTACTGTGACTGAGTGGCTAGAACATTAGCATGAAGACAAAGCCAGTGGTCACTCAGTTGTGCCTTCTTTGCTACAAAAATAATATAAACTTGCTTTCTAAAATGCCCTCCTTCAAAGGATCATAACATCACACAAAATCCCCAGAAAATAAAAACAAGAGAAAAAATTATTTAGAGCAAAATAACACATTTGTTGCTGAGTTGGACATAGAATTCAAAATTTTTTCCACCCGAAGTTGTAAACTCATCTATAAAAACATGATTCCCTCCACCCTTTAATCATCTTTTTTTCACTTGAACATTACAAACCATCTTCAATTAAAGAAAAAAAACCTATAACATTTTCTCAGTAGTGCATTGCTCTTAATCTAATGGAAAACATGATATATGAGATGGAGTTTTTTGATACTAGAAGCAATGAGTCTATCCTCTCCAACTAGCATGAAGTCTGTGGGAGTATCTGCTAGGCCTACTGTTATAGCAGTTACACACAGAATCCATGCAATCTTAGGTAGTCCTACCTTCTGCCAATGTATGATTGTATGCTGAGGATTTAGCTGGCATTATGTAACAGAATACCTGTTTACTGTGAAGGGATAATAGGCATGCTCGTGGCAAAGGAGAAAGCTCCATTAGCATACATATACAAGTGGGAGCGCCTCTGACTTTTTTTAGGTGATGGGTCAATATTTGCACAAGCTATTTTGTCATTGCCACTGCTGTGTTTTTACACAATCATATATTACTGTAAGGTAAAAGGCTCTCTGTATCAGCCTGTGGAAGTAGTACACATAGCACACATTATTGTATTTCCCTTTACTATTTTATCTACAAAATAATAAAAATCTCTTTCAATTCCATTCTATCTGGCATGTTAAAAAAATCTGGTGATGAATAAAAATTATTTGACATTAGGAATCCCAGCTCACCAGCATAAAGTCTGCAAGGTATTTCTGTCAATTGAGTGGTCTAAATGACAGCAGGGCATTCACAATTCCTCTTCATTTAGGGATAGTTCCTGTACTGTGTTTCTTTAAATGGTAAAATAAAGGAACTTCCCTAATGATTCTCCTAACTCTCACATACTCTTCTGAAAAGCACTTGTGAACATTCAGACAACAGGATTTCCCAGAGATATCCCATTAGAGCAAGCCATTGGGTAGAGTCAGTTGTACCATCTGGCTCCTTCCAACACAGTTTTGGTTGTTTTATCCTTGGAATCCCAAATAATGTACCAATTACCTGTTTCTCTGTGGCTTCCTCTTGTGAAGACTCTTGTTAACCACAAGCCTTGGGAATCCCCTTGATGAAACTTCACACTTTCACTTTACAAATTAACATACAGCTGGAAACATTGGTAGGGATCTTTCTGAAGGCTAATTACATTTTTAGCCTTCATATCACCTGACAGATTCTGAAAACAATTTAAAAGCTATGAATTTATTGTTCCTTTTTTTTAACCATCCCACACCCAGAACCAACCAAAGATTACAGTAGTTCATGGTCTCTCTTATCATCTCCCTTGCTGTGTTCTTCATACAGATCCAGCTTTACAGGTGGACAAATTTTCAGCTGAGGCAAACCAGTATAACTCAGGAGAAGTCAACAGATTTGATCTGAATTTGATTTTAAACCAGGTGAGAGTCTGGCTCTGAACTGCACTCTGAATTTCTTAAGAAAGGCATTAATGTTGCTTAATAGCCCCTCCACAGAATGGTTTATCTTTCCCTAGGTGAATGGTCTCTTCTCTGTGTTCTTACCAGAACTGTTCCTGTCCTCCCCTGAAAAAATCCAAAAAACTTGACTTGCCGGCATAATGGCTATTTTTTCATTTCACATGCAACTATCCAGGAATCTGTGGCAAACTGGACTGCATGTATATTTGTTTTACTATTTTATCAGCCTGAACTATATATACAGTTCTTCCCCTAGTGTATAATAAAAGTGGAAAGATTAAATATTGATTTTCCCATATTACTTTAAATTATTTAGGGGAAAAGGTGCATTCTTTTGAAATTATGGGTTTCAATATACTACAGTAAATTTTATTCAGATTTATTTTGTTATGATGTTTTACAGTGTAAAAACACTGCAGATACTGAACAAAATAGCCTTTGTATTATTATGTCGACCATGTTGTAAAAATAGACAGTCAGAAATAATCTGCTAATCAAATTGCAAGATTTTCAAACATTGAATTATGTGTTTGGTGTTTTTTTTTTCCCATTGGATTTTAGTGCGAGTTAAAAAGTGCTGCATTTAAAGACATGAAGCCTGAGTGCCTTTACTTATGAACTGTATCTGTGTGACACAGATTACTCAGTGTAGCACTGCAATGGTCCTCATACCCTCAGTGTGTCCCAGTTTTATTCAAAAGGTATATGTTGGGATAAAAGGCTGTTTTATTCTGTAGGCCACCTCCTCACTTTGCTAGTCAGCTTTTGGCTGATGCTGACAACAAGGATGCCCATTAATGTCATTTATCATGGTTAATTATATAACACAGTCAGTCCTGCTTTGTAATGAGACCATCAAGGGACTGAACATCCATATCAGATGTTAACAATTTTTAGTTACTTTTGGCCTGGGGTCAGATCTGAAAGGGTAACCTTAAAGTGAAGAGCTCCTGATCCTATTACCAAGCTCTCAGTCACACAGTCTGCACTCCCACACTCCAGCACAAATTACAGCCTWTACTGCACTGAGCTTTTGCATCACCTAGGATATGTTTCCCTAATATTTGGTAACTACAGTATTTATCAGGAGAACTATCTGAAGCAAAATACTGTCACCACTTCTCTTCAAAATACAAATAAGTCACAGCAGATATACACATCTTTAATCACAAGACAGAACCTCAAATAACACAAAACCAAAAAAAATAATAAAAAAGCCTGTAAATTCATACTGTAAAAAACAATTTTGCTCTTAAGTAGTTATAATGACTGTAATAGCTCCAAGAAGCTAAGTAATTTCCATAAGCAAGGTGCATATTCCATAAATTCATACAGGGCATGCCCTCTGAGATATATGTATCACATTTGTTTAATGATTTTTTTTCTCTCTCTTTCTTCCAATATTTTATAGGAGTTCTAAATTGCACAGCAAAGAATTAAGAGCAAGGTAATGGTGTGTGCTTAAAAGTGCCACAAAGAAGAGAGAGGTTGTTAATTTGTAAGATATGGCTGTTCCCAAGACCTCCAACTTTGAGAAAAAGAATAGCCATAAAGGAAATTCTGACAGAGGARCTTTTCAGTTACCTGGTTCACTGACTGCCCACAGGCACAAACATGTGTGTTTAATACAGAGTATTTTGGACACAGCTTCCTCAGTCCTTCCTGCTGCGGCACCTCCACTTGCATAGAACAATTGAATATCCACTGCTCTAGCAAAAGGAAGTTTGAAGAAGCCTCTCTGTGTAGTCATTGAACCCTTCCCTAACAGAAGGAGAGATGCGGTTTCCACCCTTGATCTAGTGACACTGATCATAAAATACTTAAACACTCCCAGACTTCCCCTAGAAAGCTGCAAATAAAGTTTGAATATAAACTCAAATCTGCTCAAGCTGAAGAGGAAACTGAACCTGAGTTTCTAAACATATGAGGTAGCTCACTAAAAGCTAAGCTACTGCACTGGGAAAGGGAGTTATGTAGGAGATGAGGCACCTGTCCACGAGTTTTATGTGGAATCTGCTCCACTAAGCAGCATCTCCCCTCCTCGACTTCCACCCCTACAACAGAGCTTGTGGATCTGCTGGAAATCAGATTCCTACATCTTTAGGCCTATCAGGACATGTTATATCCACCTCTGGGTTAAGAGTAGACTTTTAGGTGCTTGTTAGGATTTGCAACCATGTTTAATTGTGCTTAAACAGCATTCAATGTAAAAATGAGTATCCAAATAAATAACATTTATTTAAGTGTTCATAATACGTCACAGCACCACACACTCTCTCCCCTTCCTGTTATAAGATATTGTACCTTTTTTAATAACATCATCCAGTCAACATTTTCTCATATACAATTGTATTCTCATACATTTTATCTGTAGAACTTTACCTTCGTAGGTAAGTGCATGGCCCTTTTTTTGGAAAGGTTTCTTTAATTCCTTTTGGAAAGGAGTTATTTTGTTTTTAAATTAATTTTCCAGTATGTGGATTTGCAACAAGTATATTTATATTCGCTAGCACTCAGATTCTTCCACAAATTCATCTTTACATATCTAGGTAAAATGCTTAAATGAGGAATATAATCACTCCAGGGTCTTGGCATAGACTCTGGAACAAAATATTCAGCTTTCAGAGAAAGTGCCAATCTACTTCTGTTGAAAAGGAAAATTTGGGTAACTCTGCTTCCCAGTTCTTAATTCTTAATATTGCAAGTTAGATGCCTAAAGTTAAGAAAGGTCTATATTTGGCCTTGAGAGTTAATTACAATAGCATCCACACTGAACTGGGCAGATGCAGGAGGAGAAGAGCTGTATTACTGTTTCCTTATTTAACAACATGGAGACATTTCTACAAAATTGTCACTTCCTTTTGTTGGTTTGTTTGTTTATAACCTTTTCAACACAAAACACTTCCATTTCCAATCACCTCTGACCATCTATTACAGCATCATTTAAAAATGAGCGAGTAAGTATGCATATATTTAAAATTGTTGCAATACTTTTACACAAGCTACAATGTGAGGACTGTTTTTTACAGGTGAGTGACAATGGGGGGAGATTAATTGTTTGATTCCCCACACATACCCTTAATGGTTCACTTTAAAAAGAGGTTAATCAAAGGAGATTTTATAGCAAAAAGAAAAAATTTGGGCCAAAACAGACCAAAAATCAGGATGCTAGTTAACATAAAATACAACAAAATAGAACAAAATGTTTTCTATTTATTAAATATACAAATCTGAAATTCAGTTTTGGAAACACACTGAAGGATACTTCACTGAGCTATAGAAGAGGTTGATGAATACTTACATTCTTGACTGTTTCATTTCTATTTTTATTGCTAATGAGAGAATAGAGTGAACCAGCTCAGCCTGGGGCAGTTGGCACAAGAGAAACCTATCCTGCAAGGTCCAGTATCCTTGATTAACATTTGGAGCCTCACTCAAATCACTAACCTCCCCACAATTTCCAGCTCCCATCTCTGTTGGTTAAGCCTCAAAGGCATGAGAGTGTACATCTGGATTCGGGTCTATCAGGCCTACAAAGCTCTCTGCTGTGGAGACGAGAACGCAACCCTTGAGCACTGTCAGGGCTCCCAGACCCTCAGATCAGGGCGTGGAAGTGCAAATGCCCTGGGTGAAGCTGCCCTCAACCCACCTTCTCCATAAGCACTGTGTGCACTGTTATTCTGTGCATGCACTATATTTGATGTGGTCTAATGAAATACTTAAATACATTCATTAAATAGAATTGCTTATAAAAGCCATGGAGAGAAAGAAATTTCTCCAGATCAAAAAGATCTACTGACACCAACTTTTAAGGTCTTTAAGGTGGTGAATGAGCCTGGAAAAAGCAAATTTTACCATACACACTAGAGGGCAGAAGCTGTTGTTATGGTTAACCCAGTACAGTATAGGTTATCTATGTTTTCTGCCTTCTGTTCAAAAAGAGCCTTGGTTAGTCGGACAAGGTAGCAAGTTCTGCAGCAATGTTAACAGCAGTGTCTAAATGCTCTGATACTGGTACCAGGCTACTAAGTTTCACAGGAGCTAATAAAATCACATACATGTCTAGGATTGGATTTGCAAATGATGTCACATTCAGCAATGACATTTTCCATCTTGATTTTTCTTTTCTCTTTCCTTTTGCATTTCCTGTCAACTTTCCTCCGTCTTCTCTCATCTTCAAGCACCTGTGTTCCAAGTTAGCTTCTATTTCATGGACATGAGCCCATGAATTCCAGCATTCATCCCTTTTAGCTGCTGTTTTACAGCAGCCTTCACAAAGCAAGAGCCTGGTAAAAAAAAAAAAAGGCCCTATAAAGTAATTCTGGTCTTTAGCAGATGTCTCCTGTGTCCAAAATGACAGGTATATCAATGTCAACATTTCAGAGATTAGTATTCACAAGTGAATCTTGGGCTTCCTCCTGGAAGTAGGTTCTAAACAGAGAACTAGAAACGAGGTACTATAAGATGCTACTGAGCAAACAACACCTGTGCCCAACAGAGACTGAAAAGCATGGTAGTTTAGAAGGGGCAGAAGGGCAAAGGAAAGAACCAGAGAACATGCCCCTGGGAAGCCTAGAAACTCACTGCTGCAACGAGCTTCCAGGACTACACCAGTACTGCAAACGTGTGCATGTGAGTAGCTTAAATACGGCTAAAGCTTCCAATTGCGGATCGAGCATTTAATCCCAGCCAAGCAACCCTGCCTGGAGTACCCTGAGTGCAGTAATTGACATGACTTTTGGTGAAAGTAAGCCCGCAGGAACACAAAATAAATGAGTGCCAAGAGAATGCTAAAATAGAAACTTCTRTATAGTTTAAACTCTAGGGAAGTAAGGCTGGTAGGAAGAGTAATATCTTTTATTAAACCAGTTGATATGGTTGAAAAAGCAGGCAAACTTTCAGTCTCAGAGTCCCTTCATCAAGTCCCTATTGGTCTTCCTATAATTCACATATTTTTATCGTCCACTCACATGAAAACACTTAAAAAGAACCTTCTTGAGTGTCAATTGGGCATTGTTTTTCCTTTCCATCACATTTGGGCTTGTGTTTTTAACCTTGAATGACGGGAAATGATAAAGTAGAATAGCACAAAGGATATAATAAAAACATGCTACAAATGAATCACAACCTTGCAAAGCAAAATGTTTCAGTTTTAATTTTGAACCATATCAGAGTTACATTTGAAACAAAACAGTTCAAAGCATACAGATTAATAACTTCACAAAAAAATTTAACCACACTGGTGTGAGAAATTCATGCTTCACAAACATGTATGTGGAATATATAAACGAACAGGAGAATAAAACTAGGAGAAAAAAATGACCTCATCATTTTGATAGTTTCTCCCAGGATATACTATAAGTCCTGGCAGCATGTGCTGACAAACACTTGGAGTACCTATACATAAATATATTCACACATCTACCCCTGCTCCAATCAGCATTCAGTGGTGCCTGAGAAATGGCTTGCTTTAGCTCACATTTTAGTTTTTGTTTAAAAAATAAAAAAAAAAACAGCAATAACTCAATCGAGAAATAATGCCTCTCTCAGAAGTGACCATTTTAACAGGAGCTGAAATATGAATAGTCAGTTTCATTTGAAGAAATTATCCAGAGTTAATTTTATTTCTACATCCAGGAGTTTTAAAGAAAGTGAATTGGAAATCAGTGAATCTCTTTAAAAAAAAGTTTTTTAAGTTTGCAAGGTTTGCAAGAGATTCTTGGTGGCTCATGAGTGGCAAATTTAATGGATTTTTTTTTTTTTTTTTTTAAGACAAGTCACAGAACTTCAAACCAAGGATCTGTGAAGCTATTTTGAGACAAGTGATAGGGGAACACTTGACTAAGCACACTGATTGAAGTTAGCAGACATGAATTCACACAGACTTGGCCAGGTAGCATAGCCAAGGTTCATATAGTTTTAGAGACATAACTATCAGGGTCAGTCAGTGAAACTCAGGAGGTGCATTTAGCACCATTAGATTTAGAGAAACATTTAGCCTGGATTCCGTGTTAAGGATTGGAGATGCTCCCTGCTGGGTGGGAAGAGGGTGCTCTGTGTTCCAGCTCAGAACCATGTTAATGATGCCCAGGTTCATGCCAGGTGGTTCGCTATGTCATCAGACATGCCACATGTCATGTATTTATATGACACTACTCAGTGGCATGCAGAAATAACAGCTAAGCTTGTAGAAACAGTAGTGTGCTTCTTATCAGTGTGCTCTGCCCATAGCTGAATAGCCATTTTCTTATCACTACTGGTCTACCACTCCCTCATGCAAAGACAGCTGGAGAATCTCTGAATACTGCTTTGCGTGTGACCCACCTACGAGACATAAGATAAGCAACAGACCGTTTAAACTGCAGAGACTTACAAAAACGTCAGTCAACCAAGAGGGCTGTTTTTCAGGACATAGCTTGTATATAACTCTGTATGAATGATTTGGACAATTACATGGAAAACAGAATCAGAGTTAGCCTTTGTGTAAGCAGGTGAATTCTTCACTGTGAGTGAAAGTAGACAGACTTATAGCAGGACTTAGCATGTTACAGCAACACCTCTTTTTTTCTCATTCTGATGGGATGTTCAGCCCCATCTGAGATGACAGAGAGCAGTGCAGCTGGCTGTGCAAGCTTTAAAGGGGCTTTGAAACCATCCTTCTAGCCATCCATCTGCTGAAGGCCAGACCATCTTGATAAGGAAAGCTCAGCACCAGCAAAGTTGTTCTATCCTTCTAACTTTTCCCAGAAAAGTTTTCAGAGCTTTAAATAGAATATTTTGGGCATCTCAGGACAATTATACATCTGAAAAATTTTAGGCACTCAGAGTTATCGTCATCTATATGACTAGAAATCATTGCAACCATCTCAGAAATAATCTTGTGTTACATTTATGTCATAATGGAGACAAAAATAACTTTCACGTGATATGGTCCAAAAGTCATTCAAAGAGATATTTAGAATTATCATCCAACTTCATCTGCGCTTTCAAAGATCTTTCTCTTTAGCCTACTGATAATAAATGTCATGTATCTTTCACACTCATGTCAGAAAAGAAAAAGCATCTCTGCAGCAGGCTTAACATTCTTTCATCCCTTAAAAGTGATGGACAACCACAGCAGGAGATTACAGTATCAACGACTGAGACATTAATTCATCTAACTTTTTAAAAACTTCTTTACTTCTTTTAACACCTGAACAACTCTCTCTCACAAAGACCAAAGCCCTCAGTAGATAATTTTTTTTAACAGTAATAGCCATGTGTTACTATTACCTGCAGCTACCAGGTACAGAATTCTCAGCAGTTTTGTGGTGATGCAGATAATACTCTTTAGAAACTATTGCAAATGTTAAGTGTTAAGTTTTAAGTTCTAAGCAGCATAGCTATTACCTAACAGTCGTCATCATGTCAGTCACCTATGCACAGAGATCTGTCACGAATCACTCATCAAGGATTCAAACTCTGAAGGTTATTTTCAAAGAAGAATTAAAAGAAACAAAAGATTTTGCTTGTCTGTTGTGCCATTCTAACTACATGACTCTACTATTAACATGGAAAAAATACTGATAGACTCATTGGGGATAGGGCAGGAAGGACCGCCAGGCATGACTTTGTCTTCTGCCCTGTCCCAAAGAAGGAATCAAAAAAAAAAAAAAATCAAAAGCATTTACACAGAATATGGAAAACTATTTCTGAAATGTCCATTTGAATATTGAAACCTTTCCAGACTAACGAATCTATTATCGCATAAGCTAAAATAAGACTGATATTTTAAACCTGTTGTGTCAAATGGCCTGACTGTATTAGGGTAATGAAAGCCACCAGTGATACTCCTTCTGTCTTAGCACACAAAAACCTGGATGGTTGAGATAATTTACTAGTAATTTGCATCTGCAGTGGTCCTGCCATCAGTTAGCATTGCCTCAATCAGCTAGTCAGGAGACAGCACAGTCATATACACTTTGATAAGGTTATATCAGATTCTCTGCCATTCTATGTTTCATTATTGCTTAATTTCCTGTTTTACAGGCACAGCTACATCTATGACGCATGCTCTGGGGCGTTAAATCTCTTCTAGCTACAGTGCAAGCCTACAGCCATAGACYGGTCAGCTGCTGCTGCATGGCAGAGGTTTGCCATCACTGCAGTAAGCCCAGGCAGGTTCAAGCCCTGCAGCTCTTCCCTTTGGAGCTCAGACCAGCATGTGCGTTCAAGAACCCACAAATGTTTGGTTGTTTCTCAGCTGAAACAAAGTAACTTTTAATCTCAACCAAAAAAGCAAAACATAACCCAGACAAGGTATTTAACACAACAAACAGTCTACAGGTGCATGTTTCACCTGAACCTGCAGATATGATGCAGTGTCTTCTGTTATGAGTGCAGTCAGTATGCGCCATGCCACCCTCTTTCTCCTTCTCTCCCTCTTTTCCAAGTATCATGCTTTTACCACCTCTAAGTTCATGAACCGGTTCTCTGTGTTTTCAACTTGTTAGAGATTTTATATTCACAAAATCTCCCAAGAGACTGCCAGTCGGACTGGAGAGCTCATTTAACTGAGGCAAAATTTCCAAGTCATTGGGTTTAGAGTGGTGGCATGAAGAGCAACTTGAAGATCCTGTCCACTTTCCAGTCTGCATACTGTTTGCACTTCTCAGAATTAGTTCCTTGAATCCACAGAGCAAACCACATAATAACAAATGGGTGAGTGTACAGCAATCATAAAATAACATAGCCATCATCCACATCCTTCTCACTGATAGCCACACAATGGAGACAGTGCCTCACACTCAGTCTGGCTGCAGATACAACCTTCTGTCTGCTGGTAGGGAAGGCTGTTACAAGAACGTGTGTCAGAGTACCAGAAAAGCAGTAAATTGCAAAGCAGGAATGACACTGATTTGTCTAAGTACTGCTCAATTGCTAAAAGAGTCAGTGTTCATTATAATTTTACCTTCTCAGTAAATCCCATCCCTAATTATACCCTATCAGCAAATGAGACGCTCAGAACTGTCTGTGCCTCCACATGGTTAAAAGCATTTTCCTTTCAGCTCCTTGATACCACATCTTATTTCCAGGTTCATTGATTAGGTGATCCTGAGGTTTGTTTTCTCCCTCTGTCATTTTGACTGAAGCTGAGCACTCACCTCTTTCCCATGATGTTCCCATTATTTTCCTTCCCCAGGGATACCTTGGGTTTGTAAATGCATGCAGCTTTCCTGCTAGTATAATATGCTATTCTGTAGTCAAAGCTATCATCTGTTGCAGGTCCTGACCTTTTCTTAGAGTTTCAAAAACTATGTCTGCCCTCCTCTGCTTCAGTTTGCATGCAAAGAAATACAGAAACACCAGCCTCACTGTAGTCCTTCTAAAGGAATAAATTGCCTCTCTCTGAACAGCTGCCTATTACAGGCACTTTCTTGCCCTCCATCTCCCCTCAGTGCCCTGATCTATGCTTAGTGCTGTGATTCAGCTACACTTCAGCAAGCACTCAGGAATTACACTGGAAAATGCAATCCTCGCCTTTCTGAAACACTGATGACAGCTTACCTCTGGCACTGCCACTTCCCCCAAGGCGTATCAGACCAGCCACAATATTTAGATTCATCCATCTATTGTGTACCCATGAAAATACCACGTATCACATTTGATGCATCTGCAAGGAAAAAATCTGTCCCTACAGCAGATGCCAGGAACACAAATCGCTTCAAATGTAGCTTTCCTTCAGCTATAGGTCTTTTCTTTCTTTTTTTTCTTTTTTTTCTTTTTTGCCACCTGACACTGATACAGCATTTTCTTGTCTGCTGTCCTCAAACGTCTAACCCTGTCCTGTTTCCTGAGCCTTCTTTCCTTTCATCGCATCAGTTATGCCTCCCCTTAATTTCTGCCCCCCTTGGCTTTTTCCCTTCTTTTGCTGGTATCTTAAAAAGTCAACATAAGGACCCTCACCCCTCTAACAGAGCTCATGGGAGTATTCCAGCTACTAGGCTGGGGCAGGAAGGGTCAGTTTGTTGAGTCCAAACTTGTTTGTTATAAACATCATGGTTCTGACAAACTTTTCTGAAAACAGGGTTATTCTCACAGAATACACAGTGGTTTCTTGCATACACTCCCAGGAAAGACCCGGCAGTACCTGGCCGTCAGCAGTGGATGTCCTCCAGGTGACTAGATCTGCCCTGGAGCTGGATCTCCAGGGAGCTCGTGACATCCTCAAGGCCCAGTTCGTTGCTGGTCTTAGTAAAGAAGTTAACAAAAATAGTCCCAGCCCATGACCAGAGTTCCTCTGTGCTACAGTATAACGTAATTAGTTGATTATAACAAATTACATTAATTCAAACCAGGTTTTCTCTTCAATCTGGGCAACTTCCTTGTTATATTACCTCTTTTCTCCTTGCTCTTGAAAAGCTCTGGACAAAAATAGATACTTAAGCAAAAACAGATTGAAATTAGGCTTCTAAATAATATTTACACTGCTGCTAAACACTTTTGATTTTTAAGGGGTTGGGTTTTTTTGTTTGTTTTTTTGCTCATGGGTCTTAGCCACTTAGCATTTTTAAATTAATATCTATAGATGTTTACCCCCATAGAACTTACTCAAAGACCCTAATACACACTCATTGAATAGCATTTTTCCTTACATTCTTCCCAGTGAAACTAATAGTACTACTTGTAGAAGAGTCTGCTGCTCAGCATAAACCTATCTTTGTCTGACTTCGAGACGGAAAGATTTTTTCATAGTAAAATTTGATCATGCTCTTTAACATGCTCTGTATTTTTACATTTAGTATTCCATGTATATGCTAACATGATAAGACCAAAACAAGAAACACACTTCCTTCTCCAGGTGTCTTCTGATCTGATACCTACAAAAAAGTGATTCAGCTACCATTTAACCTGTTTCTTCCTCCTTTCTAAAGCTAGACAAATAATTTACAAAAGAAAATATACTCTACTGATTCGCTTCTGTCTGCACATGTTTAGATTTTAACAGATATACTCAGCTCTCAAAATTGTTGATGAATAGTTTGTATAAAGATATCTGCCTGTGTGGTTGGCCACAAGCTCTCTCTCTAATTTCCTGTTTCCAATATCGTGTCTGTTTGTGAGTTTTGATTCAGTTTGCAAATAGCTGCACGACGGAGGAGAGGAAAGTATGGAGTACACATCTCTTTCATAACCTGCCTAAAAGCTAAGATTTCTTTCTCACCACATAATAAACTGAGCACTTACTGCTGTCATCAATGCCTTCTTCAAAGAGGGAAATCTTCCAAATTCAGAGAAGGAGAATTCTTTCTTTATGATGACGTAGTTTACTCTTTGCAGAACTCACCAACAAAAAGTGAAGGATATCCTGAAGACCTATACCGAAGCTTATGGAAGGGGAAGAGAGAATGTGTTTTCTGTCTCATCTGCCTTTCASGCAATTAGGAAATGTAAACCTCTTAAGCAATCATGAAACCAGGAATTAGGTGCTTTTTTTCAGAGAAGAGAAGAAACGTTGTATGTTGAGTGATGATGAACATTTAAGTGCAATTAATTAACTCAGTCCAGAATCATAGTTGGTATAATTAAGTATCCATTGCCCTGGGGATTTACAGAGCTGTTTTTCCTATTACACTGGTGATTTCTTGGCCTATATACTATGCAAATCTGTAAAGATTTCTGTTTAATATGTGAAAAATTTGTAAGAATAACTACGCTGAACAGAGAAAATATGTAGTCTATTTTTCCTACAGAAGATGTCTAAGATGTGCACTTTCTTAGAAAATTAAAGTTGCCCTTATTAGTCATTCAGACAATGCATTATGAATGTCAGTGTCTAATATTGAAAATATGCTATAAATCAAACCATTTCTACTTTTGCTGCATTTCTTTTCTACTAAATTTTTCTTTAGTGGTCTATTGCCAAGGGATGCGTGACATTATTAGAAACAGAAGGAAAATGGCACCACAACAAAGAATTTTTCTGTCTGATAGGTGAGAAATCTATTTACATTTTCACTCTGTAAATCATATCATTTTATGCCATAGCCAGCAGCTGGTTGCCATAAAACAATATCTAGCCACAAATGTAATAAATGCTATAGTTTTATAGCAGCATCTCATTGTTTCATGACCACCCCCACACAAATATATGTCCAGTAGAACCAAAATATCATCAGATTCTCCAAAATTAATTGCCAAAAAGATAGACGTTCACCACTCTAAATATTGACACTTGTTATCATTTTACTTGTAATGAAGGTTCATGCCTTCATCATAACATTTCAACAATATTTAAACTGAATTAAGTAGAGAAGCTGAGGAGAACAAGTTTGTGCAAAGCCATTGTTAAGAGTTTTCACTGCTTAAATTTTCACTAAAATATATTGTAATTGACAGACATTGTCTTGGTAGGGTTCCATTCAAAACAATATTTATTACAGATCAGGAATAATTCCCTGCTGAGAATATTATATTTTACTTGGGGATAATCAAGCACTATTATCTGATAATTTAAGTAAATGTGTTCTCAATTTTTACTTTTACAGTATGATATTTAGATGAAAAGTTTTTTGCAGCTGGTAATGAAATGAAAACTCAATAATTTGTTAGTTAGTTACCACAGATACACTCATTAGCAAGTAACTGGCCAATAGCACTCTTTTTTTTAGGAAAAGGCCTAGTCTGGTTCCATCAAATTGTAAGGGCTACTGCATCAAACCTTTCAAGTAACATCCCCCCCCCCCCACCTCCCTCCTTACCTGAAAAGAAAAGCTTTTTGATATTGACAAATGACAAGGAAAGATTTATCACATCAAAGCTAGATTCTCCCTCCTACCCTCCCTTTTCAAATTAGCCACAATCAGTTCAATTTCTTGGTAATCAGAAACTAGATGTCTTTATGGTTGTGAAATGGTTATGGTGGTAGCCATGGTATAAGCAACATCAAAAATGATGAATAATAGATGGATAAATAATCTGAACAGTTTATGGATTTATTACTCTAAGTGCTGAAAGGATCTAAGAGTAATCCATGTAAGTTCTTCTGCACTTACAACATTCTAAACAGAGATTTAAATAAGGAAATCATATAACTTCATAATGGCATCAAGTTGCTGAAATTAAACACAAATGGGAAAGGCATTTCTGTGAAATGTTTACAAAACTAACAAGTGCCAAAGAGGGAAATTTATTGAGTTTTAGGGAGAAAGAGCAGGTAAATGTTAACAGAAAAATATTTTCAGTTTAAGTACCTGCATTTAGAAATACTTAGCACAATTCTCTATTTAAAGAAAACAAGTCATTTTAATAGATCATAGCTCTAATTATCTAACACACAAATAAAACTGATCACTCTATTACAGAAATAAATAAGTTTTCAATCTCATTTCAATTTACTTTGGAAAATGTTGCTTAGCTTTGCTCCCAACTTAAAACATCAGGAGCCAATAAAATGGTGGATTAGAGCAACTGGGACCAAACTGACTGTCAGAAAATGCAACTTCCAAGAGACTCACATCATAGTGAAAGGGATAATTTTTGACCCCTGTAACTTTATGTTCAATAGGATTTGATTTATCTTTGTCACAAAACACTATAGGCCATGCGATTTTTTATTTCAGACTGTAGGAATAAAAGTTAAGTTAGACCTAGACATTCACTCCTACTTAAGATTTATTATTTACTACAGTCTTGTTCTTTGGTGAATGTTAACTCTACCTCTATAGAAGTGAATGACTTTATCATTAATTAATACTGCCAGATAATTTTAAGCAGCTGTTCCGTCTAATCCATGAAGGATTGCGATTAAATGGAGTGCTAGTGAGTTACTTCATGTATACGAGGTTTTGATTAAACACTTTTTTGTTAGAATCAGCAATTGCTGTTCCATGGCCATGATGTTTAATAATCTTCTGTATCTGATGTTGACTCTGCTGGACACCAATACTTGATTTGTGTGCAGCTGGCATAGTGGAGCAGAAGCTGCTTGCACTATTTATTATTTTACATGCTAGGATTTTTTTTTAATGTCTGTCAAGGGTTCCCAAAGCCTTGGAGAGTTAATTGAAAAAATGTTCTTTATAAATATAAACAAATGCTCAGAACATATTCTTTGACCTTACTCTCAAAAGTGTGTGTTGGCATCAACACAAGTAGGTCTTGATGCAGCAGTTTTTAGAACAACAGAAGTGATAGCAGCAGGAGCATTAGCATGAACAGACTGTGACGGGTCAGTTCCCTTGCTCTGTGAAGCCAATCCTTCTCTGGCTCCAATATTCAAGGGGTAGGCAATTTTAAAATGATGATCTCCCTAACACCTTCTAAATACGCAATGAAGTTAAAGTATCTCTAAGCCAACGTATTGAGACAAGTGTTACTATTTGGTATTTCATTGGAGGTGAAAAACAAGAGCTTTCTGTGCCCCTCTTTAAAATACTTTTGAAAGCATGGTCACAGTTTGTCCCCATTTGGAGCAGCAGCTACTTTGGAATACCATATTTTGAGATGTGTTTATGATGAATAGAAAGCCACCAATCCATCCATTTGGATGCATCCAGTGCAACTGTATGGAAATAAGTAGTGCTTTTTGTACACAAATCTATTGTTTTAATTATTCAAGTGTTTAACTTAAATTAAAAATCAAGGAGAGGTGGCGGAGGATTCATTCTCTACCCATTTTTTTCTATTTGCATTGTGCTGAGCTACAAAAATGAGTAGAAACTAAGCCTACAAAATGAGTAGAAACTAAGAGGAATAACTTCATTACTTATGAATGTTGCTGATATTGGCTCATTTAAATCAGACACGTTACTTAATTTTAATATAACGTTTGTTCTAAGTAGACTATCTTTTACAGTAAACCAAATAACATATTTAGATTCCACATMTTATGCGGAAAAACAACCTACTAAATTTTTAATAGCATTAATCATTCTTGCTGATTAATCTGGTTTAGAAAAGCAGCTGAAATAGCACCAGCCCCTTCTTCCACGCCACATAAATATTTCTCCCTGGTTCAGAGATTGGTATACAGCAGAGAAGACAGCAGTGTGTGAATCAGGGGAAGAGCAGGCAAGTAAAAGTGATATATACCCAGTCTCCCTGTCTAGCCCTGCAGAGTTAACTGAGAAAAGATAATAAATGTTAGACATTGTGTCCATTAAGGATCAGCCTTGGTGAAAGCTACTGTGACACCTCAGTGCAGTTGCCATGGTGCGAACTGGCTGCTTAGATGTTGCTATGGTGGAAACTGAACGTGTAGATGGCATTAACTACTTAAGCAGCAATTGAATGTGAATGTTGGTAGCAGGCATGGGAATCTCCATGAGGAGAAAGTCATAGTTCTTAATACTCAAACTGCTTCCCATGATTTCTTCCATTATAACACATTTTTTGTAGAATAATGGATATTGATGAGCATTGTCTACTGGAAGCTGAAAGAACAGGATTCCCTTAGCAGGTTTCTAATTATTTTTCCTAGCGTTCTGTAGATCTTCTTTTTTTCTGCAAGAACTTTATTTTCATTCTTGCAAAAAAGAACTAACAGGCCAATTCTAGAAAAGAATAACCCTCATAAAAGTTACAGAGCTATTATATTTTTTCTTTAGCTTTAAATTGATGCATTCAAATTAATTTCTTTGTCCTATTTCCATTTTTTGTTTCTACTTTCACTTTCTCCAGAGTACGAATCCTCCATAAATTAAACCATAGTCTTAGGCAGACTGCAAACAATAGTTAATTTCTTATCCATCTCGTGATAAACATGCTTCTGGAAAGCTGTTCCAGAAGCTGCTAATGACATTTATTGAGATGCATGTTTTACAAATGAAAGACAACTTATTTTCTTAAATCTACCATCAGGGTTATTTTTCAGTTTTGTAAATGACTAATGGCAGTGGATAATAGCCATCTGATTGGCTTCAATTTTTTAAAGACTGCAAAGACCTTTGATTTAGCTAATCATGTTATGGGGAGGGAGATTACATTCATGCCCTAGACTGCTTCCAAACTAAACAACTGGAAAAAAATTGGAGTTTTTTTTCTTTGTTTAACTATGAGACCAGTCCTCCTAAGTCTCATGTTCCACAGTTTACATGTAAACTTCATTTTTAAAACCACTCAGCAAAGTCAAACAATGTTTTTACTTGATAAATTATAGCACTTGAGTAAAAGAACTGTAGGAAAGACAAGGAGTCGGAAGAATATAGTGTGCATTGTTCTACAAAATGCCTGTATGTAGTCAAACAAATGATCCAGCTTTGCTGTGTCTTCATTTTGACTGATTCTCTGTGCTCTGAAAAAAACTAGAAATAATGGGAGGAGCGAAAAGGAAGAGAAAGGAGCCATAAAATCAAGCTGTGAATTAATAGCATTTGCCTCTATACCTATTTATGATAAAAGGCATCTTTTCCTTCTTTATGTATATGCATGTTCATACACAAGGAAAACATCTCAGGATAACAATGCTGCCTTGCTTTGTTTAGAAGCGAGAGAATGAAATGAAGTGAGACTCCCTCCAACAGGAAAAAAGAACTGCAGATTTTGTTTCTTTTACGGCCTCATTATTTTGGCTCTCTAAAGATAAAGAGAGGCCCTTCAGTACAGGCCAGCCAAATGAAGCCCTTTGCATAACTAATGGAAAAAGAACAGAACAAAACCAGAAGTCAGTTTATGAAGAAACCTGTGAGATTATATATACAAGCTATTAAGGAATAGCTTAGAGGCAAACACCCTTCCTTACTTTGCTCTTCACTTTTTATATTTATAAGGCTCTTTGGAAATGCATTATACACTGCACTGTACTATTGTCAATGGCTGATTTGTGATGTTATATTGAGCCTGTTTTGCCTTTAGGATACAAACCCTCTGAAGCACTGATCTGAATGTTTGGCACAGTTCAGCTATTGTAAAAGCATCATGTACAGGTAACAATAAAGTTATAATAAAATAATGTGCTAGTTTACCCCTAACAGTGTGCTCCAGACTGACTCAATAAAAAATGTATTTTAGCCCACCTTCAAGTGAAAAATACAGTAATATACACATTGAACATGCAATAATATGAGATTATTTAAACTTTGATTTCAGACTTTTCTAGGTTACTGGAATACAATTTTAAGAGAGATTTTTGTTAAAGGTGTGATGATAATATTTCCATTAAATCACCTGGATATATTCAATTTACACTGAAGAAGTTCCAGAACTGCAATTCAGAACATTCCTAGCACTAGAAAAGTGTTTCTCTTGCCTAGATGAGTGGAGGCCAAAGGCCGTGATTTTTCAATACTTTCTGATGGTCCATTAAGCAGCTATTCTATCTATAACTAAGATGTGTTGCAGTTCAACCCAAAATTATAGGTGTCATGCAGGAATCAGAGTGAGGTTCTTTGATCTCTATCATATCGGGGATCAAACTAGAGAAATATTATCGATCTTTTGTCCCAGACACACCTGAGGAGCAATGAGGTGTGACGAGAGGGTTTGATACAGTCACAACTCTCTAAATTAAAGTCATCTAGCAATTATCAGTCCATACTTCATATAACATGGCCTATCATTTCCTTTTTACTCATTTTCCACCTATCTGGAAATAGCTGCTCTTAACCCCTCGCCTCCCTCTCCCCCAACCCTGCTTCAGAGCTAGTGTCTTGCCCTCTGCTAGGACTGCTTTTTCTCTCCTTGCTATGCCACTGCCCAGGCCACTATTAACTATTAGACCCCATCTGAGGTACTTAATTCAGGAGCCCAGGCTCCATCTCTAGTCAACAGAGAGAAACTCCACCCGTTGAGCCATTTTCTTTCTTCTCAATGTGCCTTTCTCTTTTCACTGTCTGTGGCACCTGGGATGACCACATGTAAACACCTCAGGTGGAGTCATACAGTTTGGAAGTATGACCAAGGCCCAAGGCCTGGCACTCCAAGACTGTACCCCATAATGTTAACGGCCACCTTTTCTAAGACCTTTTTTGTGGTTTTATCACAGATAAGGAGCACACTTGGAATAAACATATAATCAGGAAACCTGTTGCAGTGTTTCCCTGTTCATCCCACATCGTTGTTTATCATCTTTCCCTTTCTTCCCCTTCCTTCAACTCTATCAGACCTGCATTGGAAGCAAAAACCCTTCCCAGTCTTCAAAATGGCATCAAGTGCAATAGCTTAAGCAAAGCAAGACCTAACCCTTTTTCAAGCCATAGCTAGGAGATGCTGATGCAAAAGTACAAAAAGGCTCTTTCAGGAAAAAGAAAGCCTATATATGCACTCTGGTGTCAGGCTACCAGTATCCTCCCAACTGCTACTTGCCATCATTAACAGCAGCTGACATTCCTCAAACCAGCCAATATTGCCCTTCCCCGACTCCTGAACCCACCTCAAAGGAGCCAAATCCTTGAGGTAGCCACAACCTCTTATTTGTTGCAGTCAAGTTTCCTTGTCTTTGACTTTGCCGGTGTTATATTCCAACCTTCATGACTCTAAATACCTTTCTTTCTCTCATTCGCACCGCTTCGATTCAGCAGATTCCAAACGTTACATAGATAGAAATAACATGCCTGTGGTGGATATGGTTATACACATTGGTGAGCTCACACATTTTCAATTCATGTTTGCTATATTTCAGACAACTCTGCTGTCTAAATTGAGCTCCCCTCTAAAAGATCACATTTTAGAAAGATCCACACTTTGATAAGACCTGCATCATTTGCAGCAGCAGCAAAAATTAAAGAGCTGCAAGATCTTGAGGATGTACACTACATCTGGTAGTGTTAATGGGAGATCTACAGCCTTCTTACCCTCTCTACCACAACTTCTCTCCACCACGTAAACCTGCAGGGTAAGATAAAAGGCAGACAATTTCATCTTTGATCCTTTTAGGCATTCCCTACATCTTTGAAAGCAAGATCTATTTCTTTCTGTCTGGAATATACACAAGAAACTCACTGTTCCTTTCCAGAAACAACTCCTTGACAAAAAGACAGAAGAAAACTCCAGTTAAAGCACAAACTAAAATTTCTAGTAAAATTTCAAATATTTTCCGTTTCAGTCTTTCTTTCAGGCTATTCAAAATCTGTATGTAACAAGGGACAAAAAGGGAATGTGCTCAACTTTGTTTCCCCAGAAAAAACAGTGGCTTAATTTGGGGGAAATTTCAATTCATTTCCTGTTTCACCAGTTTATTCTTATCTACTGCTCTTCTGTTCTGTATAAGTCCTGTACCTAATATCACACATAATATGCATTCTCATTCCAATCATGTTTTAAATAATGTGACTAACATCTGTCACATATAGTTTGTTCTCCTATCTCCAATTCTCCCAGGTACATCACCTTAAAACAAACAAACAAACAAACAAACAAACAAAACCCTTATCATTATATAGCATTCACAAAGAATATGGAATTATAATGTATAAATTGACCCCCTTTGGCTGACACAATGCATATTGCAGGAAGATTTGCAAATCTATAATGTCATATTTTCCTGAATTTCCATCATGCATGTTGTCAAAATTGAAATAGCTTTCTAAAAAATCTCAAGGTTTGCAACTTTAGTTTAAATAAACCTTGCTAAGCACTAGTAGACCAGAAATACTATATCTGACATCTAGTCCGATATCTGTTTTCATTTTATAATTCATACTGAGTAATATCTAAAGAGATATTGTGGGGTAACATTTCATAGGTGAGTATCAGTAGCATGCTCAAAGTCCTTTTGTTTCTTTCATCATAAACCATTTAAAAAGAAAAAACAAGTCCAATATATGAATTCCACTCAAATCACATTGACTTTGAAGCTCATTTATCCATGTCTTAGTTCACAATGTATTGCACTACACCTGTCTACTTAGGAGGACTGGAAAAACCTATAACCTGCTTGTATTCTTAAGATGCAAAAAAGGGATGATTCACATGAGCACACTTGTAAGAAATTTTAAAGTCTAGAGAAAAATATAAAATGATGCATGTGGGGGTTGGTATATTGCCATAATTTCTCTTAGGGATCAGATGTGTCAGCCAAATGACGTTGCAATGCTCTGTGTCCTAAAGTCAGAGCACGACTTTACCATGGAGGAAAAATAACAAACCCCACAGAATTCCATTTCAGGGTCTGACATAAGGTGCTGTCAAGCACAGAGCTTACTACTGTGACAATGGCAGCTGTTCCCTTTGGCAAAAAAACATCTGGGAAACTTATACAGGATGAGAGTTGTTATCATCTTTCTCACACACCATGATCTGGATGGAACAATGCCCAAAATATTAGCCATGTGGCTGAATGAAGCTTCTAGAGGCAGTAACCAGAGAAAAGTTTGTCTGCATTTTTTTGCTCAGTTTGTACTTATCAAATGGAGAAGACTGACAAGCTGGGAAGCAAAAACATAATTTGCTATGAGGAAAAAAGGATCTCCTCAGTATATGTTGCAAGCATGCAAATGTGTTTCCTACACTCAGCTTCCAGGCCAAGGTCACCCTGGCCTAGGGAAGTTATACAGATCTCTGGAAGGGTTTCACATTGCATAGGCAACCTGCTCTCTCTGATCCAGCCTGTAGAAACAACATCAACCAGTGCTGGGCTGCAACAGTCATTCTTTTATAAGTAAATACACTCTTTGTGCAAGACTGGCAGCACTGAATGCTGAATTCACCCTCCGAGGAAGCTCGGCAGCACAAGTGCAGGTTTGCCCACACTGCACTGTAAACAAGCCTAGACCTCTCTCTGATGGAACTGACGTTAAAGGTGAAGGGGTTGTTCAGTTTCCATATCAATTATTTCTCCAGCTCTTCTGTTAGACTGAGATCCTCAACTCATTTATCACTAATAGCCATCACAGATCTACAGCTTTCAGTCATTACCAACAGATCTGATTTGAAGAAGTGATATAAAGGTGAAAGGCGCCATAGCTATTTGCTAATTTTAAGGTATTCATTGTCCCAAACTAAATATCCTCTCTTCTGACTGGAACATAGTTAGAATTTTCATGTTACGACTCTTTGACTAGGCAACTAACGAATTGCCTGAACTGCTGACTGTAAAGTCAGCTACTCTGTTAGAAATCCTCAAGTGCATAAATGTTTTAATTTATTATCTTTACATGGAATGCAAAGGGTGTTTCCTGTAAGTGTAAATTGCCTAGGACAAAATTCAACACAAAAGTTAAAATGGCACTGACACAGTTCCCCCCAAAACAGCATCTGTTCTCCTTTCTCATCTCCTCTCCTGCCCCCACATCAGCCCCTGAGTTATATCAGTACAGRCATTTATGAACTGGATCCCTCTGAAGAGCAATCCACCCAGCTCAGCCGCCCAGTCTGGCTCACGGTACATCCTGCACTGCACAAGGAGAATACACGGGGCGAAAGGGAGCAGGCCTTTTGAAAGGGTGCACTGCCTCAGCTCACAGTAATGCTGGCTAAAAATGTGCCTCAAACTGCAGTTAGCTTCTGGAATTATCTATGACAAAATTCTTTAAAACATGAGGAGGATCAGGGCAAATAGAGACTAATCGTCATGATATATTCAATTAGAACCATAGTGTGTCTCTAGTTTGCAACAGTGCTTTGAATTTGTACACAAAATACTAGGTTTTTTTCTTTCACAGAATATCCATCACAACTTGTCTTAAAAAAAAAATTATTTTAGTGTTTACAGCAAGAGAATTAAAATTTCAGGGTGCCTAACTACAGAGATAGCAGTATAACCTTAGGGAAACATGACCATAAACTCTGTCTGTAACATATATGGTATTGACTGGGTAGTTAGACAGTTTTTTGAAAGAGAATAGGCTATAGAAATTTCTGTATGCATTTTCTGTATGTGGGTTGTTAAAGCCAGTGTGGAGAAAGAACCTGCAAGAGATGTACAATTCTATTATTCTTGCTCTTTTTGGTGTGTATGCGTGTCAATATAATTACATACGGCACACATAAAACAAAATGATGATGACAGAGAACTTGATATTAATAAGGCGAATAAGAATGTAGATATACATCAGTCAAACCTATTACTATTATGTAGAACATTTGCAATGAGTAGTAAAGTCTGAATAGGCTCCATTTTTCATGTTTGATACGAATTCTATTGAGTAGAGTTATGAAATGCATGAATATTAACAATTACATATCAATCTTTGCAATTAACAATTAAGGTATTAACAATTAAAATGTTCAGGAAAAGACAGTAGCAAGAATAGCTTTTTTGACCTTGCAGGTCTCTCCGTTCTGACCAAAAACCCTGCCCCTCCAGGGCTTCTACGGATCTGCAAACAGAAGGAGCTTTAAGGAGGAGGCAGCCAAATGGTGCAGCAGAGCAAAGATAAAAGCAGCCCAACTCTTAATTATTCAGTTCATAAAGTGCAAGAGTTTTTGACTTTAAGAAGCCTTAGCATTGTGGCAAAAAAGCCTATAAAGAACATTAAACAGTGCTTTATAAATCATCACTCAGGACAATAATTGTAAAAAGTCTGAGAAATAGCCCCAGTGTCACCACTGGGACATGTTATGATCCTAAAATTTTAATTGTACAGTCCTCTTTAGAAACTAAACAGAAAATTGAATGCTCTTGAAAAATGGTTACTAAAGTTTAAAACAAATCTACAGTTTCAAATGGAGAAATAAATAAAACATGCTTATCATCCTAAATACACCCTATGGTTGTTGCAATATTCAAAATTAAACAAAATAATCAGAGAAAAACAGGACAGTGATATTACAAGCACTGAATTAATTTCATACATAGAATATGTCCAAACTGTCCAATGTGGTGTCATCTAGAGATTTCCAGGGCTAGTTATGCAGAAATTTTGGAAGAGGACTGCTTTCAGAAACTCAGGGCTCTGCACAGGCTAAGCCTCCTGACTTATCCTACCTGATAAACTTACTAGCTTAATAAGAGTAGAGAGAGTGCAAACATATTATACACACTGGCAGCTGTATTCTCATAACTTTCTTCCTGACAATTATGATTATTATTCTGCTYTGAGGAAGTCAGTGCAATTTGAGACTAATGAGTAACACAGCTTGAATAAGGTTATCAGAAACAAGCTCTGCCTGGTTTCCCAAAAGTTACACTCTCAAACAATTTTACCACAGAATGGAAACCAGGTCATCTGTACATCAGTCTTTGGAGAACAATATGAGAGACACTTGTATACACATGCTGGGCTTATTATGCAGAAAATCAGATCCAGAAATAATAGCTGTAAATAAAAGAGCTGGAACTGTGTTTTATAGCTTATAGCATTCCGCACCCAGGAAGTAACTAAACCACAAAGTTTTCCTACAGTCTTGCTGGTGCTGTCAGGTTCTTCACAAATTAAGAAAAGCAACAACAGCAACGATTGTAGGAAGGAGCAAACATAGGAATACTATTTCCCATAATACAAAACAGAACCAGATCCTTCATTTAGTAATTGCTTCTTTTTGCAAGATTGTGAAGATGAAAAAACTAGTCATGGGCTAACATGAACACAGCAAACCCAGATCTCTGTAACTCTGGAATACTGAGAAATCTCCAGCCATCGAGAACAATGAGATAATAAGGTTAAAGGAAAGAAGAGATACTTCAAATTAATAGCCAGATTTAACTTTCACAAAATTTCTATTAACCATAAATTACATATAATCTGCCCTTCAGTGTGTGCAGCATTTATCTGAGGAATAAAAAGAGTTGTCATCCTTAATAAACTATCCCATGATCCCTTCCAATTTATTTCCACAATGCTGACTGTGTTTACTGCATTGAAAATCATTCCACATTAAAGGCCACACCAGGGGAAAACTTAGCAAGGTCTTTGACACAATACATATGACAAGCTCCGTAAAATATTTCTCAAGTCTTTCCCCCTGGTGCATGGCAAAGTAAAATAAGAAGGAGGAAGCAACCAGTTACTTTATGAAATGAAACAAAAGAACGTGACCTAGTACAGTGGATACTGCACCCCAGCTTTTTTGTCTTTTTAAAGCCTGAGTAAGGCACAAGTAATCCCAGGCTGAAGTGTACAAATCTCAATGTTTTTATTTCATACATGTTCATATTTATGAAGCAAACCCTAAGATTCAAAATGAAACTCAGCTTGGCCCAGAAGTTGCAAATTCTAAAACCTGACTTTTTTTCTCTTGATTTCAGTGTTATAAGATGTGAGGGACTGGTTTGGTCAAATTCAGGCTCCTAAAATTTAGACATGCAAATATAAGCTGGATACTTCTGTAATGGAGAAAACAGGGAAAGGTAAAAAGTGTTGCATCCAAAAATTACAAATAATTCAGATGTCAAGCTTAGACTTAGACATTTGAATGCTATATAGGTAAAGTTAAGCGAAATACATCCTTCCCAAGATGATGTCACCTACCTAATGAGAGAATAAAGCAAGTTGCGTATGGAACTAATCAAATTGGTGGAAATTCTGTATACAACAGAACTAAATCTAAAAATTGCTCACTCTGTTCATATGTGACTTTTTAAAGCTGTATTTTCAAGGATATTTCAACATCCCTGAAGTTCCCAAATGTATTCAGTGGGCTACAGAATTTACTTCCAGCTTAGTATTTAGCAATTTCATGTGTTTAAAATTTCATCAGGAACATTGCCAAAGCAGCCATCTTTCACAGTCTTTAACTATAGAGGATAATAAAGGGCAGGGATTTCCAAACATTCCTTGGGTATGAATTGTACCTCACCAGAAAAGTTGGGTCTTTAAACTTGTTCATTTGCTTTATTAGCTCAAGAGACTTTCTAAGATGAGATTATCTGGAAAACTACATATATTATTATATTTAATTGTCTTTCAATAAACTTTTCCATCTGGAAACAAGAAAGCAATTTACTTCCCAGGCACCATCAAAATTTCTGTGGACCAGCTGCAAAAGTTTCACAAACTATAAGTGGTAAACAAATTACAATTCAAGAGCTACTAGGGTAGCACAGAGATACTCATCTCAAAGGGTGATTTGGCCCAGTTAAAAGCTAAACCACCCTTTGGAGTTGTTTATTTCTCTGTCTTGTCAATAGGAAGGAAACTAGGGCAGCTAAACTCCTGAAGACAGACCAAGGTTAAGAGCCTAAAGATAGGGAGATAAGTCCAGGCTCAGAAGCCAGCTTTGAAATAAATGTTATGATTATAAAATGATCTATTCCTGAAAAATGAAGGATAGTTATTGTTGTGTAAAGAAAACTTTATCTAGTGTTCTCTCCTGAGAAGTTAGAAAAGTAAAGTAGTATTAACAAGATCAAAAGAAATGTGCATATCTTTATTAAGCAAGAGACACCAGAAGAAAGTGAAGAATCATTCTGTGTGATGGATTTTTTAATAGCTAAAACAAGTCTGTTATGGTACTGAAAAAATTTATTGCACCATTAGTTTATACAAAATAACTTACTCTACAAAAACTGCTTTCATAAAGAATTGTCATCATGAACTAGCAATCAAGGACAAATAAATTCATCCATTCAGTGTGCTTACCAAAATACCTCAAAATTGCATTAATAACTTCAAATAGTCCATCCAGAATATTATTTTTCATTCTGACTAATCCATTAATTTTGCATCTGCAGTAAAACATAGATTTTCTTTGTCACATTAAAACAACTCTAAAATATGACATCTCCTTAGAAGTCTCTCTGCGAAAAAGAATACAGTGAGTTTTAATGTACTCCTACAAATTGATTTGCACTTTGCTGTATTAACAGATAATCAGAACAAATAAAAAAAAGGCAGTTCCCATCTTAGTCTTGGCAATTTGGTTAAAAGCACAGAATTATATCTGTGTTGTTACCTCACTTTCCTTGAATTTATTTGCTAAATTCTGTACTTTTATTTGAATAATACACTATTTACATTTGGTAAGAAATGCTTCCCAGTGTGTCCTGGATATGTGAGACACGAGTGATTCAAGATGTATGTCGCTATTAAAATTCATTATGTTAAGAGGATCCAACACAGCTGACCAGGAAGATATTACTTTATCCACTCTACAAAATTTACTAGACCAAAAAATAAATTACTGCTTAGTTTGTGCAGAGATGGCATGTCTTGCCTCATACTTCCCATACACTTTATTATATTCAGGCAGAATGCAGACACTCGGTGGGGATGAATACGAACACTTTTAGCTAGAAGTGAATTTCCATAGGGTTAGCATGCACAAAGGAGAATGTCATTTTCATTCCTGGGCCTCAAAACATTTGCAAACATGAGTTTGGTATGAAGAAAGAGATTTCACAAGAAATACAACCATATTGTGCCAGAGCCCTTGAGAAACTGCTAGGCAGTGGTTCTCCATTCAGTGAAAAGGAGAATAAGCTAAAATACCTCCTCTGATGTTAAATCAGTCACCTCAGTCTTCTAAGAGAGGAAGAAAAGCAAGAATGACATTTCTTTGGGTAGTGCCTTTTGCATGCTGCTCTCCACCGTGTGCAGAATGCGCTTGCCACCATGCAGCCCCTAAGTTTGAGTTCCTGTAATGATTGTAAACAAATAATAATAACCAACAACCACCAGCAACAATAAGTAAGGAGCAAAATAAACAATGAATAAATAAAAATGTAATAATAAATATTAATGAAGAGAAATAACAATGCATTATGGACTCTCACAAATTCAGATGTGAACATCATCTGATGTGAACTGATGTGAACATCAGTTTGATGATTATCTTAACACATTATCAAACAACAGAACGTTGGTTTATACAAAAGTGAAGTTGCAGTTTTATCATTGTGCTCGAGGAAATGCAGTCCAGAGATTCAAAACATTTCTTCAAGCTTCCCCATATGCATACAGGTAGTCACATGTCTGTGTAAGTGCATGTGCATATGCACTCCTTAGTCATTTAAGGTACGTATGGGCTATTACTGTCCTGGTTCTGGTTTGGCATCAGAATTTTTATTTTTGCTTTAGTAGCAAAAAATAAAAACCTCCAAGCTTATGACTCTGAGTCTTATGATTCAGTCTTAATGTCACAAAAAATGAATCATCTACCCTAATTTATGAGTCTGTAAGTTAGATGTCTAAACTTAGGAAGGTTCCTGCTTCAGAAGGAAAAAGTTGATCATATTAGGCAGACTTGGTCTGTCCAGTGTCCAGTGCCTACCCAAAGTGTGCTCAGTAGAAACAGGTAGTCTTTATTTTTCTGTATTCACCCCTGATTACACCACTATGACATAAATGTTGTTTTTATAGCTGAATTATCAACCCCTCAAAATCCATGTTTAAATAATGGATTTGCTGACACCACCTTAACCATAGTAGCATAACAGTGCCATTATAATTATCATTATAGGAACAGATCTTACAGTGAGACAGAGTGGTGCACTCATTAATTTCCCTGCCTGATGCAGTCAGGATTCAGATAAAGCTCAGAGTCTAAAGGCCAAAAGTCATATCAATCTGCTCCATAAATGTTTAGTTTAGCAAGATGCAATGTCATAAGGGGATGGCAGAGAAAAGCTTATGTGCTCATATGGTGACCCTGAAGCAACAAATTGAAAGTGTTAATATCCATTTAGATTAACTTTCTCTAATAATTTTTTAGCATGATGATGATAAAAGAATCTGAAGAAAATTCAGTACATTAACAGCTGATTAACAGATGCAGCAGTGGATTTGTTGTTGTTACTGCATTTAGAAGGTGTACTTGTAGGAGGGTACCATATTTACTAAAGCTTTCTACTACTTACAGATATGATTGTGTTTCAATCTTCTAACTTTCCATTGCAATATCAAAATGCAAGGACCGGATTTTTTCCCTGTGAGCTTTAACTTGCAGTTCCTCTCTTGCTTCAGGAAATTAGACTGTCCCAAAGCTTGTTCATTCAATCAAAGCATACTGTGATACAACTGGTATAATTTGGACAATGACTGATTTATTTTGTTGTGTGTCTTAAACACGATTATATCGCATGATGATCTATCCTTTTTTTAACACAGTGGCAATGAATGAAGGGGCAGCCAAGTAGACTGGATATTTCCATATCTCAGGCTTTCAAGAGACAAGTTTGCAGGACACAGTAACCTCTTTTGGTAAATCAGCTGATATAGCTACAGAGAAGCAACAGAAAACTTACCAGGTTCAGCATCTTTTACTATAACATGTCACACCATCAGGAGAAAACATTATACTGTTTGAACATAGACATAAACTGGAAAACTAGTAACCATTAAGTACCAGTAGCAAAATATGCCAACTGAAATTGGCAATTTTCTATACAACAGTACCTTTTTCTTCTGTTTCTGCAGTTTGTCTAAGGCCTAGAGTAACTACAGCTAACTTTTTCCTAGACCACCACTAAAAGACTAGAGTTCCCAACCTTGCTTAACCTGAATTATTGTGAACAAAACCCAGTTGAAAGCTGTAATCACTATTTATTTGTGAAGGCTATTGTTCTTGGGAGGACTGGAAATACCTGCCATTAATTATCCTTGCTTTGCCTGTTCTAGCATGCTTACATCTTAAAATATATATACTTGCCAGTTTATAAGAATGTGACTCTAGATGTTATTTCAGTCTTTTCTTTCTTAATCTCCAGTGTGCTAATAATATTTAAAAGCTGAAATCATTTTGTTGATATGGATATAATTCCACAAAGACCATGCTGGCATGTTTTGTTACTGGTACAAGCGAGTCACGTGATAGATAAGGCTATACGGATAAGTTTCCTCAGAATCCAAAATCCAAAGCAAATAGTGAACATGGATATAGGACTCAATTAGTACAAAACTTGAAAACTATTTAAAAAAAAATCTTTAAGATTCTGTACTACCATCAAACAGCTGTTGCTTTCTTACATGAAGTACAGCCAGACTCATGTCCTGCCTCCCCTTGTGACCCATAGAGAATTCCTCTGCTATGCACAGAGAGCTTGGGACAATGTATAAGGCACATTATATAGACTGAAAGCCCTTCAGGAGGCCTTCTACAAAGCAAAATTCTTTGTCCTCTTCCTCCAGGACACAACATGGGTGAACAAAGAAGGGCCAAAGGCTGGGCGGTCCATCACTGCTGCCTCTTCCTCAGGGGAAGCTGGATTTGAGGCATCATAGATGGTTTTGGCCACTGACTTGGATCACCTTTTCAGTTAATCCTCTGTCCCTGTGAGCCAGCTCAGCCCAGCTGCTTGGACCAGCTCTTGGGCAGGTAGCAGGGATGCAATCAAGTCACAATCAAATGTAAAGTAGTGATCATTATAGAAAATTAATAGGGGAAAGAGAGACTATTCCTGCTATGTAAATCTGATAACATCATTATATGATTAATGTTACGAAGTTTGTTGTTTTTCTCTTGTTTCAGAGATGTCAGCACTGGCAACCAGGAACCACACAATAACAAATCAATCCTATTGCTGCTAAGTGTAATTAGACACTAATATTTGAAAGAGACTGATATTATATTTTCTAGAAATAGCACTTTTTTAACATCATATTTTCAAAACTCATTGCAGTAAACTCAAGGACCTTAGAATGCAAAGACTGACCCAGATTCTCCAGTAAATTCAACCCCTAGATATGCCAAATTGCATCTGAAACACTGAGCAGGCTAGATATTTAGAAAACAAAAGTTCTTTTTTTTTCATTTTTAACATGGACAAAAACATTTTTTCATCTCACAAGCTCTCCTTGCTCTCACTGAAATGTTATGACTAAAAATTCTTAACAATAAAAAAGTCTGTACAATGCACTCATCACAGAGGCATAAAACTTCCACCCACTACAGGGATATTTTCAAAATTCTAATGAAAACTGAAAATGGGGATTTATATGGTAGACTGTTAGGTAGCCACTATACTAGACAATGCTACCAGGCAAAAATGACAATTTCTAACCATACCAAACTTATCTGCATGCTTTTAAAGATTAGGTGAAAGTAGTTATTTCTCCACATAAGTCAAAAGAAACCTCCTGCCTGGTAAGATAATCACACAACTGAGAAAAGAGTTATGTCGCACCTAGCTTCAGTAGATGCCGTTACCTCAGCACTTTATTTGTAATTCAAATATAAACCCTCTTGAGTAACCAAATCTATTTTTAGGCATAAATACACAGAAGAGTTGGTCAAACATCTAATTTATTATAATTCATGTAAAGCACCAAAAAAGCAGGAAAGCAAACTAACAAACAGCTTAAATCCAGATTTTGGTTTAGTTTTGAGTTTGTTTTTTCTTAAGGGTTTTCTTAAAGTAAATTAAAGTGCATTTCAAAATGAATTATCAAAAAGTTTAGATCTCTTCTCAATATTTTTCATTAGGCAGGTTTTCTCATCAAAATTCTTTGGTAAACTCAACACATTTTTAATAAATATGTTTTAACTTTTTTTTTTTTTTTTGAACAGAGAGGACAAAAGGAGTTGTTCTGCAAAATTTTATTCAGCTCCAGCTCCCTGAGTGTCTTCCATTCCACTGCAAGCCTTCAAAGAAAGCAATATCTTCTCTTAAATGGATCCATTCAGTTCATGGAGAGAAGGATCTTAACTGGTACTGCCTGGTACGCTTTAAGCTCACAGACCTTAGTACACTTAAGTATTCCTGTTCCCTAACACCTAAGGTACTGGCTATAATGAGGATGTGCCACTAGGTTCTAAAGAGAAGCTGAACAGAAGCAACATTGTCATTAAATATGTGCTTAAGTATCAGGAATGAAATCTAGAAAATTAGATTATGCACCTGCTCAAACAGAAGGAGCAGCCACTCTCTTGGAATAGTGGACAGGGCCCATGGAGAGTCAAATCACTGTAATACCTATTCCTTCCATAAGGAAAACAAGAATAGATTACATGATTCAGTAGGCATTTCATGAACAGAAAAAGTGTGGTGCACTGGATAAGAATGAAAAAAATATCTGTGGCTTAGAAGGATTTGCAGTTGCAGCTTCTCCTTGCAGTAACAATATAAAAATTCTGAAATGGATACCAAAGGTCAGCATGGTAGTGTTGGTAAATAAACAGAAAAATAGAAAACTGATTTCCCCACATTAAATATCACAGAAGAGAAAATGATGACTTACTCCAGGACTGTAATTGTTTGGGGGGGGGGGGTTTCTGTGTTTTCCTTCACTAAGTTTAATAGTTCTGCAATAAAAAGATGTGGAAAATAAAGCATCATTTTCTCCATCATGGGAAAAAAAAGGAACTATGAAAGAATGATGACAGTACATGCAGGCAAGCCATGTGTGCAGAAGAGAACTGTAGGGTGGTGTTCAAATATATATTCAAAAAAATCCATATTGTAGCCAGAAAGCACTTCATAAATTACCACTTCCAAGCAAAAAATTCAGACAGACATACTCGTACAACAAGAACAGATTAAAAGTGGCCTGTCAGTTATCCAGTAATCTAATAAAATTTAAAATAGATTTAACATTTCTGATTTTAATTTTTCTGATTTTATGCACCATTCTTGGGAAAAGATAAATTTTGGAGATCAGCTGCTTCATCATATCAAATCTTCATTATGATGACTATTTGCTTACATTAAAATCCTTGAAACTCCAGGGAACACAGAGTCAGATTACTGTCCATGGTTTTAATCAAGCTTCTATGAAGCTCATGTAAATAAAAATATGCATGCATTACATCTTAAATAAATTGTGATACACATACAGTTTCAGATCCTTATGTGTCTATAGCTATATGCACAGGGGGAAATGTATCTACACMCCCCACATGTTTATAACTATATGCAGAACTATATAATTACCTAATAAAAAGTTACCTTGCACTAATACAAAGTTTTTAGGCTTTATTGTCCATATTCACATTTCACTGCTAGTGCATGTATGCCTCATGGGTCAGTGCTTAGAGATTTGAGGACAGCAGTACCCTTTCTGTGCACATGCACCCCAAATCTTTGAAGAGAAGAGCCTACAGGGGTTTACAGTAATCACATCTCAGTTCCCTACTGACCCCAGACACACAGCCATGCAAGACTCCAAGGCAGGATACAGGATGAGTTATATAATGTAAATAAAGACAACGTGCCTCAAAGAACTCCTGTTACTGTAAGATGACTAACTTTTTCTCCTTTTACAACTGCCTATATTCGCACACCCAAATTCATAGAAGTGTTCATCCAGTGGAGCCATATCAGAACACCAGAAAAGCAAGCAAAGCACTACTGTGCTGAATGAAGCTTCATAGATGGAGGTTTCACAGAGTATTTTGTGACCTTTGAAAATATGAATAGATGTCTGTACATTTGTTTCTTGCCTGAGATTACAGTAATCGCTGCTCCATAATGTATACAAAGACAAATTTTCATAGGCTTCTTCCAGATTAATTTAAAAACACAGTTAAAGCACTGGAAAAAAAAAAATCTTTTTCTCAGTTGTTAGGCAGTTGGCACACTTTGCCTATTGAAGGTTAGGCTTAGGAGACTCTTCTCATTTTTCTCCTGAATTCTTCTGGGTCCATCTGCTGTAGAGAGGAAAACAAAAGGAACTCAGTTTTGACAAGCTCAGTGGACCCACTCCTAAGTGTGACAAAAGAGCATCCTTTGGCTTGATTTGTCCTCACTTGGTGGGGAAGAATGACTGAATTAGTATCTCCTGTGTTCTCTTTTCAAGGAAAGGTGGGCAAATCTGAAGGCCCTTCCTTCTCTTGTGTGGTTTCTCCTACAGCAACCGACATAGTTTGCAGCTGGAGCTTTGCAGACCCCACAGGCAAAGCAGGCCCACAGCTACTTTTTCCTGACCGCTCTTTCTTCTCCGGGCCAATCCCCGCTGGACTGCAGTGGTTGGGAGCCACAGACTTAGTTTCACTGCAGCCACAATGCAGGTAAAGGTCAGCAGAAGATGAAGCATACCAAGTCTAAATTAGTCTCCAGATATAGCTTTTCCTTAATTAAYTTTTTTTCTCAAAACTCTCATTGTTCTGCCAGTGCTCTCAGAGAATAATTCAGAGAGTTCTCTTGCAGCTAATTTCAGCCCTATAAAATTTGTTCAGTTTCCACAAGTGCCACGTAGGAGAGTGGAAAATGTGTCTGTACTTCAAAGACATTTGGTTCAGATCCTACTGAAGTTCTGTTTTTCATTTAGAAATCCTGTAACCTCTTCTCTATCAATTATATTGCCAGTTCTACTTTTTTAAAGCAAGAAGCAGAGAGTTGGAAGAAAGCACATCTTGGCCCAAAAATGACTTCTTGACAGCACTCAGCAACTGTATCTTCAGCTGTAAGCTCCCCAAAATCCTCTTGTTGCTGTCACTGGTATTTAAAGACAAATATGGGTGGTGAAGGGTTGTGTTTTCTGCAAATTGTGAGATTCGGTCTCTATTAGATATCTCTGAATCCCAAAGGTATGTACTGTGAAATGCTTAGTCCACTTCAAAGGTTTGTCAAAATATTTTTACATCTGCCTTCTTATAGCCATTATCGCATTTGACAGAGACAATATGGCACACAATATGTACACTTAATTCAAAGTCAAAGGGAAGTTTGCTGCATAAGGACAACAGGAACTGGTCTGTTATGAACTGGATAGCTACAAAGCATTTTGGTGGCTTTGTGACTAAAAAGAAAAAAACGGAAAGAAAGCTCTGAAGATCTATTTGATGCTTCAAAATAAATCGCAAAAATAAGTTGTTTTAAAATTTGGTGTGGTGTTGTTAACTTTAAAAATAATTTGTACCCTAGCCCAGAGCAAATTTTATGGACAGGTTACAAAACTATGAAAACAAAATGCTGACACAGTGTCAACCCCAGACTAATAATGGTACTGCTAGAATAATCTGTTTAATTGTTGTTTATTGTAATTATAATCTCATAGCATTCCAGAGTTGCAATTTCAATTTCCACGTCAGCAAAGTTTCTTCTTATAGAACAATTTGCCCAAAGCAACCACTGGTATTATAAGACACAATTAACCAAAGGACTTTACAAAGCTACACCTGGCATCCTCGAGGCAAAATCTTTGCCAAAACACAAAACCCACATAAATAGAAACAAGGTGGTTATAGGAGCATTGTTATACTTGAAGGAAAGTATTTTAGAATGCATTTTAAAGTATCTATTATATGAAAGAATATTCATGAGCTGATATTATTCACCTAATGACCAAAATACCTCTCACTGAGAAGACTGACAGCTAATTATAATTAACAAGACCAATAATTTTCCCATATCCATTTTCCAGATGTTAATGTAAACTAGATTGACAATAGAGATAGACATAACAAAGGAGTCTAAGAGAATTCATTTGCGCCTGCTCAATACCAAAACATCACAGAGGTCAGCAGAAAATTCAGAGTTTATTTTTAAGATTTTGATACATTGAAATGACATCTGGCCTCAATGGAACACTGAGGGCAAACTCAATAAAAATTTATATCACCAAAAAAATATGTTTTTTAAAAAAAAAAAGAATTCCAAAGATAATTAATATCATTTTTACATAGTGCATCAGTAATGCTGAAGCTTGATGTGAAATAAACACTTGAGTCAAGTTAATCTGATGCTAAGATGATTGGGTAATTTATTACAGCCTAAGAAGGACATTGCTACTAGAACAGGAAATAAAGGTTTTAAAATTTGGGGTAATTGTTTTCAATCAGAGCTGCTTTCAAGGTCAAATGTTTAACGCTAGCCATTATTTTCTCTCTGCTAACTTTGGCAAGAGTTTCACATATCTCATCCATAAATAATTAAAGGAGAAGTAACTGCTGTATCAGCTTACCCTTTGGAGAAAAACTTGAGTGTCCAAGGTAAAGACTGTATTTAGTTTTCAGTTTCCCAAAAAAGAGAGAGATATACATTATCTGGCCTAACAAGCGGCTACTGCTTTCCAGTACAACAGTGTAAACATTTCCTAATAAGCTTTATTTGAGCTTTTTTTATGTTTTCTTTTTCATTTGGACTATACTCAACTACTTCACCAAATTGAGACAAATTATAGAACCAAAAGCTCTCTATAAGTGCAAACTGCTAACACAAAAGAAATTAAGTGGAATTTAACCTGGTGGCAGGAAAGAATGAAGTAATATTTGATGGAGTTTAGATTTTGCTAATACAGTAACAGTTTGAAACGAAGCAATATTGGAAAGAGAGAGAGAAAGTCCTAGGTTTGTTTTCAGTTTGCTCATAGTTATACAAAGGTCTATCTCTAGTCGTGCCCGTATGCTAGTCTGAACCCAGACTATAAACCAAAGACTGGACTGCTGGCATGAAAGAAGACCAAAAATGTAGGCATTGGGAAATGTATGGATTATAACATGCTGTGCAGTTAAATTCTGAAATTAACTTTGCTTGCTAAGCATCAGCACCTTGCACTAAAGAATGCTGGTGTCCTCTGTATTAATCATACTTGTCTTTTCAGACCACAAATTCAGTAAAGCTTCTATATAGTTAAGTATATTCACTCCAATTCAGTAAGTCATGAAGCACATGCTTAAGCACTTTCCTTAAAGGAAAACAAAAGGAAAAGAGAATTCTATGCTTGTTTTAACACTAAACAAATATTTAAATGATTGGCTGTTTTATTCATTAGTGAGTCTGCTTGGATTCAAATAAATATTCTTTATTGGGTCACACATAAACTGGGTGGTTAACCAAGGGATCAGAATCTCACAATTCCTAAAAAATGAGAGGACATTGATTCTTACGTTTCAAGACAGTGTATGTTCTTCAACACAAAGAAACTCCAAATTGCAGGGAGACCTTGATGCCAGGAATAGAGGTTACTCTAAATTAGAAGAGGAAATCAAGCAGGATATATAGATACATGCATATACACTCATGCTTCAAAAAAAAAGGTGGGAGGGGGAAAGTAAATTCACTGATTCAGCTTTGGTGAAAATATATGGCATTTAAAGATGAAACAACAAATTCTGTGAAACAAAATATCTATATTCCTTTAAAAAGTGTCTTTGGAAAATCTTGCACGGGAGTGTTTTTGCTGAGTCCCTGAATCAGCAAAATAGGTAAGCAACTGCCAAATTTAAGCAATATGCACTCCTTATTGAAATGAAAGAAARTTACAGATAAAACCCTCTCCCAGGGGCCCTTACTCTTAAAACTCTGCTTGTGCTCTTTGCTTTTGATCGTTTTAAAATTACTCATTTAAAAAAAAAGTTATTATACATATGAAAGTGAATGACTAGTCAATGTCTCTTTGTATTAACTTCAATCCTACATTGTTTTTCAGTGTTTCTCAAGGTCAGCACTTCTCACTGAATTGCATTTAATGCATTATGTGAGATTTGGCTACTCACAAAGCTGCTATATCACCGCCTACACAAAAAAATGATGAGAAGAAAAGGTGTATCTAATCGAAATGTATAAACTGCACATACTTCTTTCCTGTTTGCCTTTTGCAAAAACACAGAAAAATGATTAAAACCTTTCCTTTGACTGTGGTCACAAATGAATGATGTTCACTCTTACAGACCTTCTAATGGAGGTAATAGCTCCTCTGCTACACTGTAGTAGTCAGTTATTATTAACCATTAAACCAATTACTCAGGATTGACTTGTGAAAACTAATACTTGTACATAGTGCTCAAATGTTAAATGCCTACTCTTTCACATTACAGCAGCCTTTGGGGAATACTTGTGTGCACATAGTTGTCTAGGTTTATAAAATGAATCTCACATTAGAAATGTGTCTGTTGAGTAATTCTGCAGGATGCATTGTGATTCCAACCTTCAGGACAGGTCAAATGCACAAACTTAGCATTTTTATATCTTTCCTCACTGAGACATTTTAATTTAGGAAGCAGCTTGCTTTGCCACAGGAAAAACAAAAACAAAAACAAAAACAAAAACTCATGCTCCGAATTCTCCATATGTCACTCCTTAAAAATATTTTCTTAATTTAGAACTAGTTCATCAAATTATAGTGAAAGGTGTATTTTGGTTACAATGTCTACAAGGATATGGAGCTCCCTGGAGAAATTGCAAGGTGGAAGACCTGCAGTTTTTCTCCCGATCCCTTTGAGTATCCATAACCGAAAAGCACGTGACTCTTTCAACTTTCGGGAGTGGCATAATGCAAGGGCAAATATGCTAATACACTTGATGAAGCAATACTTTATATTGCTATTGGCAGAACTGGTGTTCATAGATGTGTTAAATTTTTGTTATTTTGATAGTGTCAACAAATCATAGACTAGAAAAAAATAAATTGACTGGTACGAACAGAATTACCTGTGCAGAGGATCATGGTTTCCAACAATAAAACACTGTGTCACAGTGGACAGAAAAGACTGAGAAAGCAGTACTGTCATCAGCTGTACTGTGTACCTCTTCATTCTATTAGCATATCTGTGCTTTGAAATAGGCTCTCTCATGATGTAATTGCAATGGGCCATCAAAATAGAAATCACCTGCTTCAGCTTGCAAGTTAAACTGTGCAAAGCCTCTTGGGTTTTCATTACTCACTAGCTTCCAGACTTTCCTACTGTTCCAGCTCTGGTGAGAAATCACAAGCCAAGAGCCATGATCAGCTGGAATTTGGTGTTCATATGAGAAACCTACATCTTCACCTACTCAGGTAGGTGATTCCTTGACCATATATCTGCCTAATAACTTCAGTAGATCATAGAGGGAGCTTGGAGGGGAAGGTTTAACTCTTTGATACATTAACTTCTTGAAAGGACTATCTGCTAACAGATATGCACCTAGTTATCAGCATGTCTTTAGTCCCTTTAGTACAATGGCACCTCTCCAGTGCCTCAGAAGGGAAATGGTTTTGTCAATGCTTTCCAATTTCAAGCTTCTCTATGTTTTCTAATCCCAGATGTCATATATTTCCAGTGCCATGGAAGAGCAGAATATTTTTACATCATATTTTAGCAGATGGAATCCATTCCAGCCAAATTCATCACTGCCAGATGGCTGACCCTTATTTACTGATGAAAAGTTAGACACAGAGATAAACTTCAGTCAGCTAAAACATCCAAATGTGCTGCATGAAAATGGTAGGGTAGTTCTCCCCTCATCATTTCCACCAGCTTCAACAGATCATCAATTTCCACCAGGCCAATCACTAACAATAAGTCGATGGGCCTTCAAGTAGGATTGTAACATCTTCTGAATTGGATCAGAAGATCAGCCAGCAAAGGATTTAGGCCTCGGAGAATGCAGGCTATAAGGATATACTAAACTGTCCTTCAATGGCAATAATCCTATATTTAAAGTTAATCCATTTTTCAGCGTTTACAGGATAAATGCTAAACACCATGTGCAATGGAGGGGTCAAAGTTTTTGGAGGTGATATAAGAGAAGAAAAAAATAATATCTTGCATACATTATATATTGGCTAGTCTCTTAGTTGAGGAATAAGTTCTGAAGCTAGAAAGCTTAAGTGAACCAAAAATTTCCATATCCAGGTAAAGATGAAGACCACAATCTTATCAAAGAATTAAAAAAAAAAAATAGGTAACTTTGCCTGACTTATTTATAGGCTTTGATTTCATCCCAGAGCAGTTCTATACTGTGTTTTATATTTAATTGCTTAGTATTTATGTGCTACTTTTGAAAATGGTTTTAAATGATGCATACAAAGATATTTAGAGAAGTAGAAAGAAAGATGCAATGAAGTGTAGAGCCCAGGAAAGTGAGTAACTCTGAGCTGATAATTTCTGGGCCTGATAGATAGATAGAAAAACTAAAATCCAGCATGACATGTAGGTGATTATTCAAGCAACTGTAAACTGTGCAGTATAATGCAATGTTGCACTGCAGTTGCCTGAAAGAGCTCTGAATAAGCAGGTATGTCTAAAAATAATATACCAATGACGAAAAGTTGCAGTGTCAATAGGAGCCTTATTACTCCCTTCATCCTGCAGAAGAGTAGGATCCTGTTTTTAAACTTGCCTGTGGAATCCTACTAATACCCATCCTACCAATAATTTACCTACCTCCCCATCCCATTTCACAGAAAAGTGTTTCTCAGAATTTTATATGCTATGTAATGTAATTTTTAAAATTCTCAGCTCCTCTTCCATCTCATGAGAGCAAATGCACATAGTGTAATGACTTGTTTGCTGTAATTTTTCATGAATGTATTTAAAAGTGACAACATACATTTATCTTCAAGAATGAAACCAAAACCCAGCATTTTAATTCCCAGTTTATCAAAATGTGCCTATATATTAGAAAGAACTAAAATGTATAGGGAGTCTAAACCTACATGCTTCACCAGTAATGCAAGCCCTAACTAGCTGCCTGGGAAGTAAGAAGCTCCTCTGTGATCTTGTTATTTAATAGTTGTCCACTGCGGGTTTTCTGACACCTTTTTCTGGAACATCTGGTGGTGGACACAGGCTGGGACAAGGCACTGGCCTTACAGAGAGTGTATTTTCCTAAATGATGTGGTATACAGATACCACAAAGGAAAACAGCTATTGTGAGTATTTCATGAGCATTTTACACCTTTCTCGGAAGTGCACAAAAACAAACCCAATCATAAACAGAATATAAATTAGGATTAAACATCTGATCTAATAACACAATTTCTACCTTCAAACAATATTAGAAACAACACATAGTATTTCACATAATTTCATCTTTATTGGCCAATAATGACCCAAGTATTATACAAAAGGACACTCAATGAAACATAATACAATCAAATTAAACTGCCTCCTTAGTTTCCAACCTCTTTAACACTAAGCCCCGAGTTTAAAAATAAAAATAATCTCCCTTTGTTTTCTTTAGTTGCCTCTTAGCCATTACTCTTTCTGCAAAAAAGCCAGACCAGGGAAATCTAAGGAAAGGCAGTCAGAACTCCATATACAAACATATTCTAAGCACTGTCTGACAGAAGAACCTGAAAGGGTCCCAGAGTATGAAAAATGTACTTTCTTTTTTTAACTCTCCTAAAAGGTGAGATTCCAAGACAGTTAGAGGGAACATACACTATCGTACTCACTCCTGGCTGTGCTTCCCATGTTCCTTCCTCTGGTTTATCTGCTGCTATTTTCTGCAAGTGCCATGTAAATAAAATTTTACACCAGACTATAGGCCCATATGTTTCAAATTTAGGATGGGTACAGGCCTCAGGTTAAGATGATACCTTCAGATCTATTGATAAAAATATATATATAGTTAGAGATGTAGAGAACTATAGAAATATAGATCTTTCTCTCTTCCCGCACACATTCCAACACCCAACACAGAATTTATATGCATGTGCTTTTTATACATAGAAACATCCCTCAAAACAGCTCAGGAGGGAAGTTAGCACTATTTCATTATAGCTTTAATTCAGGCTTTAATCGGGTTCTCCCTTATTTACTGACAAACAGTAAGCAAGCCCTGATCCTTCAGCACCATGCATAGACTTCTGTTATTTGATGAGCAGCATCACGAGATTCCTTGGAATTTTTCCAGGAAAAAGGTGGTACAAATAGGCTAGGAGATCTAAGCAAGGTGGCCAGCATACGGAACCCAGCCTGGCTTCCCCTGAATCTGTGGTTACAGATAGTACGTCAGGTGCTAGCCCTAGGGAAACCTGATGAGAACCCTGCTCAATTCTTGGCTCCCTCTTAGCCTTCACACACTGTTATTCCAGCATTTCCCAAGTGTTTTCAGTGCTCCTGCTGCTGCTGTACAGACAGCTTAACTTTGGCACATTCAGATGTTTGCATGCTTGGTTATTATTCTGGAGCAATGCCAAACTTTTTCCTGAGAAGCCTGAGATAGAAGAAAGAAATGGTGATGCTCAGAAGCATACAGCCCACCAAAACCTACACAGAGTTTGATGGAGCAATAAGCACTCTTCCCCTGCCAATTCCAAAGACCTGCAGCAAGAAATGCAAACATTTTCTGTTGTAAAAGCTGCAAAAATCTCTTATAATGAATAGTATCAGGATACCTACATATAGCATCTGTCTCTGTACTAGGGCAAAATATATCTTCTCCTATTAAATAGTTGAAGGTTTACTTTGAAAGCGTTAATTATATCTGTATGTACTCAATATCAACCTACTTAAACTGGATTGTTCAAGAAGCACTTAAAGAAACATAGAAATGCAACCATGAATCAGTCACTAACAAACAATTCTAACTTCCACAAATACCCTGCTGAATTTTCTCAAGTATAGCTGTTTGTGCAAAGAATCCAGCATTGTGTTTGCTTTACATTGCCATTCTAGAAAATCAGACACATTCTTCTAAAAATCTGAATGAACATGGTCAAAATTAATTTTCTCATTCTTTTTCCTTTGACTTGAGCAAATCAAATGAATTCAACCACATGTAGAAATATACAGAATGCTAGAATACTAGCAGACTGGAAGAGTGCTAGAATAGAGACCTTTTTTATGTTTGTGATGTTGCATCACCAGTGGGTATTTTTTATCTCAACCAAGATACACAAAGGTTGTATCTGCCCTGTAACTGTATCCATATCTGCTTAGCTGGAAGTTTTTCAAGAGAGATAATATAGAAATGCAGAATCAAAGCATTCAGCTGTGCTAAAGAAAATGCTTTAATTATCAAAGAGAGATATTTCAGACCTTTCTTTAAACTGAAATGGATGTCTAGGACAGGATTAGACACTATAAAATAAATCATTTTCATTTCATTTCTAGGGAGAGCTACCCAGAGCTAAGATATTCAGTATTATTCAAAATGAAATGACATGTAATATTCGCTTGCTGGCTATGAAGCACCAAATTGTAAAGTTTAAGTAATAACAATGAATCTTTTTTTTTTTAATGGTGTGTGTAACTATACCAAGAAATTCAACCCCTAACTTCAGCTTAAATAAATTTAGACTTTCAATAAGGAAATGACTGCTACACACGGCAAATAATAGCAACTAGTACAAACATCAGCATTCGGGTAACTTATTTCTTGAAAAAGTAGTTTAAGCCAGAATTTCAATTTCATTGCTTATTTTATCAGATAGATTTTTACTACAACACTTCAGTGCTCTGTGGAATATATTTTCACAATAAAGGATTGCTAGATCAAGCCTATGTTTAACACTCACACTTTTCAAAATGCATATTTATCAAAATAAATGTGGCAATAGCATCCATTTACAAACTTTAGTAAACAATTCACTCTGTAAGGGAGGAAAACTACATGGAAACCCAAATTTCTAAAATGAAGGCTACAAGGCCAGTAAGAATGAGTTTAAACTGATTATCAAATGAGATTCAGAAAATTGTAAATTGGCTTCACCTATTATTTTTATATGCAGTAGTAAAGTATGTGCCAATGCTATATAGGTAATTAATATACTTGGGAGAATTGGTAGACCATGCAGGCAGGTCTACACATTTTTCTCTAATACTTAACCCACACTTTTCCACATGTTGATTTTCTGCTTCTTACTGAGGAACTTCAATCTGCATGGTTTATTCTTCCATCAAAATAAAAAGGTAACCTCTTTATAGAGTAAAAAGAGCTCCACAGTTCCTCCCTCCCCCCTTTAATTATCTTTGGCTATGTCTACATTAACAAGAGCATCACAGTAGGAATGGATCTGTAGAGCAAAATATTTGGCACTGAGAATTGGTGATCATACCCTATCCATTTGGGGGGCTTTTCTTCAGACTAGGTCTATTCTGGTTATGTTTACAGAGAGCCATTAGTATTTGGGTACATTAGGAGAGATCCTGGAAAGCATCCTTTGATTTAGTTTCATACAAAAGGTCTCCACATCATGCACTCCAAGACTGGTCCATGATGTGCAAAAGAGCACAGCTTATGGAGATGACTGGGAAGTTCATTTCGGAAGGTCACTAGCCTGATTCAAACTAAAATGGTAATGCAGATGTACCCTATAACCACTCTATCTTCCTCCTAAAACAACCCTCTCTCAAGGGTCTATTACAGCTCTCCCCTTGTGAATGTAGCTAGTTCTTTTGACGCTGGAAGGAAATGCTACAATCAAGTCAGTATAATCAATTGCCATGACTCTGCCTGTCTCCACACAATTCCACTTTAAGTTTTTAAGGCACGATAAGGTAATTTTAATTTCAACTGAAATATACAAGTGCTTTTCCAGCTCTTAGGAATCCTAAAGTTTCAGAGAAAATAAGAGGTGAATAAAAATCCCCAAAATCTTTAATCTGATTTTTACAGACATTTGTGATTATGAAATGCTTCTGATTGCATTAGATCTTTCTCTTTTTGAGGTACCTATTTCAATGTACCTTCTTCTCAAGTTCCCTTTAATAGAGACTCGAGAGTTATTCCCCATTTCATGATGTCCAGCCCACTAGAGCATATAACGCTCCCCATATCCTTCCTCCGCTCCCCATGGTATCTCCATCATAGTCCACTTCTTTCTAGGTGACTAACCCTCTGCTTTCTTAACAAAAGGACCTCTTTGCATTCACCACTGGACATTCATTCTTCCTGCAAACTACAATATCCTGAATAGCTGTTTTTCAAGGCCAAGTTCAAAAGCAGCACAGTAGCCTTTTGTAATCACTCATCATTTCTAGATATGTAGCTTCTAATGGGAAAAATGTTAAAATTACATCACTTATTTTACATTTTGGACTTGTTCATTTTAAATGAAAATGTCATGCTTGCTATAGAAAACTTCAATCCTTTTCAAAATGCAGGCAGAAAAGATATAATTCACTATTAAAAGCTACACAATTTTAAAGTCATTTCTACAGATACCTATTATATTTTTATTCAATTTTATAAGTTAAATCCCTATTATGAAATCCCACTGTGGTCCTTGCGTTCTAGGCAATAAAGCACGCTGCACAGCATGTGTAAGTTTTATGTTTATTGGCTTGAGAGAAACAGAACTGCTTATGGCAATCTCCAACAACGTTTCTGCATCTTTTCTCCTACTGTCCACAGGGGCTGCTAAATTACAGTGCACTGAGCCCTATACGGAATGATAAGCATGATTTTTCTAGCCATTTGCCATCCACTGTTTCTATGCTGTCTCCTCCCAGACTTCTCCTGTGCTGGAAGATTTTGCCAAGTCATTCCTGGTGTGTGGATATGTCTGTCACAAGCTTTTCCCAGCGGCTGCTAAGCTGCACCGTGCTTTGGGCATCCTTGTCAATTGAGGTGTTGCGTTTTTAAAGCATGTTCGGAAATCTTTACCATTAGCTCTTCAGCACACAATCCCATTTGGCATGTGAGAGACTCTGTACAATCTTTAAAACATAACACTATATTTCCTTCTCCCCTTAAGAGAGGCAGCATTGGACTAACTGTATTGTTACAATACATATCGCAGTGCTAGCTATATGCTTAGATTCATTCGTCTATGTCTTTCTGATGGTCTGACAAAGAAGACAAACCACACTGCTTTTTCTATATATCAATTTGATCCAGTTAAAGCCATATCTGACAACAGCAGAAAATTTGACTTGAATAGTTTTGTCACATAATTTCTTCTAAGAAGGAGAAAGGATACAAACAGGTAAAAATAAGGATATTTTCTGTCGAGAGCATAAACAATTATTCACATTTTCAAAAGCAACGTGTGGTGGAGAAAAACATATAAATCTTGAAGAAAATCATGCCATGTACAAAAATAAATAATTCAGCACATTTTAGATCATGTGGGTGATAAAGCTGTTTTCCTAGACAGACAAAGTGTGAAATTCTTGTCGTGGTTCTTTAGACTAAATAATTTCAGTACGTCACCATTCAGCATGTAGCCCGGAGCAGGGCTCTTACTAAAGTGCTTAAGATGTTCTACTACACGGAAAATATTTCCTCTTGTCCAGCATTTTCCCCTGATGAAGCAAAAGATTAATAGGATTAGATGCTTTTCCGTTGGATCAGTTTGTCTGGCTTCATTATTTGACCTCTTTGCAGCTTGTGAGCTTTTCATTGTTTTTTTTAAACATTTCTCCTTTCATTATTCTACCTTTGATCAGCTTTCAATCTCCCAGTGCCCCTCTGCCCCTTATTAACCCCTTTAAAAATGATATTGCTTTGAAAGTACCTGAAGACATTCTGAGCATTTTATGTCTCACATTGGTTTCCGCTTGAGGGCAAAAGATTAAATACATACCTGACTGACAACTCCCTCACTTCCCGCCCAGCATATAACCCTATTATAAAAGCAGGTTTTAAGACAGTGCTCTCACAGATACACCATTTGGGGGTATTCTTGATTTCTTCCTAAATCATTTCTATTTCCTGGTTAATGCATGTATGTTTGTAAAGATTTATTCTCATAGTGGGGTGCAAAGGCATCAGCTGTTAAGGAATAAATGTAACATCACATTCACTTGCAGACAAAGGAGGCAATAATTTTATTGGCTACGAAGAGACTTCTTCATTAAGGTTGCCAAATATACTGAACAGGCACAAATTTCTCCTCACTGTCCTCCTGGAGGCTGAGGATATGGGAGCCAGCTCCTGTTCATAAGTCTCACAGCTGTGTGAGCACAACCCAATAACTCAGCTAATATTCTCTTTTCCTGGAAGCAAAGGCAGAGCTAACACATCTACACAGATATGCCTTAAATGTCCCTAACTTCTAACCTGGAATAGATTCTTAGGGAGATAATTGCATCAAAATCGGGAGATGTTAACTCCTCACTTAACCACAGATTTACTGTGCATAGACTTGCCAGATCTATTTGTACGCAGACAACCATTCCTCTAGATACCTAGGCTTCATTGCGCGTGGTGTGCATCCTGCACTCTGGACAACCACAGTCTCTACCAGTCCAGTCTGCACCCTTATGCAGATGTCTGATCTAAATGCTAGAATGCCTGGCTCAAACTCAAGCCTCTGCCAAGACTAACTGTGTAAACTTGGCAACGTTTAACTGTCTACCACTCTCCCATTTCCACCCATGCAAAATGACAGGTGATTTTAGGCATTTACATTAACCAGCATTTGTAAAGGTCTTCAGGATATTCAGAGAAAAGATGCTGTGCTTTGCACTGCTTCATACAGTGAGGGTAATGTACAAATAACAATTAAAAATATGTTCTATTTTCATTTGGTCATGCTGTTGTCTATCTGTTTTGGGGTTACTTATGTGAGCTAAATGTTTTTATGCATGGGAGCACACACATACACATTTATAAAATGGAAGTAATTAAAACTGTCTTCTCTCTCTTTCTCCTTCCTACCAACGTGCTGTCAGCTGCTTCTGTGTGATCAGTGGTACAAAAGAAATAAGCGCTCCTCTGTTCTCTGCTGTCGCATCTCAATGGTAATGCTGTTGTGAAGCATGTGTCTTGTCTGCACTGTACCGTGCATATGATGTGGGCAAGTCCCAGAGCCAGGAAGACTAGGACCTTTCTGGAGATAGTCCCCCTCTTGTCGTGCTGATGGAAACACTTTCTGCAGCAAGAGCTGAGGTCCTTCGCAACTATCGTTGATGTAACTGGGTAGAAACCAGCATCCTTTTTCATACAGGCTTTACCATTCTGACACTTGGTTCAAATTTAAAATGAATAAAAAAACTTGTATAATTCTCATTAAAAAGAGGGTTGAGACCTAACTCCAGGGTATTTTGCTGGAAGGCTGTCCCACAGCCTGGGAGGCTCAGCAAATCCCACCCTTACGCTGGCCCACCTGATGTCCCAGCCAAGAAGGGCAGAAACTGGGATCTCTGCCTTCCAGGCAAGCCACACTTTCCCAGACTAGAGCTTTGTAGCTTTGAAGTGTTTTCATGGATGAACTGGTACTTTTAAACCACAAAAGTAAGTGTCTTGGGTCAATCTCAGACCAAAATCWTCTACTTGGCTAGACTATATGTGGGTCTGACAACCAAGTATGTGTGCTGTGAATGGACTGTTGGTGACAAGAAGAGGAGAAGAAACCTGAAGCCTGTTTCCCAGTACGAATACTCCAATTACAGATGTTCTAACACTTCTTATAATGTACCTCTCTGAATTTCAAGTAACAGAATGCAACCTGCTATGAGCAGTTTCCCTGTGTAATACTACTGACAGAAGACCATTTTAAGCCACTCCGATGAACATCATAGCCCCAGTAAATCTGGTATTAAGATTCAGATGCATAACGTTGTTTCAGAGCCTAACTCCTGTTTCAATGATTTATTTCAGCAGTCTGAATTAGAGGTAGGCACCTACAGGGCTTTATGAATTTTCTATTAAATATTTACTTTTCATCAGACATAAATATGGCAGAATCTGACTGTAATCAATAGGCTAGAAAGCACAGTAGTCTCCTACCTGTACACTGTGAGAAGGCCTAGCCTGCTGCCAGTCATCAAAGTTATAAGAAAGGCAGCTTTTACAAATGGCTCTTTTGGTCATACATGCAGAACCCTTTCTGCTACTTGGCTAGGCAGGAGTAGCCAGTCTTTAGTTTAGTTCCTTTATCTTCATTTGCACAAATAGCAGCCATTAACCAAGGAGTGAATTCAATCAGCTTGTCTCCAATGGGAGATAAAGTGGAAACCATCTGCTAGTTCTTAAAAGCAATGAGGCAAATTTTATTACAGAGTAATTTGGTTACTGTTGCCCTTGTTTCAGCTCACACATTGAAGACTCTCTCTTCTGAGAAGCCCGAGTTCAAATCTTGCCTAAGGTCCTCGATAAAACCATGTTTTTGTCCAATACTACTTGTAAATATGATAAAAAAACATGGAACTGCTCTAAGTTGCTGCACAGAGGTGACACACAGGTCTTGCAGCTCAGGATTAATGTATATTGACAGAGCTCACATAAGAGGCTTACAATGCATTCATTTTGTTTAGGGCTTTTGCTGCTATTCTTGTTCCATCTCACGTGGACACCAATTCCCCTGGCAAAAAGTGTTTTTAATTTTAAAAGTTAACATGAAAATTGCACATAATTCTCTGGGCTGAATTCCATTATAGCACAGCCAATATCATGTATAACAGAAGCTAGACATTTTCACTGAGTTCACCATAGCTAACTATATTTTAAACAAACCCACGTGTTAATCCTAAATCGGACCTCCCAGATATTGATGCTGGCATCAGTATCAACACCCTTAATAACCCTGCATTTTGACAAAGTCCAGTCAAAGAGCTCAGGACTTCCTTATTCTAACAGTAAGCATATGGGCAGAGCCCATTAACTCTCTGAATTCTCATAAAAATTCTTTTCCACACACCCACCCAAAATGGTAGATAAATTTAACCTTCTCTCTGATAATATTAATAAGGTATACAAACTTTCATTACTCTCAGGCAGATTAGATAATGAAAGTTTATCAAACTGGAAATCATGCAAAAATAGCACGTTATCACGCACATCCTCTTTCAATAGCAGGCTAGAGATGGTGGAGTTGAAGTGGTGTAGCTACTTGAATGTCAAGAGGTCTACAAATCTTTCTGCTCATTAACTTGAAATATAAGTTTCAGGTCAGATGTTTATCACAGCTCTATTGCCATAACTGTGAGTTATTTTGTAGTTTATTTGTTTCTGGCTGCACAGCCTGGGAAGGACTGGAGGACTACCTGTAGATGGGCTGTATTAAAAATAAGTATTTGGGGCATAGACTCCCTAGATAAGAGTTAAACACACCTGAGAGAACTAGAAACCTGAACATACTATAAGGACTTCACAGCTACAAACTTGATCTGCTGAAATGTTCTGACACAAACTGAATATTGAGCACATTGCTGGTGCTGAAGCGATTTCTGCTTATAGGCAGATGCTTCTTTCTCTACAAGTTTTTTCAAGACTGAGCCTGAGATCAAACATTTCCCTTGTTTCACCAACTTYATCCTCCCAGTCAAACTCAGGGGGAAATAAAAAAATGTTTTTATAATAAACTCATTGAGCACAACAGCTGTTCACTCCCTTTTCTGAGTGGCATGACTGTGTTAGAGCATGATCGCTTCTTATTTTTCACAGTGACACTACTGTGATAGAAAGCATAGTCTGTTTGGAAATTCTGTCCAAGCAATATCAACAGAGAAATACATTTCAAACTCCTAGCTGCTACCTCTACTGTAATGTTATGACATTCCTTAGCATTCAGATTTATGGGAACTGTCTGAACTTCTATAACAGTAATTAGCTGGAAGTCTTAGGGGGTCTCCCTCTGCTTTCTTTTCAATGCATGTATGACATAAGTAATTACTGTGTTGGGTCAACTGCCCTTGAGAATAGATTACTTAAATGGAGCTTCATTTCAGTTTTACACAATACCAATTTATTTTTCTACATCTTCACTGGTTCAGGGGTTAAAAAAATAATAATAAAAAATCTATTGAAAGAGTCAGAGTTAACTTAAGCATCTTAAGAAATTATTTGATAGTAATGGAACGCTTCCATCATTTTTCTGGGCCAAGAAAAAATAAGGGAAATGCAGTTGAATTTATTAGAATGAGTCAACTCTTGTTGAGATCTTAAATAATATGAAAATGCTTATACAAATTTTAAAAATGAAATCTGTAATTTTATTTATGGTAAGGGAATCTCTAGAGTAAAGACTTAACCAGTGGACACACAGTTTTGGGGGGATGTATAGAATTAAAAAAACAAAAACAAAAAAAACAGTCAGGTCCAAAACAAGCAACTCCTGTAATAAAAAATAAAATAAAATGGCATCTGTTTTATAGATGAAAATATGGATCCAATACACTGCTGGCAACACGCTGAATGCCCATAAAATATGGGAGGTAGCATACACTTGTAATTTAAATATAGATTAACAAAGGTCCCAAGTTTAGTATTTTTACAGTGCAATCTCATATTTCCAATAATCAAAGCAGTTTGCCTACAGTAGTCTCAATCTAGGGGATAAAAAAAAAATCCTATTTCACTCAAGAAGACACAGGTTGCTCTGTTATGATTTCCTTTTTTTAATTTGTCCGGAGTGACAGGAAAAATAAAGAAGCATACATGTAACGCTGGGTAAAAAATACAAAAGAATAAAATTTTGGTCATTTGAAACAATGAAACCAGAGGAACTTAATTTTATGCAGAGCAAGTATTCAACACATGTGGCCATTAAGAATACGTAAAGAGGTGAATGTATATTTTAAGATTCCAGGTTTGCAAGCTTTGGAAGGCAAATTAATCACTTTACCCCAAGAGAAGAATTAGGTGCTTAATAATCTTAGAAATCTCTGACTACATGGTGCATGTAGGGCACAAAGATACTGATAATGTCTATGGAGCCAGAACTCTCTTCAGGTTTCAAGTTTAAATAAACCATTCGAGGCAATCATCTGTAGAAGAAAAGGCTTGAGTTGTTACAGAGCATTACATTAGCGTATCTGGCCGATGTTGTAGCAATATCAAATATCTTTCAGGAATTCCTTGTCTGGAATAACTTTTCCTCCCTCCCTTTTCCTTCCTCACTAATGAAAAATTAAAAAAAAAAAAAAAGAAAAAGAAAACTGAAGTTGAGCTAAAATACTTCATTGACTTCTGCAGTCTTTCAGTCCCGTTGACAAATATTTGTCTTACATTGTGTGCTGTTGTGCTATGAAGGTTATGGATTATCTGTAAAAATGTGGAGTGCAGTAAGGAACTAATGTTTCTTCTTCTGTGTTTGTGGTATAACTCTTATTCATGAATAGATTCTGACTTCAAATTTTTCCACATCTAAGAAACTTCACATATTATTAATTCAGTTTCTGCCATTGTTTATTATATATATATTTTTTAATGATTTCAGACTTTCTTACCATGCTCGTTCCATTACAAATAACCTTTTTGAAAGGGAATTGTAAGATGGCAAGTAAAGAGGAAATACATCTGAGAAAAATCATATTAAAGGAAACTCCCTACATATTGTACACCTAACTCTTTATTTGAGCAATACATAAATAAATAAATCCTCACTTTCTTTCCCTGCTTCTCAGATTTATGTATTTATCATGACAATGGGATGAAAAAATTATGTATCCAGTATGTTCCTCAGGGACTACAGAGTGGAGACTTAAGCTCCATTTAATACATTTAAACCCATCACTCTACTGAATTCCAGTGTCACCAGTACTTTGTTTTATAGCTTCTTCAGGGTAGGTTATTGGAGAGGTGAGCAGAGAGGGGGACAAGTTTGACTTCCACCAGGAGACCACACACAAACCCTCTATGTGGGCCACAATAGGTCTTTATCTGCCAAAGGTATCATGAATGGTCCCAACCCCATATGCTATTGGGACAGACAGCTCAGAAATGTTTAAGGAGTTATAATACTACCATTAGAATTTCTGAAGTTTCATATAATAAATAGGTAATTTCAAACATCTGTGAGGAACTCAAGTAGCTATGATAAAAATAGTGGATTATGGCTGTTTAAACATTAGCCTAAAAGAGCCAATAGAAACTGAGTTATCATAGACTCACAGGACTAAAAGGACCTCAGAAGGTCAGCTAATCCATTCTGTTACACTAAGATAGGATCAGTTATACATGTAGCATTTAAGGAAGATGTCTGCCTAAACCGTCTCAAAAGAATTTTCTTAAATCATCACATCAGTGGGTTTTTTCGCATGTTTAATCAGAAAAAATTTAAAACCAGAAGTTAGCACTGAGACTGAAGTCTTGGCCTACATTTTTGAGGCAGCAACAGCCTGACTCTCTCTGTAGAGAGGAAAATCTTTCCCCCTTCTGTCAAACAGCTGCTGCAAAGCCATTTTGCAGAACCTGCATACCCTTGATGTAACATCATTTAAACACAGACTAAGGCTCAAAAAGAAAATGTGGCAAGGTAATCAAAACGTTCTGAAGCAGGAGATCTTATGGCTCTGCTAGAATTCAACACTGCTAAAGCATTATTCTCTCCTGGCCTCTCAAACACTGTTCCAAGAACAAGCTACCTATTGGCTGCATGACAGAACAGGCTTTCTCCTCTGAGCAAATAATATCAAAAAAACATGACAAGGTAGGAGATATGTAAAACAGAATAATTCTTAGTGCCTACATGAGAAAACCATGATTCAATCCATTGTTCATTAAAATGTATTAATGATGTATAAGCAAAGAAACACTAAAACAGGTGTTTAACTGTAAACAGGAGCTCAAATTCCACATATCTGAATACTGAATAGCTAGGAATTTCAAATACATTTTCCTGAAATGGTAACTCTATTTGTATAATAATAATTTGTACTGCAACTGTGTATCTAAACTGCATAATTTCAGGTGGGATTCATTAGATAAGTAAATCCAACCTAATCACCTTAGGTTCTTTCTAAAGGCAGTGAATCAACAGAAACCTCATTTGGTGATGAAGGCGATTCTTCTCATCCTACAATAGTCATCTAAGATCCCTCCTCAGAATGATTCATCTGATCTATTTCTTTCCAAGATCTATAAAGGGAGCCTAGCATGATTAGCTCAAATTTAGATATCTAACTTCCAGATGCCTAAAGTTAGAGCAAAAGCCACCTGTTCAACAGCGTAGAAAAAGAAGATATGCATGCTGCTGGCCAATCTCTTTTTAGCAGGACAGTTGAGTGCAGTCTTCAAGCATTCACAGTCTCTAAGTCAGGCAGTCCCCAAAACTCACGGCAGGGGCTTAATCACCATGAGATGATGATAAATACTGTAACTCAGGATAAAATGAACAAGTTCATCAGCACTGATTCAACAGCTCAGTCTGTGCCTAATCTCCTAATCCTCCTTCATACAAAACCCTCAGTTTTAATTTGGGTAAATTTTCTATCAACACCAGTGGGAATTTTCCACATGTAGGAACTGCAGGATTTTGTCTTCTGTGAAATGACAGAACATTGCTACTCTTGTACCAAAATCAAACTGCTGCTAACATAGTCAGCAGTTACCATTTGTACACTGAACAGCCTGTTGCATTTTAATAGTAACTAAAATTCCTCCCTGCTGAAAGCCAGACATTTTTTTAACTCAAGACAGCATGTGTAGCGCAATAGAAAAAGGGAGTTTTTTTCCCCTGTATCAAAGTCAGCTGACTATCAAAAAAGCTAAGTATTAGAAAGCCACTAATTCTGTTATTTATTATAATATATACTATCTGTATGTTTTAACATAAAATATGAAACTGTAATGTTAACATAAAGGCAATTTCTGGTGGCATTCTGTAATTATACCAAGAATTGTGATCGGGTTTACATTATTCCTAAGTAGTTTCATTTATGGGAATCTATGACTGAATATCTTCCACAGAAAACCTTAAGAAACGAATTATGAAGGAAAGCATAAACAGATTTACAAAGAATCTCAATATTATTTTCTGTCATTTATCAGCTAATGGAATATGTGTCACAAAACAAACTTTATAAAGGTCTATCTCTCTAAAAACCTATTATTAAACACAAGAGGAGGGAAAATGTACAGGGCTGATATCAAACAGTTTAACAATAAGTAAGCAGGCCAATAGAAATACCCAGAGTATAAGGTACCTCCTAGCTAATTATGTGAAAATCCTTTTGATTTGTGTTAAGTAGTATTGCAATTCAGTATCTAAATTCTGATGTTCCCGGAATTAAATTCACCAACACTACGTTGGACACAGTGCTGAGATTAAAGTCCAGCATGTATGTATTTCAGAACCACAACCTCAAGTAAATCACTTCTGCCAGAAACTTAGCTCAAAAAGGTGATGCACTTGATGTTTGAGGATTTCTCATCTACTTGTCGCTGGACTTTTGAGAAGAGATCAGTTATGATACATTTGAGTAGAAAAGAGACCCTGGGATGAAAACCACTTGGATTACTATCTTCACTGAAAACAAAACAAAAACCCTTTCAATAACTATTTGGGTGGGGGGTTTTTTGTTTTTTTTTTTTTTGGTCCCCAAACAGCACAAGTAAAATTGAACAATCCTCCCAAGAAAAGATCTGCATCACAGGTATCTTTGTATTACTGCACAGACTCTGTGAGCCTTTTCAAGTGTGCAGTGAACAGATGGAGATAGTTACAAGCTTTTCAAAACAGTGTTTACTGCAAACTTTCAGGCAATCTGTCATGGGTTTTGTATTCCCAGGGATTTTTTAAGTCCTTAAAAAGGGACCAAAAATCGTAAATGGTGCTTACTAATCCACATCTACCTAACTCACAAACAAACTTTCATATTCAGTATCAAAAAGATATTTAAAAAGATGAAAAAAATTATATGATACTCTCAAACACATCAAATCACTTTTGAAGACAGAGCTGTTTTTATGTTAATAGAAGCCAGACATTGTAATAAAGACTGTTTCTTCTCCTAGAGAACAAGGCATATATTTTCTTCCGCTTAATGACAAGACATGTTGAATGTAGCAGTAGGTAACATGCAAAACTACAGGCTCAGTTCCCTGCTGTTCTGTCAATGAGAACATTCTCTGAACCAGCTGAGACCTGCATTAGTTCCAAACTGTCCAAGCTAAGGAGCAAAAATTATTGTGTCCTTGTTACCAACATACTCATTTTGCTTCTACTAAGCTTTCAGAGAGGGTTAGATTGTAGCTCTTTGTCTACATATCAATGCAAATTTTCCCCTGACATTTTTCATTGCAGCAAACAAGAAATTAAACATCTCCCTCTGAGGCACTCACATGAGTGTATATTTTTCTAGCCCTGATATTTCCTGTAAATGATATCAGCTACCCTTTTTTTAAAAAAAATAATAGAAAGAACCCTCCATAAATTACTCACTTCAGATTCTCAACTTTTATAGCCTATCAGATTGTGAATCCAAAAAACAGAAAAATAGGGTATGGTCAGTATCCAGTATGTCTTCAAAATTTCATGAAAAGGAGCAAAATATAGCTTAAATTTATTTTCAGGAGATGGTCACAAAATTCCTGAATTCATTTTCTCCAGATGATTTCACTAATGAAACCATTATATCTGTCAGCAGGCCTTGCTAGTTGTAAATTGCTGAAAGGAAAGAACAACAATTAAGGAGAATTCTGTCACAGGGTTTCCTATTCTTAATATCATTACTTATATCCCCAATTGCCTCTTCTTCCTGAAAGGAGGGAAAAAAAAGGGCCATCAGCTGAAGACACTCATTTGTTTAACCAGCAACAAAAAGAAAATATCTAAGGGTACCCTGACAAATCATTAATATATATATATATCACAAACAGTATATTATCATAAAAAAAAGAAAAATGCCCACACCACACTTGAGGACAAATGACAGAATAGTCTGTCAACTGAAAGCAAAAGATGCCAATCTTGAAATCCACAAAAATATCTCACCAACATCTGTGTATCACATACAGTCTGAAAACTGTATATGTGTTCAAGAACTTTGCTATAAGTTACATGATGTATCACAGGTAGATCTTATTTTTCATTTATTCATATTTACGTGAGCACAAAGAAAATACAATTGCTTTTTTGATCCCACTCAATCTTATGCCCAAGAACCACCTAATCAGGACTGGAGAATATATTGCGAAGCTGCAAAAGAAAAGGAGAGCCAGTTCGCACACCGAGTAGGTGATGAAAGTCAAACTTCCTCACCAATTATTTCTAACACTCAGAGGGATACAGTGGGTTTTGCTGCTAGTGACAGAATGTCATGTGGGCAAATCTTTCCTACTGGCCCCAGGGTGGATTCCCTATAATAGTGGAGCAACCGAAAACAAAAGGGAGCAGCATGTGTGGTCTTGACAGTCTTTCAATTCACCAGTCCCAAAAGGCTGTGATTGACTACCCAAAGTCTTTGAAATTTCCCAGGTAATTCAATGTGAAAGAAGCAGGGCAGCCTTAGAAAACATACTGGTTCATTCTGGGAAGCAACCAATAGATATTCGAAATGCTCTTGCACTGAGACAGCACAATTGCAGGTGGAGCAGCAACGATAGCTATTCAGCAAGGCCTGCAGGGCTCACTCTGGAGATTCTGCTTTTCCATGGGATCAGTAAAAATCACTAATTACGCATTAAGTTACATGGTAGGTTGATGGAATTCATATTTTCATGCACAGCTTTTACAGCTCTAGCAGCAACAACCCATCTAGCATGTAAAGGCCATGCAAAAGCTTGGCAGTCTGCTACTGTTTTCCTTGACATTGCACTGTAAGCGGCTTTTTAGACTTCAGTGGAACTACACTGTTACTCGATGCATGTGAAACTATTCAAAAATCAGTTCAAAAGTAAGCCATCTGCAGCCATAAGAATGCCACAGGCAGCTGAGGATTTCTACTGCTTGACAGTGGGCAGCATGATAAATTTCAAATTGACACTTGTTTTCTGAATGGTAAATGTACAAGTACAGTTAAGGCTATCAAATGCCTAATACCCTATAAGGATATTAAAGCCACTTGGTTACCAAATATGTTTTCCTGAATCCTAGGAATTAAGCTCCACAGAATGAATCCTTACCTGAACAAATAAAATCTCTGCCTTCTCCCCAGTTGTCTCATTGCATCTGTCTGAAACAGTCCAAATTAAGCTGCGTCTACAGATTGCTAGCACTGAAAAAGAGATTGCAGAAGCTCACCAGTGACTGCTCATGCAAGCAGAAAAAGCAGAGCGTGACTGTGGCTGCAGGAACCCTGCACAACAGAAAGTACAGTGCATTCAGAAGATTTCAGCTTGGCAATCTTGAATGGCAAACAGGCATGACACCTATCCAATTCTGCATGCCTGTATCCTAGATCTATCCAATACTGCATGCACATCCATATCCATGGAACAACAGATAACCCTATCAGTATTTCAGACCCTGACCATTTCCTCTGATTTTTTTTTTTTTTTAAATGAACTGTGGTGGTTTGTTTAACTGATTTGTTTATTATGAAACCCTTCCTTGATGCAAGCTATTAGCCACAATACTCTAGGCAGAAACAATCTACTTATCAGCTCCACAAAGCAGCAATAATGAGAAGTTTTGTAAAGGACATTTAAGAAAGTTATACATTTCCAGACCTTGGTGCTTAGCTTGATGAAAAGGGGATATGATTTAATGCATATTGTAACACAGATTAATAAAAAGGCTTCTGACTCTGGTCATCTATTAAAGACTCGGAAACAAAGCAAGAATCACCTTTTAGAGTTCTGCATGACTCAACTTTTTTTACACTTTCCTCATTCTACGATTAGTAAGACTGGAAAGAGCATCCTCAACTATTGAGTTTCCTCTCTTTTATGTAAATGCTATCATAAACCAAAAACTATGTTTAGATTTTATTTACAATTACCACATGATGACCTGTGGAAACAATACCTGCAAAATGCCTTTGCAAAAGAGGATTTCTACAAGATGCTTAATAATATCAGTACCCTAGTCTTGCAAAAACCAATCTCCAACAAGAACTTTACAGACCAGCATTGGTCAGACTCTGAAGTCATTTATTCAATAAAAGCAATACCTTATTTCTGCCTGGAGAAAAGAAATATGGGAAAATGACAGAAGCTCTGGTACATGAGCCTCTGATGCATATAATTTTTTCAGCAAAAGATTATGTCTAGGAAAATATAAAGCTGTTCTAGAACTGGTATATTTATTCCTCCATGAAAAATAATCATTGGAAAAAAAAATAGATGCTGAGGCATCTAGGTTTTAATACTTTTCCTCACAACAAATGTTTTGCATCCTATCTCAGCTAGGATGAACATTATCTTCTTTAGGAAGTCTTCTCAGGTGCTCAATCAGTTTTTACACTCCTCTTCTCTGTTCTCATTCAGTTCCACAATAGCTGAAATTTGTTGAAACATTTACCATTTATCAGAATAAACCAATATCCTATCTCTTTGATCTGGCTTTATGTTTACTGTATTGTTTTATTTTTAAATTATACATTAGCTTTTCTCTGTAAAGTGATCTAAAGCATTTCAGTTAAGGTCAGAATTTAAATACATAAACTGATTAAATGTCAATTCACCTAGATTAACTATGTCTCAAAGGATTTTTAAGAGATTTATTGACAGAATGTTTTTTTACAGATCTTAAAGTAGCACCTTCAGTGGAGTGAGAAGAAAAACTGCAGTGTGTGAGGTCCAAATTCAAATCCTCATTTGATCTACAAATACAAAAAAAGAAAGAGGAATGCTCAGAAAAGCTGGAGAACTGGGAAGAAAAAAGAACTCACAAAACTGGAAAACAAGGTATTTGGTTTTTTTAATCTATGATATATTTCTCCTTATGTCAAAGCCATCTCTTTTTTAAAGGATTATTCTCCAAAAGAAAGTGGGCTCTGGGGTATAACCAAATCAAATGCTGGCGAATATAATTTGTAATGCAGTATAATAAAGCAGGTTCCTTTGTATGCAAAAAGCAAAGATTTAATTTGGAACATGCATCTGTTTTAAGTGTACATTATTTGCAGGATGGAAGATAGTTAAGTCACCTTGTACATTTGTTTCTATGCTGCAAGAATAGGTCCATTAGAAATCCTCTCTATTTAAGCACCAACATGAGGTAAGAGAGAGTTGACTAGCAAATTCAGTTAACAGATCTATAGCATTCTGGAAATGACAAAGGTCTGGATATTTGAGAAACATTAAAAGGACGTCTGACTTGTTTTTTGAACTAGACTCTGTTTTGCCTTAACTTCACTCATATTTACAAAAATTCTACAGTTCTTTTTTTTTTTTTTTTTAGCAAAAATATCTTCCACAGTTAAGACAAGGCATTGCTTAAAGGAAATTAGAGTGTTAACAATAGCTAGATCCATAGACAATTGAGCCTGTTTGTATATGAACACTGCTATAATAGAAAGAAGAGCTGGAAGGGAGTGTAAGGGATTGTCTAGTCCATACCCATAGACGCTCTAACAAAACAAAGAAAACTAATTAATGTATGTGTTGTTTGTATATGTACATATATAATTAATGTTGTTTGCATGGGACTTGTTGTTTTGGCAAGGTCTCAGAAATAAAGCTAGGCTGATCACACATGCAGGAAGACATACTGAGGACACTTTTAATTAGTAGAAATATGGGAACAATAACTGAACAGATTTTCGATTTCCCTGGCAAGGACACCTGAATTCCTGCAGCAGCCTTCAGAACAAGGCTCTGTTTGGTAATGAGCAATCCAAAATAGTAAAACTCAAACAAATATCTTTATTCTAAGAAATTAAGCATAACCACGCCTGGCAATAACATGATAGGACTGGTCAATTAGCTCTGTGGTGCTAATTTAAGCAAGTAAAAAACTTCTAGGGTAAAATCACTCAAAATAAAAGTATTCATCTTCCAACTATCCCTACTTCTTTAAACAGCTATAGTTTAAGAGCATCCAAACAACTACACCTGTTTCTAGTTTCTCCATCTGCATTGAATAGATATTGGCTCCACTTTGTGTGTCAAATAACAAAGTCAACCATATGAGCATTATTAACTATGTTCTTACATTCCATTTCTTTTTTCCTTTTTTCACTAGGAAAAAAAAAGGTAGAAAGAATAGCACTCTTAGCAACAGTCACAACAACTTATATGACAAAAAAAGTTTTAACACAAAAATATGTACCATTTAATTCCATTAGAAATGTAAAGTCAATCAGAGAGCTGTACTAACTAATACGTGTCAGGAAAATGTGCATCATGACCATACAAGAAGAGAAGTGCCCAAAAAAGGGTTGTTTTCCATTAAGTTTAGAACTTAATCCCTGAATGCTCTACTTATCCATCCATGCAGTTCCTGAGAAGATATTCCCACTGGAACTTGTTACACAAGTTAAAATTATTTGTGTAAATTGTGATAGCAAGATCAAGCTCTTAGGGGGCAGTATAACTGATTACTCTTAGTACAGCTTTTGCCACGGTGAAAGTGGGAAGGGGGAATGTGCCCTCTAAATATAGATATAAATAAAGATGTAATACAGAAGATTTCTCTTGAGTGTCCATGATGGACTTTCAGCTGCTGCACATACAGGAAGGGGTGAAGGGCCACCTTACTCGAGCCCACAAACAGCATATGATTCCCACTGCAGTATCCCATGTTTTAGGTTTATACCAAATGTGTAGTTCACCATACTGTTTTTCCAACAACCAACAGCCCATCTGCTCCTTAGACTTACCTATCTCAAGGTGCTTCTCTTTACTGACCTGCCACCCATTACTGCTCCCTACAGGAACCATTTCACATTACATCTAAGCTGACCAAGCACTGCCCAAAGGGGTTCCCTTCCCTTGCACCTATGCTGACACTCATCTGACCCCACCATGAACCAGTTCAGGACCCTAAAGAAACAGGGAAGGATTTGCTGTTAGTTGGTTGTTTGGAGGGTTACTTTTCTTGCTGGCTTAGCTCCCAGAATCAATCCCCTCCAAGAATGTAAAAGTGAAAACAAAGCCCCTTAGGACAAACCTGCCCCTTAGTTTAGCAGCTGGTTTAGTTATGTTTAGCAGTAACAGGCAACCTGACCCTTCATCATGGGATTTGCTTGGTTGTAGGGCTGTGCTCTAAAACACATCAGTGAAAATGATTAAAAACAAGGAAGAGGGTACGAGCTCTAGATCATTTGACTCATACATTTCAGAACAAAACCATTTAAACAGTTGAATCAGCACAATAAAGGAGACAATGAATTATGAGAGGCAGAAGAGGGGGAAACAGCTACAGGCAGAAGGGACCAGGACCTTCTTAAACCAGGCTTGCCATCAGAGAAATCATAATGTGAAACCTCAATTAAGTGTTCTTTTCGAGTGTTATCATTCCATTACTTATTATGAAAATGTCATACATTCCATTCTCAGTCTTTGTATCAGGAGATTTGCTTCATGTTTGTGCATGCCCCACGCACACAAGGGAAACAGTGAAGATATAAATAAGGACTTCCAGTGAAATCTGTGCAGATAGTAGGTCTGACTGTCAGTTTTCTCCTGTTCTGTTGAAAATGCTTGGTTGTATTTTTGTCCCTTTCCCCTTGTGCCCAAAGTGCTGAGAGCTAATAGCTTGCTGCTGGTGCCAATTCTTCATGCAGGGGACTAGTTCTGAGCTGACTAGTTAATACATGAGAGCAAACAATAAAAAAAAAAAAAAAACACACAGCACTCTGCACAATCACAGCACATTTTATTCTGCTATGGTCACCCTGAATGGAACTCGGAATTTCAGCTTGCAATTCATCCTAAAGTTTAAATTAATATCAGAAAACAGGGAATTTTAGGATTACTAGGATTACTAAGATAAACAAGGATATCATGAAGATATGATAAGCAGTTTCTGATATACCATTCCCCACTGTCTCTACTTCCCTTCCCTGTATTTTCTTGAAGAGGAATCATGATGCACTCCAAGTGGTCCCTTACACCAGACAATCTAGGTACACACCGTTAAGTGCACTTCACCTGAAGCACAGATGCAGTCATCAAATGTCAGTAGGTCTTAGGCTCATAAGCGGCCTGGGTGCATTTTAAAATGTTATCTTGAATATTCACCAGATCCTGCAAAAGAAGCAGAATTGAACCTAGACTGTACTTGCATTGGAAATACAAGAAAAATCATCATGACGTTCTTCACTCTGTTCATAACATAAACCCAAGCTAAGCCTATACAAGAAAGCAGTGCCAGATGTGAAGTGGATTTTTGTTTTGAATTATGTTTTAACTATGGACTTGGCTGTTAATGGAAATTACATCAGCAGAAGTGCCATCACCAGTGTTTTAGCCCAGTTCCAGTTTGAGTTGTTAGCTGCAGAATGTTCTAACCAGTAGAATCCCCTTATTATTTTTCCCACAGTTTAAGGGTTTTTCCTAATTTCCTGTATTATTACTTAAAATTATTCTACTTTGGGGGGAGGGGAGCATGGGGGAAAGAATAGGAAGGCTTTATTTCAGTGTAGATCCAATTCCTGTGTGAGCTTCCAAAAAACCTGTTATGGGTTTGAAACTTCAATATAATTATTTATTAGTTCCTTTGTTAAGTTTGCAAGACATGAAAAAAAATCAGGAGGAAAAGTGGCATATAAATATTCAGTTCTCACAAGAAATCTATATAATTCAAATGCAGTTCCAGTCCTAATATTTTCTTCCCCCCAGCACTTAAGCCCTCACAAGCCAGTTTTCCTAAATGCATCAGTTTCTGGTATAGACAGAAGACGAGGGTAAATTTTTTGAAAGGGCTTAAGGAGACCCCAACCAGCTAATTTGAGATAGACTGGCTTTCTAGGCAGGGAGAGTTCAGAGTGAATATTTTCTTTTGCCTGTTAAACCTGGATCCCAACCCAGCTTCTGCTGTAAAAAAAATACACACACACACCACACACAACCCAAAGTAAGATGGAATAGCCCTGAAGCTCATTAGCACACACACTCTCTCTAAATTCAGCATAACAAATTGAGTCCAATCTTAGAGATAGATGCAGTATAAATACATCTGAATATGTCAGTTGATTTCACATACTCTGATCCTCAGGTTGTTACAGGGACCTTCTGAATTTTCTTTGATTTCCTGCCGCTGTCCTAGTAGTTCTTATCCCCACCAGCACTCCCACTTCACAAGTTGTCAAATCATGGCTAAGGGAATGAATAAAGCCCAAAATCTCCGCAGAATTTTACATTATTATTATTAGCAAGTAGCTGAAAATTAATGTACCCTTAGCTGTGCAAGAGACAATGAGACATAATGCCTTGCCTACTGCTTAAGAAGACTTGAAATGCAAAACAGAGAGCTATCAGTAATCACTAAGAAATAACGTAAAATGAAGGGTTACCCCAAAGTCACAAACCTCCCTGACAACCACCCATTTCATTAAATTGATCACATTCACTAGTTGTCCCACTCCCATTTTCCCACCCCCGCATCTCACACTGTTAGCTGCATAATCATTGACTTTGAGGAATCAGGATGAGGTACCACTAGTCAACTGCCTCTTTCCTAGCACTAACTACAGTGCTCACCTGAAGCCTCATTGAACCCATCCAAGTCACCAAGCAAGCTGAAAAGTAATTCAGCATACAGAAAAGAAGTAAATAGCTTTTTGCTGCTTAAGTAAGCTGAACCAGCTACCAAGGGTCAGATCAGAACTGACAAACAAGGGGAGAGGAGTGAGACAATTTCTGTCTGTGGCAGCAAATTGTCACATCAGTTTAGCCACCTCGCAGACCCACCAAGTGACTGTTTCAGGAGCAGTTGATCCATCTAATGTTGCTCCACTGCCACAAGGGGAAGACCTCCCTTTCTCTCCTATGTTTCTCAGGCCCGTTTCAGATGGCCTCCTCCCCTTCGCTTGTGCTCATCAGGCTTTGATCAGCTGATCACAACCATTAATACAACAAGAAACTACCAATGTTTCCTCCCCCCCAGACACATACCCCCCGAGTTACTTTTCTGCCAATTTAGAGAGCTGAATCTGTCCATGCAGGGGCCAGACAAGCATCTACGGCAGCTCAGGCCAGCTAACAGGAGCACACAGCCAGGCACTGAGAGGGAGGAAAGGGAGATGGACTTCTCCCTTTCAGCAGAGATGAGCTAGCTAGATTCACTCTGTGCCCTGAAAACGTAGCATCAGTCCCTTGCCTGCTTACTGAAAATGAAAACTGTGATCAGAAGCTCTCCATGTCACAAAACACTAGCAGCATTCATCAGATAGTTGTAAATTCCTTTATGAATATCATCACATACATTTTGTTTAAGCACAGAAGGCCTCAGCTCATAACACTTTTACACATAAAAAATGCCCATATCAACAGGCTCAATGGGTCAAAGCCTTAAGCTCTGGTTTCCAARTCGGAAAACACGGGACCCTGAATAAGATGCGTAAGAAGCAAGAAGACATTCAAAGACACCTCTCTCTCTCTCCATGCAGAGATTCAGGATGAGGTATCTGGAGACAACTGAGCAGACCTAGAAGCTCACTGCTACCAGAAGAAAGCCCTCCTGCTCTCACAGCTTTCATTCTGCAGGTTCAGACATTCATCTGACCCTTCAGTGAGTCAGCGTAGCTCACTAAACAGACAAAAACATCTTCCCATTTTTCTAGCCTCATCTCCTATAGTTTAATATTCTCTTTAACTTTTGATTATTCTCCCTCCCACTTTTTTTCCTTTCTACATACATATATACAAATACAAATGGGGAGGTAATTTAGTTATAGAAATCCTGACATTTGTATTTGTAAATGTCGGATGTACAATACCAATAACTGCTATTCTTTTTTTGTGAATGTATAGAAGAAAAAAAAGTGAAATCAGTTTCCTCTGTGACTAATTTGATTCTAGGGAGCAGTGCTTTCTAGTAAAAATGTTTTGTCAGAAAATGTCTGACCAGTTATATTCATAACCTATTAAGTCATTACATATTCTCCAGGGATCTGTCCTAGTCTCAAGCTCAAACAAACCCTTTCAGTGTCATTCTGTGTGTGTGTTGCTTTGTAATCAGTATTTTTAGGGTAGCACTAAGAGTCTAACACTTAAGTATCATTTTTTAAACCACGCAGGTTATGTAAATACTCATATGTCACACGTAAGTCCTTTATAAAATGTCAGCTACTTAATACCCCAAAGCTTTGAAATCAATAACAGCAATTACACACACATGGAAAAGAACTGCTCCCCTTTGGTAACTGATATCTTCTACAAGCAGGTACTTCACACTTTCCAGCAAAACAAAATATCTCCCTTCACCATTGGCACTAGTTAGTTTCTGTCTATGAACACATAACTGAATGTCATGTCATTAACAGCACTGTGTTTTGGGAGGACTTTATTTTTATGTGCATTTAACTGCTTTCTTTGAATCCACTAATTTACAACTACATTCTCTCCAGATGGAAACATTTAATCTAATCTATGCCCCATTTTCTACACTGCTCATGACAAGGCTTTCAGGGAGTTCAAGGGAGAGGAGGGGAAAGGGGGAAAGTGTTTTGGGAGAGTTTGTGAATGATTAAAGTCTCTGTAACCCCAGAAGGAGCAGGGAAATGTTTGGCATCCTACTCACCCTTGTTATTACAAAGCAAACAGAATAAACTCCTTTCTTTTACACTACTTTAGGTCCAATACAACTCATGCAGAAGCCTCATGACTGACAGCACCAGAAGTAGGCTCAACACTTGGTGCACCGTTTCTGCACAACTCTGTTGCTTTTCCCTCTATTCCATCACTGAGATCAGAGTGCAGGGACTCAAAGCAAGGCTGCCTCATTCCCTTTTGTTGACTCTTGTCTTTCTTTGGGCTACAGTGTCATACTCCCACCTACAGTGGTGGTCAACCATATAGTGACAAAGCTCCAATGCCAGGAAAACATCACCCCCTCCAGGCCAGCCAGACCTGCAGGCAGTTCTTGCAATACTCACCTGAAAGGTAACATCTGCATGTCTGAAGCTCCATAGTCTCCATAGAAACAGAAACATCCAGCTTTCTCGTGGGTGTTCTACCAGCAGGATTTGCGTAGGAAAAAAAAAAAAAAAAAAAAAGAGAGAAATATCATTACCTCATCTATCATCAGCATTTTTAAGGAAAAGGGAGCCTGGGACAATTTGGGAATATGGGGAGAAAGCTCCAAAGTGAGAGTCCTTGCTTCAAGATATTGGCCTAAATCCAAATGATATTTCACATCTCCACTTGCACCTGCTGCTGATGAAGTGTCATCGTGCTGCCTATTGTAAATCCCATTTGGAGTCATCCCTCTCTTCTCAGGTGCTACTGAGGAACAGTAGGCATCTAAATCACTTTTCAAATTGTTGCCTTGGACTCACACTCCCAGGCACGGGCTATATGTAGTGATACTGAGTTTCACTATGCCTGCATCTTCTGGGGGACCTTGTTGATCAAAAGAATAATGTGACTTTTTTAAAAAAGGACTGTCTCCAAAGCACAGATTTAAGCAACTTGAAAATTAACATAACATATTATACCAGTCACACTCAAGAAGACTCATACTTTAAAATATTGGGATTCTATATGGGAGATTAAATCAGTAGTTAAGAACCAAGGATCAAATCAACTGTTAACTCTGCTGCGGGCATTTTCGATGTCCACATCTCAAGGTGGACAGAGTAGAGTTAGAAAAGGCATAGAGAAGGACAGCTAAAATGACCGAGAGGACAGAAAGCAGCTGCCATGTGTAGAAAGGCTAAACAGGCCAAAGTTTGGAGAAGAGATATCTGAGGGGAGACAAGGTAGAGGTTTGCAAAAATCAAGAAGAGGGTGGATAAGATGGGTGAAGAACTGTTCTTCATCAAATGTTGATATATAGACAGCTTCAAAAAAAACCCATCCACTTCTGAAATGTAAGATCCTTCCTAAAATAATCAGTAGCTCAAGGCTGAAACCTGATACATTCAAAGAAAACAGAAGGGATCAGAGACATGTAGCATCTTTGAAAAAAATGTAAAATAAAATACACTAAGATATGGAAACATATATATTGTATATGTCTCCATACTTTTTATATTTGTATATTATTTCATATACCAAATTCTATTCTTGCTTTAAAATCCAGAACATAAAATTGCCATCTTGCTTACTGAAAGCAGTGTTGCATTTTAACAACAAAGACATAGCATATGAATTATAAATTAAGCATCATCCAAAAGAAAGATCATTTGAGGCTAATGTGAAGTTCATAGCTTCTTGATGGTTGCAGAAAGTAATAAACAAACTAAACTAACAAAGGGCAAAAGGAAAACAGCCCTGCTAATTACAGATGGCTGCTCTTTTTTAAGTGGTCAGTGACATTTCTGCTCTTTCATTTTCTGATGGCTTTTACTTTGATCCTAACAAACATAATCATCAGTATCCTAACCTGACATGCAATGTGTTAAGCTCTGTATTTGGTTTTTCTCTCTCCTGCTAGCTAAAACCCTACAGAGGCCAATTATACTGTCTGTATCAGCATCAAACACAACATGGTCAATCTTTTAGTATGGTGGTATAAACACCCCATTATACTTAAAATAAGGACTGTCCTGTGAAGTTGTGTTTTCACTTTACTTGAATTGTTTTTTTGAGTGGAAACACATTGTAACTTGCAACGTAGATACTTTCTCAGGAGTATTATTGTTAAGTAGAGGAAGACACCTGTGTTGTGCTTCCTTCTCTGATTACAAAAGGTCAAATAATTCACCATATATGAGTTTTTAAGTTCTTGTCATTTTTGGCATTATGATTAAGTATGATCTATGATTCATTCATTAAAGCCATTATATAAATAACAAATATAGCAGTTTGTCAACGTTTGATAAATCTGGTAAAAAATTCTGTTTGGAAAAATTAAAAACAGAGCACACAGCTCTTTGACAAAATATATTGACTTTCCATCCGCATATGAAAACTTTGTAATAAGCTGTTTTACAACTGCATTTCAGGCAATTTTGATGTTAAAAAGACCTCAGTTTTCAAGAAAAGACTGAATCACTGCAAGAGCAGAGAAGAGGAAATTGAATGCTTCAGTGAAGAACAATTAAGGTTAAAGAGACATCCTTGATCGCATATAGTGATAGATTAACAATCTTATATCTTTTACACATGCCATTTATTTTCATAAGAGAGTTCCAGAAATTAAAGCAATGTTTTAAAGTAAAGCCAAACACTTCTTGACATTTATAGTAGCAGTCATTGTTGGGTTTCTACATGATATATACATGGCATTTTTTAAAATGAGACTGAAGGTTACAATCTTTTAATAATAAAAAGAGAATATTTCTAAGAACATTTTAAATACTAGCTGAAGAAAACTGGTTTGAAGAACATTTGTTTATCTGCACTTCCCTACTTGACTTGACTGAAAAATCATATATATTGAAGTCAGCTTATGCAAGCATGCATGTTTGCGTAACAGTGGGCAGCGACTATGGAAATAGTTTCTCAGGAGGGCAACTGAAAGAGCCTGAGCAGCTGGGCCCTTACACAAAAGCCCACATGCTGTATAGTATCCACAACTGAACAGAGACTATAGGTATAAGGTTATAATCACACAACTGAGGATTTGGAGAAAAAAATCACTGACCAGATTTCCAGGCATTTCCAAGGGCCTTCTTCACAGAAGGGAAGGAAGGGCTATGAGGTCCTAAACTCTACTTTGTTTATGAGAGAAAAAGTAAAGGATGGTCCTCCAACTACTAAAAGGAACATCATAAAATGTTCTTTCAAGTTTTGGAGTAGATTGTACAACAGGGGGACTGAGGGGGCCCAACAGGCTCCAAAAACTTCTAAGCAGATAGCTGAAAAATGTGCAAGTGCCAAGTTCAGTGGAAAATTCCACCATTGTAGTAGTAATAAGAAACAACAAGAAGACAACACAGCTTCATCACTAAACTTTTGAGTCAACCTAGAAATGGAACCTTTATGCAAACACTCTTCCTTTCCCTTGTCCAAAAGCAGAATAGCTTATGCCACCTTGTACTGAAAAAATACAGGAAACAGTAGAAGAGGTTGAATGACTTTGGCCAAAGTGGCGTGAAAAGACTTTCACAATGAAAAGATGAGGCGAGACCTGCTTTCTGCTTTTGTCTTTATTCATGTCCTCTAATGGTAAAAGATAATTAAATACTGAACACAAAGTGCAAGAGAACAAAACATCTACCAAGTGGATAAAAGATTTATTACAAAGACTTACAAAGATAGATCTTTGAGCACAGGCATCTTTGAGCACTCTTGCAAAGAGTAAAAGGGCAGGATGTTAAGCCATAAATCTCAAATGACTATTACATTCTACTAAAAGATGCCAAGACACCTGCTGATGTAGTTCAATTAAACTGAGCTTTTGTGGCCTTCATAAGGATAAACAGCCCAATCAAGGACTGGATGCAAGTACACTTGTAATTTCTTTACAGAGATTGTCAAGGCAAGAGAAAAAGAAACTTTCAGATATTTAAAAGCAGGTACTCTTGAGCGTGTACAACCAGAAGCCCACTTCATCCACATACATGAAAAATCTTTGGGAAAGAAATCTGCTGAAAACAATCAGCATGATTTGCTCTGGCAGATGCACTCAACATGTTCCTTCCACCAGGCCCTTAAACTGAAATTCCCTACACAAAGATTTGTGCAAATGAGTGTTACTTTGAGTACCCAGAGAGGTACCCATTCACTAGATAAAGCATGCAATTATAACTGACCCACACATGTGCAATGGATTTTCAGACAGACTATCCGTCATACATGCACAGTGCACTCCCAGAAGTGTCAGGGCCAGGGCTTATAACAGATCAAATCTATTAAAATACACACTCAGCCATGTGACGGGAGGAAAGCTGTGACATGCAGTCCTCAAGCACTTCCATCAGTGTCTCTTCCCTACATTGCATTGCTTTGCACTCAGTCACAGGATCATGCTCAATTACTTTCAGTTCCAGTCCCCCCCCTTCTTTCTTTTTTTTTTTTCCTCCTCCTCTCTCTCTCTCTCTCCTCTCCACTGAGATGTTACCTTTCTTCCTTCCTCCTTTCCCAGAGCTGTTTTCCCTTTGATATGCCGTCAGCATCTACCCCTCTTCACTGTAGGAGGCCTCCTCAGGATGAGCTGGGTCTGATTATACAGCTCTTAGATCTCTCCCTGCTCCCACCAGCTCTTGAAAAGATAGGTGGTTAATTGGAGCCAGCTGCTTGGCAGTTTTTCCACCTGTGTGGTAGCTCACTCTGTCACAATGAGAGATGAGATTGGGAATAGGCTGTAAAAATCTTTGGAAGTGAGGACAAGCAGCTTATGTTTGATATACAGAAGGAAAAGCATGTGGAGGGAATCAAAGAGAGGGGCTATGTGGTCAGCATGACAGACCAGGAGACAGAGCTTTGCTGTAGTGCTGTGCAGGGGCAAGACTGCTTTTGTCAAGGGAAGAGGATGTTGCAGTAACTGAGAGGTGAGGTGATCAGAGCACTGCAGTGTGTTTTAGCTCTGGAAATGGATAAGAAAATCCTAAAGTGAGAAATGGTGTTCAGGATGGATCAGTGAAGTTTAGGCAGAGGGTAAATGTGAGGACCAAGAAGGAGCATTAAGTCCTGTGCATTTGCCAGATATGACTAAAAAATTTAGCAGCAATAATGAAACTACTGCAAATTGACAGACTGATGGTGTTATGAACATAAAGGTTAAACTTTTTTCTCCTCCCCATTTTTCTCCACCCATTTAGCTACCTCCCTTCTTTTTAGCTTCCACTTCCAAACTCTGGAGTCCATGGTCAAGCAGCAAGATCAAAATGAGAAACAGACTTATTAAAAACTTTGTCTTTAGCAGTACTTCTTTAGACTTTCCATAATAAAAAATGGACACAGCCTATCATTTTTCACATCAAGATATGAAATATTACACAGTCTTACCTAAATGGGAAGTATACTTTAAATATATTAGTGTAGTATGACAATTAATATAGTATGAAAATGTACAGTCAAATATTTTAATTTCAGTGATATGTACAGTATGAAATTACTCTGTTCATGGAAATCTGCCATTATAATAATATGGCTATAGGATGAAAACAGGAAAAAGGGAAATTGCCTTTCAGCTACAGGTGGCAGGCTTTAGGTGTTCAGATCCTACTGCAGTTATGTACAGTAAGAGTAAGTAGCACAACCCACACAGAAATTCCATGAAAATTGCAGGCTGCAGTATAATCAATTTTTTCAAAGTAGGATGTAGCGTAATCTAATTACAGAATGCTGAAGTCAAGTATCAGCTTTTTTGCATCCTGTTTATTGTACGCTTGCCAATTATGTCTAATATAGACAGACAGGTGAGGGTCAAAGGAATAACTCAGTGAATTAAAATTGGAATCACACAAATTAGCAAAACTGTAGGGCCARATCATGAGCCCAAAGAAGTCAAAGGGAGCTTTGTTATAGGAGCCAATGTGTTTAAGATTGGGCAAATGAGTGTTTCTTAAATAAGAGCAGAAATCACTAGAAGTTTATTTAAATCCTGGTTTCATTTAAGTCAAAGGGATTTTTGCCTTTTTTTTCTGCAATAAGTCCAGGTTGCTATCCATCTGGTTTTTGTTCTTTCCTGAATATATCTGAAATGCATAACACATTATGTAAGTCTGCAACTCATCTGGAAGAATACACACAATGTACATATAAATGCACTCATCTGTTTTCCCTAGCCACACAGCCTGGGTTTCTCTGAGCTTTTACAAATAAAATAAGCTCAGATTTAGGCAAGGTCAATGGATCCTTCAGTTGGATCCCCTCAAGATCAGTATGTTATTGTTGCAGCACTGAAATCTCTTCCAGATGAGAAAGAAAGCCAGCATGTTCTTCATGTTTATTAAAATTTCTGTGGCACTTTTTCTAAGATTAGGGTTATTAACTTCAGCTTTAATTCTTATATCCTGGCTAAATTCCCATTCAAGTGAAGTGGTTTTTTAGATTCCACTTTCAGTTCCTGGTGCATATTGCTGAGCAAGTTGTTTTGCACCACTAAGCAGCTACTGAGATTCATCTCAGGGTAGCTGCAGGTTAATGCTGATAGAAATCTCATTATATATTCCTTACCTCTGCCACAGGTCTTCTATTCAGAGGCTTAATAAAGGTATGTAATTTATTTAATTGTTTGGGAAGGAAGATATCGATGTGCATGAAAAGAATCTGAGTCCCATTGAAAGTCAACAAGATTGTTTCCTCTTGGGTTTCGTTTAGATGCTTTTGGAATGTATCAGCAACTTACTGTTATCATTTTAAAACTAAATCTATACTGGCAAGTAATTTGGAGCAATACAAGAGAAGCAGTATATAGATGCAAGTGGTGCTGAGGACCCTACATCTTCACTGGGTTACAGTTCAGGAGTGTCACTGTATCACAGATATAATCTGATTCCCTGGACTGAGCAGCCCGGTTTGAAGCCGGCTGCAGGACCAGTAGTTAGTTGAGATCCTTGCATCCTCACTGAGGTTTGCAGTGCATTTGGTGCACAATGGGGTGGCAAATTCCAGTGTAATAATCCCTCTAGAAAGGAAGTTATAAACACTCACCCAAAACTCCTGGAAACCAAACCAAAGCACATTAAGTGGGGACAGCCAGAGGATTCGCTTCAGCAGCATGCATTTGTCCCAAACCAGAATGCAGAATAGATGCAGCTTGTCAGCAAGGACAGTGCTTTGAAAGCACTGATGCAGTTTGGCCTCTTTTTTAGAGGGTTAAAGGGTAGCACAGACCTCTCTATTTTTTTAAGTCTCTTTGTGGTGATGCCTTGGCAAATGCTGTTGTATAAATCTCTGAATTACAGCAAGTTTTAAGTTAATGTAACTCCACTGTTTTCAAATGATCCACTCCATTTTGAGCAAGACCAGAATGGGTTTCTTAAAAGTACGTTCTCTATTATTTTTCTATAATGTTACAAACTATAACAAAATTTAGATAATAGTGTACTAAAATTGCTGAGTGTAATTACAGAAACTATTTGATCCCATCACTCCATAGACATATCAAAGGATGACAGCTCAAGCTGAAAAATGTGCTGATTTCTGGTAACAATTATTTCAGTCAAAGTTAAAATGTAACTATTCTTCATTCTTGTTCATTATTTCTGTCACAGCTGAATGTCAAAAGAAAACAGAACTATAAATAGCTGGTAAGAATGCCTTTCTTTGGAAGAGTTTCTCCCTTAAAAAGTCATAGTGATATCTTTCTGTTTTCACCTGTGAAGATATGGAATAGAAATCCTGAACTCTAGTACATGGTGTAAATCCAGAGTAATTCCATCGAAGGAACTCCCTTGGAGTAATTCTGCTTTGACACTAATATAATCAAAACCTCTATCACATGATGATCATAATGAAATCAGAAGAACTGGGAACTGATAGAAAAAGCAGAGTGGAGCATTCTGTTTCCATAAAGAAGAGCATGCATTTACACAGGCACATACATCATTATATTTAACCTTTTACCTCTTTAAAAATTCTAGGTATAAATATCCACTATGGAGGTAAAGGTACAAAGCTGACACTGAGTTCTTAGTCAGGAAAAGTGTCTGAGCATGAGAGTGAGATAAAGCAAAGCTTCTCTGTAAAGAAGAAAAAGGACTCTGCAGACAATAAAAATGAGCTTTTAGTTCTCGGTACAGAAAAGTTAATAGATCCAAGCAATCTACGGGACAGAAGAGAGCACGTTAATGTCAGTCATAGAAGAAACCCCTTAGAAATGAAGAGCAGAGTGTGGAGAGGAGCCAGAGTCCCATTTGACAGTGCTGTTCCTGACCAACTTTATCCAAGGGCTATGGCAGTGTATCAGCTGGGCTAGTCTCATTTGTTCACAGGTATTTATTTTCTCAACCTCTTCAGAGTATGCTGATGAGCAACTTTTAATGCCCTGTAAACTCAGCTGCACCTGAACTGCTTCTATGAAGCACTGTTTAATTTAGGGGAGAGAAAGCTTCCTGGCAGTACGCCACATCCAGGGGGTCCAGAAGCATACAATTATGTCTCAGAACTGCATCTGCACATGCATATTACAACAGAGTAAAATACATATAATAGGACATTGTTTGTAAAGGCTGCAGTTGTTTCTAAACAAGTTAAAATTAATTTGTCAGTATTTTTCACAGCAGGATTAGTATGACTTTCTAGTCTTCATTACTGGCACACTATATAGTCCTCATTTCAAACCATGTAAGTGGTGTGTGGTTAACATTGGCTTGTGTGACAACCAGGTGGCTCCAGTCTACTACAGCAATATTACATTAGGTCAATAAATGAGCTCATATTAAAAAAAAAAAAAAAGGATAACAATTAAATATGCATGAACTATAATGCCACCAATAACAGATTTTTTATTATTTTTATTAAAGGGGTACTTTTAAAGCAACCCACTATTTCTAACAATCCTGTACAATAAAGAATAAAGTATACATTCATGAGAATGAAAAGATTTTCAGTAATTTTCAGTAATTCTACAGTAATTTTGTTCTAATCAAGAATTACTACACCAGTATCAAGCTACTATCCTTTCAAGGGGAGAAATTAAAAAGTCTGCTGTGTGTAAGGCTTCATGCTTACAAACATTCAGCGTACAAGTAGGTTTTTATATATACACCTCTGCAGGATAATGTGTACAGAATCACATCCGTTTTTATAGAACCCTACAATTTAGCTCTTATTAAATTCTACAGAGTCTTTCCATTCAGGGAAGAAAAATACGGGCTCTTGAGATTTCCAATCCATTAGCGGCCTGATTAAGCCCATCCAAAGTCAACCTGATTGAGTTATTCAAAGACCTCCCAAGCTTCTAGATAAGGGGATTTGCTGGAGCTCATCAAGGCTTCCTCTGTGCTTGTGGGTCTGGGCTTTCTTCCGATGGAAACTATAGCACCAGGAGTGTAACAGTGTATCCAGCTGTGATGGATCTCACAGTTTAGACAGACCAATATGTGCTTCACTCCATGGTCAGGCAACCTTAGTGGCAGGAAGGGAGAGGCCAAGGTGATGCTACCTTCTTCTCTGTAGCATGTGTGGAGCAACTTAGCCTGAATAACAGGGGCAAACCCACAAATTGAAGATAGTGGGGACATCCTAGTTAGGGCTATCTTCAGTTCTGGCCCACAAAGCCAGTTCAGTGCTCTTTGGACTTTTCTGCCCTTGAAAAGTTATGAAAAGGATAAATATATTCTGTCTCGAGATCTCTTTTACTAGCAAATTGTAAGTATAATTCCCCTGATTTTCCAAAGCTTACTGAAAGTAATAGGTTCATTGCTACCTAACAACCTGCAAGCACACGTACAGGGAAAAGGAATAACAGAACAACAATATTCTTGTGTGAAAAGCTTCCTGAATGATCAGCATAAAATGAATCATGCTCAGAAAGAGAGGGGTATCATCCACCAGAAAGCACAGATACACGCTAGGGGGAGGGAGCCCAGTCATGTGTATTACTCTGCAGAGCATTTTATCAGCTTCTGACAGCACAACTGCAGGACATCCATGGACATCTCTCTCCCCCTACATGAGTCATAGATCAAATTTCCTTTCTGCTCCCCTTCTCTCTTTTCTACCTCTCTGCTTAACAAAGGATAGTGTCTTTCCCCTTATTTCTAGGGAATATCCTCACCTTGCTTCTCCAAATGTGAGTCAGTATTGCACCTACTGCTGTTTCACAAACATTGCCACCAGCCCTGTGATGAAGCTGTCAGATGAAACTGTACCCTATTTGGCAAACCTGGGATCTGACATTCTGAAAACCTGGGATCTGACATTCTGAAAACCACCGCAACCATTTTGCTTCTCCCTTGCAAACATAAACCTCTGAACTATTTCATCAGATTTCCTCACTGAAACCACCAAAACATACCTTCTGAGCTAAAATGACTTTCTTGTTTGCATAGACCAGACAGGGATTATACTTTTAAAACTATTTGTGGAAATAAATCAGTAAGTGATAAAATAAATAAAATGTCATACAATCTGTCAAATTCAGAAACAGCCAAGATATAAGGCACTGAACATCATGGCATTTATAATGGAGACACCCACCCCTCAAACAGGTCTGCCTGGCAGGTAGCGTGTACCTTTCCTGACAGTGTTGACACACATTATCTCTGAAACTGCTGTGAAATCATAATGCAGCCAAGCTCTAAGAGAAATGGGGAGAAACATCTGAAATAATAGCATTTGTTTTTATTGCCTACCGGTAAAAATAAGCACCTGCTCCCTTTGGTATCCCACTACGGACAGAGCAGTAAAGCTTCAGTATAACTTTACATTGTAAAATCTAATTGACTGTTGTCCAAACCTGGGACGTAAAGTGACATTCCACAAACTTGTCTCTCGTCTGTTTACTACAGTGCTCGAGAAGTGCTGTAGTGATTTATTGAGCATGGTGCTTCTGCTTATTGTCTGTGATTTACTCTGCAGCCATGCAGAAAATGGCAGAACTGACAGATTTCAAGAAAAGTTTGTCAGCCATTACCCCCATGGGTTAGTCAGCAAAATCTTCCAGCTGGTGATAAGCAATTATCACTGGAACGATATTTTGTTTTTATTCAGGATTTTATTGTCTCATCCCCAAATGCTTCCAAAAAATGCTCAGTTTAAGGTTTTGAATGAAATCTTTATTGGTTCACATCATGTGTAATTCACACTCTCCATAAAAGTACTGAATGCTGACTAGAAGTATTAGATGAGAATTTTAAAAAGCTATATTTAAAATAACCTACTGAGGCATTCAGGAACACAGCAACAGCATAAATACCAAGAAAAGGAAAAAAGGAACGGCAAATATATGGTGCTATGTAAGGTGTCAGATTTTAGTGGAGCTCCTCAAAGACTCGATTKCCATTTGCATAGAATTACAGAATTAGCTGCTACAGGGGAACAAAGTAAAATACTATTGTTTGGCTTAGAGCTAAGCTGCTTTCCCAGGCTAGGGCAAGTCTGGTACAACATTCCAGTATCACCCAGGTGCAAGGATTAACTGTGGTCTTCACAAGGGCTCTTCTGGAGACTGCAGCCAGTAGCACCCATCCTCTGGAAAGGGGTAAGAAGAACATTCAAATATTGCCAGTAGTTCAAGCTCTAAGGTGTAAAGAACTGCCATAATGTGTTAAACCCAAGGTCTATCCATAGACTGGTATTGTGCCTCTGTCAGAAACATGTCTGCTACTCTTCTCCAACAGAGACAAACTCCAGAAGCCCCAGCCTGTTCCTTTGTTATCAATAGTAATAGTAATATTAATTTGCCTTTCGAGAGTTCTCAGAAGTACCAAACCCCTTGGGGTAGGCACTGCCTAGAAGAGACAAGCACTGCCCAAAAGAGGTTTCAACCTGTACAAGATGGTCAGGCCAATATGGGAGAACAGATAATACATGCAGCATTCTCTGAAAAGCATGCAGATATAACAACTTTTTTAAAATATTGGTAAGTAGATATTAGAATATTCCAGATGACAGAGAATGTTCTATTGTATTTTGATTTTGACTTTCTGTGTTACACTGAATGAGCAAAGAGGGTTAAAAGTAAATATAAGTCTGAAAGAAAGCATTGAGTAAAACCTCTGGTAAGGAGAGAAAATAAAGGCAGTTAAACTAAAGCTGGAGCAAAGCTGAAGGAAGAGAACAGAGAGGAACTGGATAAACTAAATAAGATTGAGAGAAGCAAAAAAAAAGTGTTGAAAATATAATATGATGCTAGTGGTAGTGTCACTCTAGTTGTAATAAAAGGAAAAAAGTATGGTTTAGTTTGTAGGAAGGAGCATTTCTTAAACCAAGTAATATTTTTGGAAGAAATGATGGCATACATACTCCTGTTCAGTGTCAAACAATGCCTGAGGCAAAAGCCTGTTTAGCTGCCAGCTGAAGTCTTTCCCCATGGTAGTTTTGTCCTGGAGTTCTTCCTATGTCCAAGCCTACAAAAGAGCAGACTTACCGGGACTTTGCAGATGCCATGCATTGTATAGCAGCATCCTTTTGGAGACATCAGACTTACTGTACAGCACATGCACAGTAGGTCTAGACTTTCCAGACACACCAGACATTTTGTATATGAGTGGCAGAGCTCAGCTGACATGTCTGAGATTTCCAGATATCCAGCAGCTTGGTCAGAGCAGAGACAGCTGGATTGCTCGTCACTAGGCACTCAGATAAATGACTTCATCCTCAATTTCCAGACAGACAAATTTCCAGCCAGAGATGGTTTTAATGTCTGGGGAGATCCATGTGTAAACTTAGGTGAACAGACTACAGAAAAGCTTCTCAACCATTTAAAAGCTCTTGCTCCAACACAGTTCTCATTATGTAGTGTTAGAAGTCTTAAAAAATGTTAAAGTGTGAAGTCTTAAATCTGAAAATGAATTAAAATTTTCTCAAATAAGAATAGTTTCAAGTGGATTCTAACAGTTCACAAAATTTTAGCTTAGGACAATAGATTCAGTGAGAGAGAAAGAACTGGAGTACTTAGATTTATTAGAAAGCAGTATAGCTGTGGAAATTATTTGAAATACAAACCCTCAAAGATAGTAGCAACATAAGAACTGAGGCAGCAGTAATGCTGAAAGAGACCTACCAGCGCAAGATGACAAAAAAGAGAGATGAGTCAGCTCTGTAATACCGCTGGTTATAAATCTATGGAGAATGTGAAAATATTCTGCTGTTTTTAGGTTAATTGTTAATAACTCAATTTCCCCACCTTGCTTTGTGCTGTTTATGAAGAAGGAATGGATTAAAGTCACATCTAGGGCTGAGACATGACAGCTGAAGAGCTCTGTACCTCACAGGGCTATTCGGTTTTGAAGAAGGCAATCAAAAAAAAAGGGAGGGGGGGAGCATAAAACCTATGAAAAGGGGTAGAAGTATCCATCAGCTGTGAATTTCTAATAATGAACCTCTCTGGAGTGGGCATCAGGTGAGTCATGTGATCCAAACTTGGTTGTGAGATATAAAGAGACAAAGCAAGAAAGGAAGGCAGAGAGGAAAGTGATGAATCTTGGCTAACATTAGTCATGTAAAAGCTAAGATCCCTCAACAGCCAGAGAGAAGTTCATCCAAAGGTGTTTGAAGTAGGTGGAGTAACCAATGCCTAGCTTTCACACTTCTAAAAGTTAGTGAGATAAATCTCACACAAGCAACAAAATTCTGAGGAGGTCAAGTCTGGGAAAGACACAAACACTTCAATAGTTTCTTAATAGTTTTATCCCTAACTGTTATCATTACTTTTTAAACCAAAGCTAATCCACTTTAAAAAGTGATCAGAGGAAAAGATTTCAAAACTGTGTTTCAGTATGCTCTAATAGGAAATAATAATAGGAAATAATAATAACTGTGAAAACCTATGAGACTTGGCAGTTTCAAAAAAAACCCAAAATCTTCAGAAACAATCTTGATGAAATCTATTGTACAGGGGAAACCAAACACAACAAAGTTTAAGCTATTCAGGAATTATTATTTTCATTTCTAATCACTTTATGTCCTGAATGTCTTTCCAGAAATAATGTCTTTTTGAAGGACTAAAGGTAAAAGAAACCAAAAAGACCATGTGCCTTACTGGAGTCATTTCTTTAAAAATTTTTAAAAAGCTAACAATATACAGATAAGCGATGTTTACAGAAGAGTCATGAAACAGTTTCTAAATATGAAAAAGGAGTGAATAACATGGGGCCAGACTCTTCTCAGTGGTATCCAGTGACAGGATGAGAGGCAATGGGCACAAACTGAAACACAGGAAGTTCCGCCTGAACATGAGAAACTTCTTTACTGTGAGGGTGACTGAACGCTGGAACAGGTTGTCAGGGAGGTTATGGAGTCTCCATCCTTGAAGATATTCAGAAGCCATCTGGACAGGGTCCTGGGCGACATGCTCTAGATGACCCTGCTTGAGCAGGGGGATTGGATCAGATGATCTCAAGAGGCCCCTTCCAACCTCAACCATTCTGTGATTCTATGATTCTGTGAAAATGAAAAGCAGGAAAAATATTAATATTTAAATATGAGTGTAAGAGTAGCAACAATGGAATAAGCGATGTAAGAATTACTGGGACTATTCTTGGCAGAATTTAACCCATCAGGAGTAAGAGATGCATTTGCATGTGCCTGACACTGAGAAATACAAGCTACAAGAAAGCTACAAGAAATATATAACTTAAATTAAATATATAAATGAAAAGCTTCCTTTTATCAAGCAACAACATAAATCTGAAGAAACACCAATCTGTCTCAGACATGATGTTCAAGCCATAAAAGCGACTGTAGTCTATCAAATAAATCATCCATCTAAGGCTATTCTCTCAATTCAAATAGTAGATGACTTGCAGCTGGCTGTGCCTGCAGCTGCTGCCCTCTTACTTGGCTCATTGCTAGCTGCTAGAGAAGAAAGAAAAAAAAAGAAAGAAACATGTTATGTGTCTGTTGAAATTAGGTCATGACCACTCGCATCCTGTTATGTGATAACTAAGGATGAACAGAGCAGATTCCAAGTGTCAACAACTTCAGATTCCTCCAGACCTTCTTCCTGGGGGGATTTTACAGCTTCCTACTAATGGGTCAGGTAGTTTAAACCACTTTCCATTTATATGCCTCTCACAGTGCTTTTATGCCAGGTGAGCATACCCCATTACCCTTTATTGTGCCATTTAATGGTCACTTGTTAACTTTTCCCTTTTTATGCTCTTTATAGGTATAGGTACTCGCCTACAGAAAGCGACCAGAAATGTCCAGAGACTCCTGAATAAAATACAGTACATAAATAACTGCTGGAAAGTCAAGAACCAACCTACTGACAAAAATATCTGGCTCCAGTAGCTAGAATTCATCTTATAGGAAACCTGGAAACTTTCTTTCAAAATGTTCTACCCACAGTGAATCCACTACCTCCATTTACCCATCCTACATGTGCAAAATCCTCCTATGTATAAGCAAAATAAGTCACCAGTCACTCAAAGAGTGAATTTAAGCATGCAGCAATGCATCTTGTTTATGCAGACCTGCGGAGAGGAATTGAAGGGCTGAAGGAACCATTAGCTTTCTGGGCCAGTCCTGCTGCAGTGCAACAAGATCCCTGGCCTGCACCAAACTACGAAGTGGTAACATCACTTGCATATGTCATGGTATATAAAGAAATTAAATAAAATAGGAAAATGTAAAATACGTGGCCAGAAAAACTCATTTCACCTACTTATTAAGTATCCTGTTAACTTCACAGGATATGGGTCTTCCATTAAAAATGTTTAACTGAAGAACTAGTTTTTGACATCTCTGCTCACAGTTTCAAGTATTTTGCAGCACAGCATCAAACAAACTGTAGTGAGTGCTCCTTTGTTTGCTGGAGCTTAACTCTGGTCCCTGTGGTTGTCCGTATCAGGAGAGTGCACTATAGCCCTTCCTCAGTCCACATGCCTGAGTGCCGCGTTCAACAGAGGAGAGAGGAATTACCTGTGCATAGCTAAATCATGCCTCAGAACAGCATTGGGATTTTGCCAGGACAGTCATCAGGATGTTGGCCTAAGAAGATCTCCAGGACTTGGCAACATATGTATGTCCACTAAGACTACTTTTCGGTAAGACACTACTCTATAGGAACAAGGGCATCAAAGTCTGACTTCACATACACTGACCTTGCACAAAGTTATGCCCACCAGAATATTGTATTTTATTGCTGCAAAGCAGGCTGTAATTTTTTCAGTGCTCCTTTACCTCCTATTTGAAAAATCCTTCTTTGGTGAATCAATCAAAAGGGACTTAAAGAGGAGATTGACCTTCAACAAATCAATTACATCCCAAACGAAAGCTCTTTTGTAGTCCTTTTCTTTATGTAAGTAAAATACAGTTTACCTTTAATAAAACTACCATGAAGTAATTGTATTGTATAACAAAGGATACATCAATGTCCATAGATATAGATTTTCTATAAAAGCTAAAGTCACAATGATCCATGCGCTTTCACACAGGTTAGTTATTTCCTATTATAGAAGAATAAAAAGAATAATTTAAATTTAATTATCCTTTTAAACTGTCATAAAATAAGGATTTAGACTTCCAAGAAATCATCTTCTTTAAACTCACCTGTGTACAAGATAATGCTGTTACAAGACGGCAAATTATTTCAGAACACACCACCTATTATACATTAGTGTGTTCAGTAATCAGTCTAGCAACATGGAGAGTTTTTGGAGTTTGACCCACTCCGGGGACATACATCTATATATTAAATTCTGACCTCCAATACTTCCACTTCCATCGTTGCTGGCTCATTCTGTGCCTGGTTCCAGAATTTCAATTCCCAGACTCTAATTACTAAACAACCTTCAAGATGACCCATAACAACTAGTGTGAATAAACAAGTTAAACTAAAATAAAATCCACTAAGAGTATTTGCTCCAAATCCAAACTAAACTTACACTACAACCCTAAGGTTCAAATCCTTTGACTAACTCAGCTTTGAATTATTTTGATATGTTTCAGCTGTGGAGATGAAAATGTCAAAATATCACAAGTCAGCTTCCTCATAGGAGATTTCCCAAGAAATTTTGCAGACACAAGTGGTTCAGAAAGTTTAGGAAAGTCCCATTTAAGTGTCCATGACTTGCCTGTGCTCACCCTACAGCGCGCGCGCACACACACACACACAGTTCTTAGGTATTTAGTGACATCAAAAAATGTTCTTTGTCTCAGCTGGATGGGAAACAGAGTTCTATATTACTTATGGATGGAAAAAAATTAACAGCAATAATTGCAGTGGAAATGATCAATATCTGAAGAAAAAAATTAAATAGAATTTGGTGTGTGATATATTTCTTTAGCTTCTTTCAGCTCAAATTTCAGGATGTGAACTCTCCTTATATTAAACACTTGGTCTAAATGGAACAATGTAATATGAATTGTAAGAAGCATTTTTTAAGACAAAACAGACACAAAATATGCAGAATGTTCGTGCTGGTGATAAGAAAAAGAAAGAATTAAAGAAATAATAAACACCTGAGGAAAGTCCCATAAAAACACCCTATGTTGCAATGAATATTTCTGCACACTTTTAAAATGGCCAAGAGTTCTTTTGGAAGGAACAAGCGATAGACTAACTTCATCACAGTCAATGACAAAATCCCTATCTGTTTCAGCAGAGCCAGAACTTAAATTTATTTACATTGAGTACAACGAGGGCCTGCACTAACCCTGCCTTGCCTACCTCAAAATTGGTTCATTCATTTGTAGTACATTGATGYCCTGTTTGCTTCAGCTGACCCCTCCTCAAGGCAAAATCAAGTTCATGGTTTTTACAGAAGCTACTGCTTATAATTTGCACATACTGGACTAGCACTGAATCAAATTATGAAAGGGATGATATGATGTGACTGCCTGTACTAGAGGAGGGCTATGTTTAATGACCAAGGAGCTCCCTTCCAAATGCTAGTAGTTAAACAATGCAACAGAGATTCATTGCCCAAATACAACAAAAGGCACATATTCTGGATTTCTGTACTTTTCCAAATTTTCAGTAACAGTAAGGAGAATATGACTGTTTCTTTTGATTATTTCATTCCTATGTTCTGAGCAGGAAGTTAGAGCTTTCAGATTGCGTGGGCCTATGCAGATGTTTGAGTCCATGAGCATGTTTTCTGGATTGCTATTGCAGCTTAGTCACAGCCTTTCTGTATGAATGTCCCTGTACCTTGGTTCACCAATTTTAAAAAAGAAATAGTGCTTCCTTACCTAGTAAAGCTACTGACTGCAAATATTAGAGTACCTGAAATGCTTGATGCTATGGTGATTTTGGTTGCATAGGAAGGTAGGGAAGAAATCTGGCTTTTACAGAAGTTCTTTCAATTTAAATTATAGGCAAAAAGGATAATGGAGAACAAGGACACTTACATTTAGAGCTAAGTCTGTTTATTGCCTTTGGCTATGATTTTAAGGTCCACAGATGTTGGGAGCAGAGTAGGAGTACCTAATATCTTGCAAGTTATAAGCCCTCATGGCTATCACTCAGTCAGAAGAGTCCTCCTGTCTGAGGTGCAGTCTGAGATGTGAATACAGGAATAGAGTCATGAGAGTAAGCATTTTTTTTTTCCAAGGGTATTTCTTCCTTTAGGACTTCTAAAGCTCCAAGTGTTATTCAAGATCATTTCCACCACCTTAGCCTAATAACATCCTCCTAAGTACTTTATAATCTTGAGAGACTAAGCAAGAGAAACAGCAAAACAGGGCTTTAGAAGAGATCTAGTTTAGGGGCTTTACTTCAGAGATATTCCAAATGTTTTATAACCTGGGATTCTTGACCTACTTGATTCTAAAGCACTAAGGTTTTTTGCAGACATTTTTAGTTCGCCTAAGTATAAAATGTAACTCCTCATAAGGATATCTTAAAATGGTTCTGGAAAATTATGAAACTTTATTGTAGGGCTTCTGCCACTGACAGAGGTCACAAAGCATTCATAAAAGCATAATTTGAAAAAATAAATTTGTTTACAAAATGTAATAAAAGCAGCAGCTAAAAGAAAGCCCCATATAGAATATTTTCGGCCAGTTGTTCATAACACCTGTCTACAGGTTTGAGTTACACATCTGTATGTTCTAGCAAAATGGATTGGAGTGAGACCAGAGTACTTATATTTCTAGTTAGCTAGTTTGTGAATACAATCTCATACACACATCTRCTTTCAGTGGGAAGTTATCTTTCATGTAGTACTGTTACATGACTGTTATAGTTTTGCCTAAAAGGAAGAAATAATGGATTAGTCGCCCAAGATCCACTGTCACTCCAGAAGACTTCTGTGGCATCATGTCTGGTTTCAGTTAAAAGCCAGTGATAAGCTGCATACAGTTAAGATTGTTAATCTATCGTGTATGTTTTTAACGTAAAGCTGATAGTAAAGTCTAAAAAAGATACATTCTTTACTGAAATACCAAAGGGAAGGGGGGAGTTTTGCACCTCATTGAAGCAAATTGCTGTTTACTAATCAATTAAGAGCGGACAATTAGCTCTACTAAGCAAAAAGATATTACATAACCAGGAAAGAATCTTTTTTTCTTTTTTTTTAACTGGAAGGAAATCCAGGCTGCCTCTCTCTTAAGGATAAAACAGAAGTCACTCGAGAGAGAAAGAATACATGGTCTAGACCCCCAGAAGATTTGATTGAAGAGGCTGAGTTAAAAAAGCTATAGTAGTCTACCATAGGATAGAGATGGCAAGCATAAAGGCTGAAGCTTGAATACCATCTTGGCAAGATAAGAAACAAGTCAACAGTAAAGGAAAGAGAGACCTTTCTGACTTAATATAGTGAAGTAAACTAAAATAGTTTTTCTTTTATTTCTTCACCTATTTCTTCTATGAATATCTGTGACTGTGTTGTCCATTTCAGGTATTACAAATAAATGCTTGCATATGCCTATTTATTTAACTTATTTAGAATTAAGGATGATTTAAAAGAACTGAATAAAAACAATGCACTTCTTATCTTAATAAGTGTTTCAGGTCCCTAGCAAACCCTCTGTTATATTCAAGCAGTAACAAAGTAGATTCCTATTTGAGCTTCAAAGGCCAAGTGAAGAGAGGGCATCATAGAAGTCAGGAGGCACCAAGCAGCCTTCAGGTGATGTCTGGTGGGTTGCCAGAGGGCCTCTGGCAATCAGTAAGATACCAAGGTGCATGCCTTTACTTTAAACCTCAAAGGGAAAATGTGACAAAATATCAATTTTAAATACCCTGACATTGACACAACCAAGGTTTTAGGCCGGGGTAGGCATTAGATGCTAGACAACGGCTGATGGTGAAACAGAAATAAGGACAAATATAGTTTTCATGCATATATTTGCACTGGTAACATGATATCTTTTTTTGTGTCTTAATTACAGACTTTAATTAGTTCCCAATAAAAGGACACATGAAATTTTCCATTTTAATGCATGGTTTTTTAACTGAGGAATTTTAACACCAGAAGAAAGCATTAGAATATTGTAGCCATAAGATTTCATGCAGAAAGATTGTTCTCTACTGTATGAAGTGAACGTGAGCAAGTTAAGAAATGTGTAGAACTGCTATAAACCTTTTTTACAATGCTGACAACTCCAAAGATTCAAGAATAAGTAAAGTAAGGAAATCATGGGATTAAATTAAAACTCCTGAGAGTTTTAAAAACATTTGTATATCTTTTTTTGGTTTTTCAGTATGGAAGCGTCACTTGGCTCATACTTTCAAGATTTTCCATTTAACCAGAAGGCTACAAATGTTGCTCTGTGAAATTAAACCTGAGAGTTTCAAATAAACACAGGAGCTGGCACAACACAAAATCCACCAAACATCACAAGACACATCATAAAAATTGCAAGCATCGGCAAACATGATTTTTAAAGTAGTCTTTTTTCACAACGACTGCAATCAATGGTGAATTCCCTCTTTCCCTTGATAGTCTGTTCCAGCGGCTAATTACCCTTGTTGTAAAAGTTGGGCTTGTTTTTGTTTTTGTTTTTTTTATATTCAATATGATTCTTTTTGTAACTTGGCTGACAGCCAGCAGGGGTCTTGTTATGACTTTGCCACATTAAGGAGTCCCTAAGATAATGAGATCTAATTCATATTTTGAAGGAAAAAATAAACTTTACAAATATCCGTTGTGTTACTGCAAACTGTTCACTTCTAGCTGTTTCCCGGACTAGCTCTTTTTCGTAGCAATCTCAGAGATGGGAGACGGTGCCTGCAGGCCCTGAGGCAGCCTTGCCAGTCCTTCTCCCCAGGCGTAGAGCGCAGGTCTCACCACAGAGCACCCAGGTCATCAAACCAGGTTGCCCACAGTCCTAAGCAACATCCAAACATCTGAACTACAAATGTTCTGGGCAGTGACTGTGGAAGGATGCTATTTTACATGCTTTCTAATATATTCCAAATCTTTAATCTCCTTTTTTTTCTTCCATGGATCACACTCCTGTATAATAAAAGCAGCTGCAGCGTGTTCAGTTTCAGAGAAGTCAGAGTTTAGGTTAATTCTCCCCGAAAGCTGGCTACACACCCTTCAGGAAAGCAAAATATTGCTATCTCAACTTACATGGCATTCTGATATTACCATAAAATATAAGTCATCTGATCATAATACAAGCCTCTATCATCTGATTTGTTGAAGTAACATATTAGTGCAATTTCTTCCATATGTCCAGAGGGAATGGGAGGAAGACAGTGAGAAGAAAACAACCCCAAAAATCCTAACTCACCCAAAAGATTATATAAAACAATTATTCTCATTTTTCATTTTGTCTCAATGCATAGTAACAAGCATTGTCTTGCTTGATAGGGGGAAGGAAAGGAAGAAGAGAGGAAATGTTATAATAATAATAATAATTAGTAGTAGTAGTAGTAGTAGTAATATTATTAGCTCAGACATCTGCTCAAGGATTTAGAAGATATCCTGAGGTATTTTGTGCCCAGCTTTTTTCTACGGTGATTCCTCTAAGACATCAAAATATGTCAATGATTGACAAAGTTAGTTGACAAAAATGACTAAAATAACAGCATGAAAAGGAGCCCAATAAAAGTTTCTTATTAAAGTATTTTACTTCACCTGTGAATATAGTCTGAATACCAAATATTCCRGTTTGTTTTTCTGAAGGATAACAGTTCTGTAGCTATGGATCCCCAAAAGACACATGTAGCTTCTAAAATGTTCACAGCATGCGTGTAAGAAGATTGATTAATGCAGATGATAGCATACATTTGAGTTTTGGTTTGGGGGTTCAGATTTTTTTTAAAATGAGTTCTTTATAAAATGAGATTTTAAAAGCTCAAATAACTTTTGACGCTTACATGTCAGGAATGTAGTATGACCTACAAGAGCAAAACTAGTCTTTCAACGTTTATTATACAATTTAGGACAAAAGGAAGACCATGCAGTTGAGAAAAGACAAAATGTGTTTACAATATCTTTGTCTTTGCTTTTCAGAGGAAGAAACATGGTGTAGATCTGAAGAAAACATCTTCTAAGGATTAAAAAGAGACTAGAAAAAAGGCAAGCCAATCATATTAGTATAACAGTAAGAATACTGAAAGCACAATTCAATAAATATTTTCTTCTAAGTACTAATATTTTCTAGGATRCATAAATGCCACTATTGCTTTGGTTTCTTTTCATTTGGCACACTTGTTATTTGGAACATTAAGATTAAAGAACAAAAAATCTAATCCAATTTGTGCAGAATAAGTTCATTGCTTCTGGTTCTACTTTAATTAGCTGATAGATGAATAGACGTTATGACTGTGACACATTTTTCCTGAAAGCCACAAAAACCAAAGCCATGAAAAGGTAACAGAGGTGACTCCTTTGATCCATTAAAATCGAACACATTGACATTTGTCATCTTGTATAGTTATGTATAAGTGCTTATGTCTTATGAAACTGGCTAACTTTTAATCTCTGCTTCTATATTCAGATTTGTCAGGTTCACCAGTCTATTAATCTGTCTGCTTGAGGAGTATATCTAGTATGAAAGTTTTGCTTCTGAGCAAGAGTTATGTGCTTGACAGGGGACCCCAACGGCGCCAGGTCTAAGTGCAGCTAAATGAACAAATCATCAAGTAGGAGATAAAGCAAAAGAATGAAAAGAAAAAGCCAAGTGGTAACATAGCAGTTAAGCATAGACAAATCATTCAGTGTCACCAGTTTCAGTTTTCTTTCCACAGGCCACCACACATTCCTCTGTAATTACAAAAACATTACTATGGCAGGTTTAAATCCCATACGATTTGGCAGTGATGCTGTGTATTTATTGTGATGGCAGTTCATAACACTGTCATTACATGTTCAAACAGCTGACAATACAAGAAGGAATTCCAAAATTTGTTTTCTTTCAATGCAGTGACCCATTCAAGCCTTTCAAAAAGTTAATGTTGACTGGATTCTTAGGAAAAATATACAATAATGACTTCATAGATAGAAGCTATGCTATTATTTTCCATTAAATGTTATTTCAGTAGTTACCTCTCCTCAAAATACTCTTGTCAAGAAAAGGCATAAATTAGAAATGAAATGCAGCAGAGAACTTATCATTAGATTTTAAGGGAGGAAAGTACATGTTTATAAGTGCTGGAGGTTGTTATGCATTTTAACCTTTTACGTGACTCAAGAAAAATGTTTAAGAATCAAAGTTTTATTATATTATTATTTAACATTCTTTCCTCAGAAATGTAATAGCTAAAAGGACAGAGAAGCTTATATAATGTGGCATGCACGGCTATTTGTCTTTTTTGCTATATCTTTTCTAGATTGTGATCAGTCTATCAGACTTGCACTTCTGGGATTTATGTTAGCTGCCTGCAATCTTAATAGCTGTCGGGAATTTGTGCGCTGGTGAGCTATTTTATTATTAGTACTAGTATCCTGCAGATTTTTGTTAACTCAGTTAACGCAATTTTGAAGGAGTTATTTTCTCTTAATATTAAAGATTTCCAAGAGGGACTCATTGCAGTGGTTATGCCTTCAAAAGTCTCTTCATATTATAATTCTATATTGAAAGGCTACAAGTGGTTTCAGATGGATAACCTGATTGGAATATAGCAAAAAGTACAATGACATGTTCATATTTGATCCTACAGGAGCACTGAAGAATATGGTTAATTGGGGCTTGCAATCAGTCTCCCTATCTCTATATTTAAGTGGCCATTTTGGACTAGGGCCACAATCACCCAGACACTTAATTGGTCATATTTCTGACTATATAAACAGTCATAATGGCTACATGCACAGGGCTGATGTAAGTCTATATCATGCACAGCAGCACTAGGTGGAGCTACCGAAACCAGCTTTGAAAATGCTCTCATGTCTACACACGATTGCCTTGCAGTTTAAGCCAATCTAAATAAGTGCTGCTATGTCCCTGCTCTCTATTTTACCATGGTACTCACCGGTACTCATCTGAAAAGCTAGCTCAGTGTACCAGATTATCAGAAAACTAACCTGGAAGGAAGAAAAAAAAGTGAATACTTCTCTGCCAAATAAAGCTATTATCCAGTTCAAGGAGAAGTCATGCAAGCTTTTATTTCAATGTAAGAGAGGTTAGAAGGAGACCGTAACAGAAGCACCATAGATACTATTCTATGCAACTTCTGTAATGTAGAGTCATGTAGAGATACTAGTTGATGTCCTAGCGGCAGTACAGCCATGATAGCAATGTTCTCTAACTTGGCTAATTAGTCCTGCTTTGCTAAAGCATCTTAATGGCTTTATAATCCGAYTGCTTAACTTTGCAGCCTTTTTATAATACCTTTTTTAGCTAGCCTCAGACATTGTTGCCTAGTAGGGGTAAGTCCTCTGGCTTCCTGAATTCCTGGTCTAGTGTTTGAGTTACAGTAACTGTCTGACTCAAATTAAGCCCAAATGAACTTTAAGTTAGGTCAGGGACTTATAAAAAGAAGCCATATAGTCAGCTATAATTGCAACCATGATGGCACCCTTTGCAAAAGAAGCTACCATTTATTAATTGGAATACAGCATATGAGAATCTTTAATTTAGCATGGGAAAGCCAATTTTAAGACAGAGTTGATATAAGCCAAGCAAATTCTCCCATGATTTTTTCCAAACATCTTTCTTTCCTTCTCTCTTTATCTCACTATGGGACTAGTCATTTTAAATTCAATAAGAAAGGAAGTAGCACAGATTAGATGACCTCTATCACATACAGAGTGATTGATAAAGCAATATAATCTGTGCTACCTCATCTCACCCAGAGAAGTTAGGCCAAAAATTGTACAAGATAATAACCTTGTATCTTATGCCATTTATCTTGCAAAATTCAATTTCAAAATTTTCTGTTTTTTTTTTCTTCTTCCTTTGTAGGGCAGAAGTTATCAATAAGAAAATTCATTGGACATTGGATGAACTCATCTAAAATGTCTGAAATCATATTTTGTGGGGCATCATGATCTATCATGGCCATCCCCCAGTGTCTTATTGATGATGGACTTCAGAAGCTTTTGCATAACAGTAAATTTTTAGGAAAGCAGCTTCACCTTTCTATTGTCCACCTGCCCTTGCAAAATGTTCTCTCTATTTGTCATAGTGTATGTAATTCCCAAGAAGAATTCCCAAATTCCAAGAATTCCATTTGTCACCCTCAGGTGGCTGGAGATCTCTTCACAAGCCTGTTTGGTTGTCATACAGGTTGAGATGAGCTACCACCTTCAGTTTACCTAAAGCAATCTGTCTTTTCATCAGGAAGAGTTTCAGAGAGAGGTTGTTCAGTTGCAGTGCTGAAACCCTGTTAAGGATTGCATACTGACAGATACCCAACTCTGTGGAACTCTTCCTGGCCCTTTCCACCTTTGAAAAGAGCCTGCCAATTCTCAGCTGCCACCAGGTACAAAAATATAGTGATATTGTCCCTAATGGCTATGAGCTATTCTGCCTCTTTTCAGGAATTCGCTCTCTGGTTCCTAGATCAATTTCTTTCTTTGTGCTTCATATTTGAGGTGGTAGTGTCTGTAATGGCATCCAATGTGCAAAATTATTTTTTTGTTTAGTATTCAGTACGGACAGTGCTTGCCCTTCCTGACCATAACTCCTTTCTTCCAGTACACCCAGCAACATGCAGTTCATAGTGAAGAAATCTCCTTYGGAATTCAGGCAAGAAAAGATAACACAGTGTGACTTTTGGTCCATACATTTGTTCTGTCTCTGGCCATTGCAATATTGATCACAGTAAGGCAGTTAGACAGCCCTACATATCAGTTTATAAAACTCTTTTAGAAAGTCCCCTGGTAGCCACTCTATTTTCCTGAGCCTGAAATTTGCCTGGAAGGTAACATGGGTAATAAATCTCACCATTCATCCCTTCCCATCACTAATCATGATTTAGGACTGACTAATTTAGACACAGGCAAAGCAGGCAATCACCTTGGGCAGCAGACTGACAGAGTCAGCAAAACGATAGCCAAACCAAGCATTGGGGGGGGGGGGGGTAGGCTCCCGTCCTTTAGCAATGGGCTTTATGCCAGCTGTTTCTGGGACCCAGCACAGCACCTAGGCGCTCCAATTCCAGCCATCCTTAGCGCTCCAACCCCACACAATCCCCAGACACAGCCAGACAAAATCCACAGCCCATCTGTGCTCCTCCTGTCCTGCTCACTGCCTACCTCTGGGACAGCCCTAAGCTCCCACCACTATGTGGGCAATTGTACAGAGGAGGTAGGACCTAAGAGATGACCTTCTTCTTTCCCCACTTTCTGGCTAACCATATTGCACTGTACACTCATGGACCAGCACAGGCACTTAGTGTGGGCAGGAGGGCAGAGGAAGCCAAAAATTGGAGTAGGCTGCAGAGTTAGGGCAATAAATATCCCCTCCTAGGACTGTGGAACTTATTTGGTATTTGCACACAGAGTCATTTAAAGAGAATATTCTGTCATTGCACTGGACAACCACAGGCTGGACATGGAGCCAGTTCAGAAGGACAGGGCTCTGCCATGAGCATAAATGCCATTTAACAATCCCCAAAGACAGCAGTATTTTACATCATCCTAAGAGCAGGAAAATTGAATTTCGTTACTCCTGAGACACCTTAGGCTGATCCTGGCTAGTTCTGGGTGGCTTAACTACTCTTTAAAAGATTTATCCCACTAAACTTCAAGCACTTCACTGTGGCATATAATTTGAGAGTAGTCTGACCTCCCTATGCTTCCTCTGAAATTGCTGGAAAGAGAAAAAATGGGCTAAAATTGACTTCTGGAAGCAATGCTGTCTCTGTTAACTACTAAATGAGTTTGACTCTGAATTAGGCACCCCCATTATGTGTCTGAAGCTAAGGAGGAATGAATCAGTCCTCAGCAACTTCGGATATCAGCTCAGATAAAGGCTGAAGTCTTGAGGTCCTACCGAAGCTGGTTGCTGTACCAGTGCTGTATTCAGCAAAGCCTAGACTGCACAGATCAAATGATGTCACTTCTACTGCCAAGGAGAGTTTCACAAAGTCCATGTAATTCCTAAATCCACTCCCCTGGCACAATCACAGAGGCTGGGATTTAATTCATGTATTCCCCTATCTTTAGAGTCCCTACCATCAAAGCCTTTTTAGAAACTTGTAGAAATTCTTCCGGAAAAGTACTTCCTGAAACCATGCTTCTGCCCTTCACCTCCCATTGCCCTACTCCCTGAAGAATTTTCCCTTTAGTTATCTTATGCATTCAGAGTTTTTGCTGCACACCTAGTAGAATGAATATATTCACAATTCCTTTTTTTTGCATCATTGGAACTCAGAGCAGAAAGTGCTTTTCAGGCTGGTTAGGAAAATCATCACTTCTGTTTGCTATACTGCTTTAATATGGGATATGTAACTCCTCTTTATCCAAGAACGGTAATACCCAGAGTAAACAGATGATAAAGAAAAATCATTGGGATGAAGTAAAACACCAGAAAGAACAAATTACATCAACTGGTTTGAATCCAAGGAATGATTTAACGCAGTGGTGTTATTCTATTCATTTGTTAACACTGCAATGAAAAGAAACTTGGTTATCCACAAAGCAGTATTAAATGAACCTCTGTGTTTTCATTCCCTCCCAGTCCACCACTTCCCTACTGTGTGCACTAGGAGCTCTCAAGTGCAAAGGTCATAGCTGTTAAAGACAAAGTCAAATAATACATTTTAAAATGTTAGTTCTGATGTGCATGTCTTTTTGGCAGAAATATAGCCTTCAAAAGAAAGTAAAACTATTGACTCATAAAGACTTCATAATTTTACATAATCAAGAAAGCAAAGTTTTAACCTGCTTTACTAGTTTGTCCAGTAACTGGTGGCTTTTTCTTTTCTTTTTTTAAGGAATGGCCCAGAAGATATGAAGAATATGTTTCAAAATATGCTGTTAGTCTTAAACAGACACAATGCGTGCCTTGTCTCCACAGAATTGGAGTAAAAAGTGAATTCTCAACCACACCTTATAAAGAAAAGCCAGAGATTCTGTCAGTTTACTTCATCCAGGAAAAGTTTAATACAAAGCTTGATTACAAGCTGTCTGAACCTTTAAGAGAACACCATTGATAGAGAAGTTCAGATTATAATTTTTTTTTTTTTAAGAGTGAGGGGAAAGGGTAACGAGCTTATCTTGGGTTTCTTCACCACTAAAGAGGACTGTTTCTAGAAAACTTGCTTTAGCCTAAGCTAATGAAGTTACGAGCTTAAAGCAGAAGGTGGATGAAGTTCTATAGTCTGAATAATGCAGAAGGTCAGACTAGCTGATAAGAATGGTTTTTCATTGATCTGTTTGAACAGATTATCAGATCACCGGTAATCAAAATATAGGTTTACTCTTTATCTTAGAGACAAATTTGCAACAACACAGTGCCAAGTTGGGCTAAAAGCTTAAGATATCACTAGGAGAAAAAGAGCTTTCTGTGAAGTAAATGTCTGCAGCATTTCCGTTTTCTCTGGAGTTTCCAAACCAAATATAACCTTCTCCAGCTCATTAGATATGTATAGATCTTTCCTAGTGGTGGACACATCTTCTAATAATGCTAACTATAGGGGAAAAACTTTAAGCGCTCAGCAAAACAGATAAATCACCCAGATATTGCACTTAGAAAAAGAAATGTATAAAAAATAAATTTACATGTGAGACAGATAAAGGACATGATGCTAGTTTAATTTGCAGAGAACCATTAAATAGAGATGTTCTCTCCATTTGTAGCCCAGAGATAAAATTTCAAAAGATAAAATTCTGTGGCAAGAAAAAACGGTTTCTGGAAATGCTGTGGTCAGATATCAGATATCAGATATAATACACATCTTAAAGGAATATGATATAAATAGGAAGCAGGTTTACATGCATTATTACTGTCCCATAATTCAAAAATGGTCACCTTTGTGATTGCATGGCAACAAGACTTTTAGTATATTAGGTCAAGAAATTTATAATTTCAGATTTTGATCATTAGAGTCTATCTAAGAGATTGTCTGCTATCTTATAAACTATGAAAGCAAAAAGGACCAGTCATTCTATCTTAGCCCAAGATATAATCAGAAGAGATCATGTCAGGCCTCATTTGAAAAGTCAATAACAATGGCAGGCAATTTCTTCTTCACAATGTTTGTCACAACTTATTTATATCTGGGAATAGAAGGATGATGTTTCTTCTGCAACAATTCAGAGCGATCCTCCAGATGCACCCCTGTCATAATTTCACCAACCATACTTAAGTTTTGTCACAGATAGATTTGACCTAATAGGAGGTAAAAATTTTGTGTGATGGTACCTTGAGGCAACAGTAGTAGCAGTAGTTATCACATCTATCTAAATGTGTCTATTCAGAAAAACCTACACTGATTAAAAAACAAATAGAAGCTTTATATTCCACACTGTCAGTTCAGTGCTATTCAAAAGTCATACATTAAAAACTTCCTTATTAGGACTGTAAGATTTGAGTAAAAAGATTCTGCAGTGAGCTCTACCCATTTGCATATTATAAATTGGCACACTTGCTTCCAGTGGAGGAGGAAAGAAGGCACATGACTCTCTAAAACTATGTGGTTTGTTATAACCTGTCAGATATGAACAATTTTAATATTTTCTTACAGATGTGCTAATCACCACTCAAGCTGTGATGATGTTCCCCATGCTTTCTGTCTACACAGCATTAATGATTTACTGGTAGAACATATTTAGGTTGGCTAATTCAAATGCAGGAAGAGCAAATTTCATGACTATTTGTGGGATAATATCTCTAGCATTTATCTGTGGTCACATTCTCTTCCTCCACCATGCAAAGGAATGCCTAAGCTAAGCTACAAAAACAAAACATTCAAAACAGTCTAAGTGACTTCACAGATCTAAGATCCAATTTTTCAATAATTTAAGCTCTTGGAATTTAAGTTCTATGGGAAGACTGCTAACTTTGGCTCTTCAGTATCTAAATGGCTTTTGAAAATATTATATGGCCATTTTTTGAAAATAGAAAGGACTTGGTCGAAAAGCAACTTCAAGGAGAAGCTTATGCCACTGTCTAGCAACTGAACTCTTAAATTAAGTAGGGCAAAACTGCCAAGATCAAATTCGCAGAGCTGGAACCCAAAATTACCCTATTTTAAATCAAAAAAATTACACCAGAGATATATCCCATAGATTTAATAATGCATATCCTACCATCTCTCCTACATCTGAGCGGGTGCCCAAGTTACAAAGTTATCAAAACTACTCTATTTTTAAAGGCATATATAGCACAGACATATGCCACATAGAGGAAGCCAGGAAGAAATACTTTACATGCTGATGCCATCACCTGTACCACTTTGGACCCAGATACAAGGTTCTGAACTGGTCAGATTTACCCAGGTTGGGAAGACACCTGCCACCCCAGTCATTGCTTGGTGCAGTATGTGGACTCTGAGTCATATAAAATGGTATCAGCAGATGATGTATCTCTATATCCATTGAAACTTTATCTTCCCCACCCTGGAGTGTCTCAGAAAGCATTCACCTCAGAGATGGGTGTCTGCTCACCAGAGACCACAGAGAGCTTGCTGTCAGGGTCCAGATGTGTTGAGAAAGTGACAAAATGCATTCATTTGTTTAAGTGCAGATGAGTCCAGATAACACAGTCCTTGAAAAAAGTAGGAAACTACCTCTGAAAAATACGTAACCGCAATGTGCAATGCTCAGCATTCACAAAGCGAAGGATAAGCAGTTTTGCCCTAATACCCTATGATGATGAACATACCATACCACGGGAGCAGAGTATGGTTTTGTTTAAGTCCAAACTTTTTGCTGGTGTACATATTTACTAATCATAAATGTCAACAACAGAAATTCTTACCCCCAGATGGAACCTACATATTGCTCAATCTTTGAGTCTTGCTCTCCTTCCTCATGTAATTAATGTCTTCCCATCAAATATGACTACTGGAGAGGAAAGGATTGCTCTGAATAAGCAAACTTTCAACGTACTATTTCACAAGTGGAAGAAGAAACATATCCAGTTTTCATGGCCCACAAGAAAGACCTGGAACAGTAAGTGGGAAAGAAATGGGCACTGAAGACCAAAGGATACCAAAGAAAATTTACAAGTACAATGAAAGAGCATCAGAGCACTAACAATATTTAGAGGCATAGCATCTCTCCAAATTACAAATGAAGAGAAAAAGCTAAACTGAATGCTCTTCACCCTTCAAGGGATCAGCTCTGAAATGTTTACTGTACAGTTTTACAGCTATAAGACACCATTTGTTTTCCCATCTTTCTATTTTCTAACATGTGCCATCATTAACTGAAATAGAAAAGGCCCATAAAGCATCATGCTTCTATATATTGCTTTACAATCAAGGTTTCAGGTTTTAATCTTTTTTTGAAACACTATCGTTCATAAAAGAGGTATCTTTCTGCTTTTAGCACTTAGTTTTCATTTCCTTCCAGTTAAGGCCAGCAATAACTAGTGCTTCAGCAGCTTATTATTCATTAAATACTCATTTAAAAAACCTTTTCATCTGTATACTTTGGACTCTAAAAAGTGTTTTGATACCTAGGGCCTTTTACAGTATATACCTTTTTTTTCAAATACAATTTAGCTTGATTTCTTTGAAACAAGGGTTTTTTATACTTTTTATTTTATTTGCCAAATTTCCAGGCTTAGTTGTAGTTAAAATGCTTAATGGAAAATATAAAAATATTGCTCCCAAATCCAAAAAAGTAGGAAAAAATATAATCCTATAAAACAAAGCTAATAAATATAGTATTCCAGTTCACTTTTACTTGACACACCACGTCTACCAGTAATAAAAGCTAAAAAAATTGCTGATTTGAAGTGGCAATCCATATTCTCTAAGATCTTATAGAYCACAGAATCACAGAATCACTGAGGTTGGAAGGGACCTCTGGAGATCATCTAGTCCAACCCCCCTGCTCAAGCAGGGTCACCTAGAGCACRTTGCACAGGATTGCATCCAGGCGCGTTTTGAATATCTCCAGAGAAGAAGACTCCACAACCTCTCTGGGCAACCTGTTCCACTGCTCTGTCACCCTCACAGTGAAAAAGTTTTTCCTCATGTTCAGATGGAAGCGTCTGTGTTTCAGTTTGTGCCCGTTGCCTCGCGTCCTGTCGCTCAGCACCACTGAAAAGAGTCTGGTCCCATCCTCTTGACACCCTCCCTTCAGATACTTGTACACGTTGATAAGATCTCCTCTCAGCCTTCTCTTCTCCAGGCTAAACAGGCCCAGCTCTCTCAGCCTTTCCTCATAAGAGAGATGCTCCAGTCCCCTAATCATCTTTGTGGCCCTTCGCTGGACTTGCTCCAGTAGCGCCACATCCCTCTTGTACTGGGGAGCCCAGAACTGGACGCAGTACTCCAGATGTGGCCTCACCAGGGCTGAGTAGAGGGGGAGAATCACCTCCCTTGACCTGCTGGCAACACTCTTCCTGATGCACCCCAGGATACCATTGGCCTTCTTGGCCACAAGGGCACATTGCTGCCTCMTGSTTAACTTGGTGTCCACCAGCACTCCCAGGTCCTTCTCCGCAGAGCTGCTTTCCAGCAGGTCAACCCCCAACCTGTACTGGTGCATGGGGTTATTCCTCCCCAGGTGCAGGACCCTGCACTTCCCTTATAGATGTTTGATGTACAATCACACTACCTTTTAAAATGTAATATTAATACTTTTCTACTTTGCTAATGTATCTCATTTCAACATGACATCAAGTTGGGTTAGTCCACCACCCAGCTCTAGGCACCTATCATCATTGCGTGAGTTGACCAGGGTTTCTCCTGAAGCTTTCTCTCTACTGGAGAGGTTCTTCCAAAGGAGAGCTCAGAGCAGGAGCCTCTCTCTTTCCATTAACTCTAGAAAGATCCTGAGGACACTGTCTGCGTAATTAACTTGCTGGGTAGGTACATCAATTTGAGTCATATGAATTCCATCTTTTCCTCTTTCAGGGTTTTTCTTCTGCATGCAGAAAAATGGAGAGAAATCAGCTTTTCAAAAAAGGTCCTGAGGGTCCTGGTGGACAATAAGTTGACTGTGAGCCAGCAAAACACACCTTGCAGCAATGAAGGCCAACAGCCTCGGGGGCTGCATTAGCAAGTGTATTGCTGTATGCAGCTACGTGATGGGAGGGTGTGGAGCAGACAGAGCCAGACTCTTCAAGGAGGTGCACAGTGAAATGAAAAGGAGCAGCACACAGAAGCTGCAACATCGGAAATTCTGATTAGGAAAAGCTTTTCACTGTGAGGCTGATGAAACACGGATCAGGTTGCCCAAAGTGGCTGTGGAAACTCCATCCTTGAAGATATTTAAAATTTGCTTGGACAATGGCTCTGAGCAGCCTGCTCTAACTTTTAAGTTTAATTTAACTTCAAAGTTTACCCTGCTTTGAGTAGGAGCTTGGACTTGTGTCAGAAGTCCCCTCCAACCTAAACTATTCTATGATTCTGTGAAAATTATGAAGAAATTAAAACAGACATTTACCATATATGCTATGTTTTCATGTCAAGCTACTACCAAAGCAGGGGCTACAAACATTCACAGAAAAAATTAACAATAAAAAATTCCTCATTTTCTAAAATCATTTTGGTCACAAAAGGATATAATTATGTTCTGCTCAGTTTAGACTACAGTAATGGCCCTCAGACTCAAACGGTCAAAGCTGCATAGCGATCTACTCCTACACCACCTCATTTTTAGTCCAGATACATCTCCAGTCAAAACTCTGATGTGTATATTAGCCAAATATGAAAAAGACTAAAAAGGTTGCTAAAGGTCTGCCAGTGAGTCCACCACTGTAGCCAGAGGAATGTGTCTGTGGGTGTGGCACACAGTCAGTCTAATGCAGTCTGATTTCCTTGCTTTACACTTATGTCACTTCAGCTCGATTTAAAAGTGCCTTAGTCACTAAACCACTGCAAAAGGATAGGCATAACAAATGCAAATTTGTACCCTGTAACACATGTTGCTGGTGATTAAAAAGCACAGTACGGCAACTAATGTTAATGAATTCTGCATACCATAAATAGTGAATTACCCTTGCCAGTACAAACATCCACAAAGGCAAATCTTGATAGAAGAGAGCATCAAATAGGAACAATTAGGATCTCCCTTCTGAAGAAGCTTTACAAAAGGTTACTCACATAAATCTGTCAGTTGTTCTTGACTTTTAACTGCACTCTGTTTGTGCGACTCTGTGTTTGAGATACCAAGTCCTTTCTACAGGCTGAATTCACAGTACTCGCTGAAGTATCAGCAGCATTACGTGACTCATCCCGTCAAATGCCTGTGTACTTGTACATGTGCTTAAGATGAAGTGCTTCAGTCACACATCAGATAACCAAGACACGAATCTGTCAAGTTTTATAAACAACATGCAACCTGTTGTCAATGTAAACCCCTCTTAAACATGGAAATGACCAGCTTTCAGCATTCAAATGTTCTTAACCATTGTAGTTTCACATGCAGGAAGGAACAAAACTAGTGAACCAAAAAATATCCCTCTCCTTGCTGTTATACGTTAAATCATTCTAATTTGTGAGACATTATTGATTTTATCAAGTTTGTACTCRTAGATTAAGGGGCTTTTTTTATGTATTTGTCCACAGTCCCAAAGTTATCTCTGTACAAATTTTTTGTGTTTGGATCAGTGTTTAAAAATATATATTCCTTTTTTTCCCTTTTAAGCTAGTGACAAGGAAGGCTGCAGTTCTCAAAGAAGATTTAAAGGAACTGGGAGTCCAGCTTTCACTGAAGAACATGTTGATATAAAATGGGTGTTTAAAACATTTAGGGTTTTGTACAAATGCAGTCAAAATAACAGAAACATCTTAATAAGCTTTTAGTATCACACCTGCAGTTACATGGTCAAGAACAAAGGAGTAGGATTAAATCTATATGTCCACTATATAGACCTAATCACAATACTAAAAGCTTACTTTGAGTGTGATGACAGATTTCTCCAAAGTTCACGCATGCTGTATGTTTGAACATCAGCTAAATAAGACCTATCATCTGTACGCTCTCAGATTTTAGGCAAATTGTTAAGAGACACAGAGAGCTCTGGGAATCAGCACTAAAGAGTACAAAAGATCTGTTTAAAACACCCCAGAACATTCATGATAATTTTAATTGCATTCAAAGGGTCCTTATACTGTCACAATACTTAGCATCCTTTAGAGACATCTCAGACAAGTGTTGGCATTGTAGGAGAGCTAGGAAATAATATGCATATGTTCTCATAGAGTATTTGCAAAATTTGGGGAGAACATATGGTAGACACTAACATGAATGTTACATAAAAAATATGCTATGTACCCCATTCTCTGTTTCTGATGGGAATTGAAAATAAAAGCAGCATGTGTAAAGGAATGCCCTAAGTGTTAAGCAAGGCATTGACAGACCAGAAAATGGCAAGACAACTATCATTCATCTAATTGCTTTTAAGAATTTTTTTGGTGCAATGCTTATGAAAGACAAAATTGTTATGAGTTATTGCAAGTTTTCACAGAGAAAACCTTGTCTGATTTATATGTTATATAAGAAGAATAAGTACTTTTCTATAAAAGAAATTTGGCTGAGTTAGGTATAGCTATCTTTCCTTCCATGGTGCTTTGAGACCCATGTATTGAAGACCCTTTTTTTTGCTCTGTAATTTGAATTACATACTCTGTTCCACTCTGGAAATTCAGTGAAATTAAATCAATTAATTTATTCTAGATTTATGGAATGTTCTATGAGAATAGAATTTGACTGTATATTTGTATGTACTAACTAACCTCTAAAAATTAGAAGTATCTACTAATGTGTAAAATTTATTAGTATTGCAACTTTTGCCATTAATTTCTTCAAGAGTTTTCATTGAACTTTGGAATGGACTGGGAGGATCTGAGGCAAGCACACAGCTAGAAATTTGATAGAAATTTTTCATCCAAAAGTATTTCTGAACAAAAAAAAATGTTTTTTATATTAAAACTGCAATTTTGGCAGGAAACATACTATTTCAAAGTAACTTGGAGGTTGAGGGGCAGGGATGAAGAAATAAGAATTTTGGCCAAAAAAAGTCACAGTTTTGATTTTTGAACAAAAAGTAAAGTGTTTTTTTAGAAGATATGGGGCTTGGAGGAGAAAGGAGGATAGGACTGAAAGAGAAGATGGGAGAAAAGTGGTAGTTTCTTTTTCCCTCACAGAATCCTAAAATCTTTGTAAGAAAAGTTTCAGAAAAAAAATATTTTTCCTTCATTTTGTTGCAACTGTTTATGGGGATAAAAATACACGTATACATTTCTCGAAACATTTTCACTGTAAGTGCTCCAGGAACTGGATTTCACTTTAATTTTGCTAAACCTGTACCTAGAGCACACCCCCAGAAATTGAAGTCTAGCTTTTTAAATAGTTAACAACAAAAAAAATGAGTACAAGAGCGTTCCATTAGAAAAGTGTATGGAACAAAATAGATTTCTTAAGTCTACTGATAAAGGCCCGTACTTCTGGTAAAAACAGTAATAGCAGACACCCTGACACAGTCTGTCCTATTAAGAGTCTCTTAGAGTGGGATTCATTTGACCAAGCATAGAGGTCTGCCAGGCAGGACTCTACATCTGAAAGTGATGAAGGTTGCCTATAGTCAGCAGAGAGAATAGTCATTTTTAGGCACAATCCATCTCATCCTAATTTAAACACCTCAAATACAATTGCCTCATCTGTACGTAGAAGGCGCTGTTGAGGATCCTCTGCCAGAGCTATCAAGCAGCTGCCAACGGTTTGTACATTTATTTTCTAGATTTCAGATGCTCATCGCAGATCCAAAGACACATTTTTGGCCTCCAGCACCTCTTCCTAGGAGCCACTCCATCCAACCAAGGTGCTGTGGAAATGTTCAGTGACTGAGGACAGAGTTTCCACTTCTGATCTGTTTCTGGAGACTGAAGGCAAAGTGAGTTGTCGTGGCTGCTCACTATAGGTGACTGAGGCCATTACTGCCAACTCTGTGCATTTTCAAAATAAAGAATCATGTCTCTTATATCAGGACTGTGCAAAATATATGATTTATTGTATGTTAGTGAAATACCTCTGTGGATCAATGGATTTCTGCACAAAAATCTCTAATAGCTTGGTTAAAAACATAGTACATGACGTTATACATAATCTAAGCTACTTGGAAAAAATACAGAATAGGGAACACTAGACAGTATAACAGTAACATTTTACAGGGTACTTTCTGTCTATAACCCACTTTAAAAATCCTGACATCTTTTCAATTACCAGAAATCTAAGAAATCTTTAACCAAAATTTGTTCAATTTATCTCACTACTATAATCAAACAGAAAGCACTGAGACAACACATGAACCCAAAGAAGAAGGAAACTCTGGGTAGAGGTGCTGATCTTTTTTACAATAAATACATCTATTGCATACTGCTGAAGAGAAAAATAGAACCATCAAGTGGTCGCTATTATGTAATCCTTTATGCTGACCAGAGCTACAAAGCTAACTGTACTGTTATGTCAATTTTCTTGTAAAAAATATTTTTTTATTTATATAACCAGAATCTATCTTTAAAAACTTAAATCAAGTGATGTAGAATTTTTTGACTTGTAGTATAGTCGTAAATAACAACTTCACAGAGAAACAAACTAAGTTTATGAAAACTGACATATGGTATCCTCCTAGATAGATATTATATCGGTCCAAAGCAATTGTCAACACATTAAACAGACAGTTATTACTAAAATAGCATGTTTTTTACTAATGTATTCCTAAATTTGGCATACTACCAATATGATTTTATTTTTTCTAATATTGCATGTAAAAGCTTTTAACACTGTTAGAATCACTTTATTCTTTTGCGGCATTGAAGCTGGACCCAATGCCTACATATCTGATCAGCTTTGATAACCAAGGCTTGTTTTAGTCTCAGGATTCTGTTCCCATTATCATAAGAAATAAAATTAATTGTCTCATCTGTTGCAACAAAATAGTATATGAGATGATAGTCTATTCATGAGGTATATAATTCACTGCAATGAAATTAGGAAAACAAGAGAGGAAAAAAGAGATAGTTATACTTTTTGCCTTTTCATGCTTTTTGTTGCCCTTCACACTTTTCATTCATAAGGAAGCATCAACAGCAAGCAACAGTATCACAAACAAGACAGCACAGCTTGGACTTGAACAGAGGGTTTGCAAGAGTCTTTAAGGCATGTGCAATAATCTTAGCTAGTTGAGAGACAGGTYCTACAACATCTTTTTTTAACTCAGTGACATGGTATGAAAAAAGTTAAGAAACGCCTTGATAAATTAACACTGCTGAAGTCTGCAATCTAAATTTAATAGTCTGATAACTCATTCCATTGAACATTTGAAAGTCTTGGATGTTTCTACAAAGACTTTAACACACGCACATGTTCACCATGATAACACATACATGGTTATGGGCAAACCTCTTTCACGTCTGTTGCAAAAGTCCATGTATTTATTCCTGAGCATCAGCTCAATCTTGTAACAGTTGAAGTCAACAAGAATTTTGTTTGTCACTTGAAATGGCAAGCTAGCCCAACTTCACAGGCTTGAACTCAAAAGTCATAACAACTGCTAACAACTGCCAGACAGGCAGTTGTGCGCCTCCTCATTTCATAGCTTGTCTAAACATCAAGTAGGTAACTATAAGTCAGTACAAGCACTGGTACAAATACTGTACACAGCTTTTCCTCCCATGCCTCAGAAATCAGAACTCAGCTGAAGGAGCTCATATCAGTGCTGACAAAGCAACGTGTACCAGTCTGCAGCTGTGGTGGTCTTCTCCACTCCTTTACTACCTTCTATGAATATCCTTGAAGAGTTAAAGACTGTTTAAAAAACATTATGATCTAAAAGGCGGGTGGTTTTTCGTTTTTATGTTCCTTCCTCAAGCTATACTGTTTAACATATCAGATATGGCTATCCAGGAAAATAGCACCATTTTCATCTGTTATACTCTCTTGCCCCCTGCTGGACACACTATCAACTGAATGTGCAGAACTGAACCTTTTAAAATTGATCTTCTAAGCAATTGTGAAAATAACTGATTTTTTTTCACCATCTTCCTCCACAACCATTCATAAGAAATGCTAAAACATTCCATTTTTAACCAAGCCACCCAATTCCTAATGATTAATCCTAACCTTAATTTAGAATTAGTCCATGGCACTAAACATAAAAATGTACTTGCTTCAAAATGCATGGGAGATGGGGAGTGAGCAAGCAAGAGAAAGTTGGGGCAAACTGGATAAGTATTATGCCTACACTTTTCTCTAATGCAAATGATATGTAGGTGCTTTTATTAATGGAAATACAGGGCAATACTAATTTCTGCTTTAATAAATTATATTTGCTTTATGATGCTATGAGAGAATAAGTGGGTAGTAAGTATTCCATTAGCAACATATACTAGTGGGTAGTAAGATTTCCTACGAGCAACATAGTAGCATTCTTCATAACAGACACTAAAGTACCTCTCTACCATTATACCATTACTATAGAAATATATTTGCTAGCTTTTCAAGAACTTCTGAGAAATAATTTTGTCTGTGGGTTTTATGCCTTCAAAACATTTATGCCTCTAACATTATCCAAACACACACAGCTTTTCCTGAATAGCAATTGGGAAAGCAGTCGTGTCTATTGGCTGCATTGTCACCATTCTCCTTTTCATCAAAGACCAGTTATGGTGGATTAAAAAAGTAATGTCACTATGTCACAAAGAAGGAAGGATAGTCCTTTGTTAAGTAAGCCACTGGGAAGGCTCTCTCTGGCTTTTAACGCCTCTTCAGGCCTTTCAGGCAATCAGTAGTTCCCTCCTGTGAGCCATGAACCTTTGCAGAAAGTCTTCTGTCATAAGTAACCTTCTGCTTTTTATTTAGTGACCTTAATCTTCAAAATGACAGAATATTTCTGTGGCATGGAGAATTTCCCTTACACACCCCTATCCAGGGCAGAATGACTCACATGAATGAGCATATCATATTTAGGAAAATGGAAATTTTCTTTCAGCTATTCTTTTTCAGTGAATACTTTCAAAGAACAGGTCTTAGCTTGATACTGTGAAAAGTAGTCGTCTCTGATGGGATAAAACAGATGGAAAATAGATGTGAGCAGGACTTATGCTTCTCTTTTTACAGTCAGGTTTCTCAGTTGCAGTCAGGTTCCTTTCCAGATAGTCAGTTGCTTTACAGTGATTGCTTCCAGTTATAATGCTTTATTCAACTAATATCCACCAGTTCTCAGACGTGTTTCATAATGTGTAACAGATTTTAGAGGATTTGTTTTGGGGAATACCATGTTTCCACTCGCAGTATAGAGAGCATCTTCACTCCTGTTGCTGAACACCTAATGACCTTACCATAACCACATCTTTTTATCCACAGTACGGTCAAGTTCTTTCAACTTTTTAAAGCAGTATAACAGCTAGAAACAAAAAATAGATCCAGAAAAATTCAGTCATCAAGGCCTCAGCAGACTGTTTGAATTCTACAGGGTTGAGATAAGTTGATCCAAATTGCATTTATGTATAAATACATCTATAGAAGTGCAACATCCATGACACCATCTTCTGTCAGTGTGAGCTTCCAAAACAGAGTTGCAAATCCTTATGAAAGAAACACAGTTTCTTTTTGCCTAAAATTCTTTCAAAAAGAAAAAGAAAAACATCAGAGATGATAATATCTTAACAAAACGGTATGGCTAAGGGAATTAATAATGTCATGAAGAGATTTTTCATTTCAGGAACATAAGTTCAAGTGCAGCCCAAGTCACTGGAGGCTTGGAACTTTTATTGTGACTCTTTTAACAACCTATTGAAAAAATGAGTTTATTTTACAAATCAGTTACTTTGGTTTTATTTTGCAAAGCCAGAGGACACGTTCACATCACAAAAACCACCAGCACAGATGGTARTCCTAAAGTTTCAAGCAGAAAGGTCAAGGATTAGATGAGATTAAGACTGATGTACCTTCACTTAGATCAGGTTCTCCTCCTCTGCCAGGATGCTAGAGCAGAGGAAAGGCCCTGGCTGTTAAATGTAATGTATGACCTCATGGGTTCTCCAGTCAGCTTCTCCAGAGTGGTCATCCTATTATGGATTCCCATCACCACTGATAAAATAGAGGCAAAGAGAGGCACTCAGTGAGGAATTAGGATTTGAATTTTCAGATCAGTTCAGAAAGAAGATTGTGGRGAGAGCAACATAATCTGTTTTAAACTAGCTCTGTGTTATGACATATACTTCTGATGCTAAGAAGATGGAGCAGTAGCACGGTTCTGTCTTACTGCTTTTTTTTTGATCAGTGATGATGTTAAAATCATCAGCAATTTACTGGGGAAGGACTAAGTGTTCCTTCTATTCTGTACCCATGTGTAGTCACATCTGAATTAGCACTATTTCCTTTAAGGTGAGGTCCTGCTCAGGGACAAGATCAAGAGACTAACTAGAGCAGTTATGCCAGCTTAAGCAGCGGCATCTTGTGCAAATGCAAAGTTATGCACATTTCAGCACGTGGGCAAGGGCTCCTGCGCTACATGTTTAATGCAGTTTATACCAGAGATGATCAAAAGCCTTTTTAAGGAGGTGAAGTTATGGTGCCTGGCAACATTTGCTTAGCAGTCCATAACAGAAAGAGGAGCAGAAGCTTTTCAAATGTAACTTTAAACTGAAAAGTTAACCTCCAGCACCATGATGTCTCATGTCTATTATTTAACTAAAGATCTTAATTACATTGGCCATTGGACATTCTGCCAGGGATTCCCATCATCGGTAAGGAAGGGGAGCGAAAACATGGTACTTCAGAACCAACCTGCAATCTGAAATTCAAGATTTTTAGTGTGTGTGGACACCATTAGCAGCAATTTTGTTTCAATATTTTTTCCAGAAAGGAAATATTACTCATCTCTCTGCTTTTTCATTCTTATAGTCATTTACGTGAGTAAAAACTGTACGCTCAATATCATACATTTTTCAGAAGGGCTATCTTTTACACTCACTTTGTTTGCTGAAGTTTTCCCTATCCTGTGGCAGTGGAAAAGTCACAGTACAAGTATCCTCTGAGCACAGGATTCAGTGTAGTCAGACCAGGAGAAGGTAGCTACAGCTGCTCCTGGACAGTGAGATCAATTTACATATTCTCTGACACTTCTCATGTTTCTTCTACAAGTGCATGAACTTGGCATCGATACTGTTTGCTCCTATACCAACCAGTAGTAGGTTGCAAGTGCCTTGCACTTTCATGTTCTGTTTAGCAAATAACTTACATTTTCTTTGTGAGATAGGTTTTTTCCCACCATGTTTAAAAAAATCTTATTCTATTGAGCAGGAATGGAAAATGATTCACAGGCATCTTCTAAATTCCCACAGGCAGTTTGTATGTGACTTGAGTTATATCTACAGTGCACAAAAAAAGTATGGTCATAAACTAAGTTACCTAATTCAAGAGTGCAATAGAGATAAATTCAGTTTTAATAGAGATTGGTATCTCTCTTTAAAACATTAGTTCAAGAGTTAATTCCGATTACTGGAGTTTAAAGCCAAATAAGAAGGAACCTTGTCTCACAGTGCATGATACACTCACACTTTCAGAACTATCCCTCCTTAATGCATTTTCTCCCTTAAGGTCAGATGCAGGAAAAGGGGAGAATCTTCCCATTAAAAACATCTCACCAAATCCAGATGGCCTGAAAGCATCTTCTGGGATTCACCTCCTTTCTGTAAGGATGCTCTGCAACACCAAGGACCTTTAAGGTACTGAAAGAGAGTGCTTTCACCCACTTAATACATTCAAGAGCTCTTAAGATGTTGTTTCTACCTTGCATCTTTAATCATTTCTCCACTTTTAGTTACTCTAACGGGCAAATCACAAAGTTTGGCAAAACATGCTCTACAGAAAGGTCTGTTCTAAAGGAGTTTTTCCAGCAAAACTCCTCCAGTCAACACAGAATGGCGTCAGCCCCACATGCAGTTTTAAGTTCTTCTGTGAAACCCCTAGCTTTTTGTAAGTACAGTTTTACCATTTCCACCAAGCAACAAGAGCTCTTCATCAGTTCTGTTCTGCTGGCACAGGCAGAGACGTTGCACCTGCGCTGTCAGGGAGCAGCAGGAGCAGGGCTGCTCTGTGAGGAGAGACAAGCAGGGAGTCGAGGTGACGGACCACGACACAGACAGGGCAGTGACTGCACCAGCCAGGGCACAGTCCTGCAGCACCTGAGCRTATATCTTATATATATACCAGCATATATCTTCTGGCAACAGCGCAGTTTTCCTAATAAGAATGATCCTTCTATTTTAAAACTTTATTATTGTGGAATAGTGAAAAAATCCCAAACCTCATTTTAAATTCACGTTGTACTGCAGAAAACCCTCTTTCTTAGAGGCCTGGGCACCCCTAATTCTACATAGCAGATGAGGAGTCATGGATTTTCTAGGTCTATGGGGGCAGAAATATGAATGTGTAAACCTGTTCTTGCCACTGAAATAACAGTGTGTGAACACTGACTTTGTAAAAGCCTTGGGAAACCTGGAGATGAAAACCGGTGCTGAGTAAAGGGGAAAGAGCCATGGTAGTCCTACCAGAAAATGAAACAATACAGCTTCAAGATTGGCATTTCTCTCTGTGGTCCATCCAACACCATTATCAAGGATATCTATAGACTGCCTGCAGCTTTCACGGAGAGAAATCCAGAAGTGAAGGAAAAGGGGGACATCGCTAAATATGAGTACACAGACTGACTCTGATCATTCAATAAAACTGAATTATGCTGTGCTATGCATTACTAAAGATTTGAGTATTCATTTAGTTTTCATCTTTTCTTCCATTCAGAAGCATTCTGACTTTATTGTATTTATTCTTTAATTTTAAGTTGACTCTCAGCAGCGCCACCCTGACATAAGATCTTTATCTGTAAAGTAAACACAGCAGAACTGTACCCATACAAGCTTACTGCTTCTGCATATTCCTAACCTGGAGCTAATGAGCCAAACTCTACAGCCACACCAGGGAATTTCTGGGCAGTCACTCAGACCGAAAGCAGAATTAATGGAAGGAAAAAGGGTAGAAGGAAAATGATCCCACATCCTAAAATAAAGGGTTGATCTGGAGTTGAAACAGATTCAGTCTTTCTGCACATCCACTCTAAAGAGAGCCAGCTGATGGTGAGCCACGTATATGGTGGCCATGGCATAAGGAACCTTTTACTGAGAGCTTTGTGGAGGTATCGCTTTCTCTTCGTAGAGTCCTGTGAAGAGCCTTCAAATGGAGAGCACAGTTGCTACCAATACAGAGTAGTATCACAGTGATGATTTCCCACTACCAGTCCCTTACTACTTTTTCAGTATGATATACAATAAGTTGTCTGTGGCTGTTTGTCATGGTCATTTTTTCTGGAAATAAAAGATTTGAACATGGAGCATTATGACTTATGTTTAAATAGAGTGAATGTTATTTAAGCAACTTCCAAATTAACATGATGATTGTTTAAAAATATATGAAGTGCTTTGCTGAATTTTAATCTCTCTACTGCAAAAACAATTTTAAAAGATTACAGCCTTGCACATTTTTAGAAGGATCTAATCATGCTAGCTAAAACATAAATTTTGTACACCACAATAGTTTTTAATCTGCAGTGCACATACCCAGCATTCAAATGTCTCTTTCAAGTGTCAAAATAAATTTAATATTTATTACACCACCTCTAAACTAGCACATTTACAAAACTGAAGCTCAGGAAATTTTCTACTAAGCCATTTTTATACATTCTCAGTTAAATGCATTTTCTAGAGCTATTGCTCTGCCTCAGGGACTCTCAGGATTTCTGAAGCACTTTATGGCTTGTTTCACTAAATTCTGCAGCAAAAATTGCTCAGAGCAAGTCATGAGGGGGATCCCAATTCCAGTGGTGGCTTTTCTATGTTGTTAGCTTGCTGTAAATAAAGCCGTAACAATAATTGGCATTTCTGAAGCTTACACACACACAAAGTAGCACCTGAGCAAATACATAGAATTAAACACAGACATGCCATGCTCAAACCAAAATCTTTGGCTTTGAAATCTCAAGCACAGGGGGAGCTCATGGGAGCAGGATGGGCACTCTCCCAACAGCAACTCCCCAACAGGGCTCAATAAATGCCAGATCCTGAATAGCTCCCAGTCTGGGGGAAAAAATAGCTCCAGATGAGAACTTATGGCCTGAAGCCCACCTGGAAAGAATCAAAAAGGCCTGTGAGCTAAAGCCATGACAGGGGATGCACTGACGTGCTAAGATGTGGATGGCACTCAGTGGCAAAATGATTACACATGTGTCAAAAGCAGAACAGCTTTGTGAGGAGATGCGGAGGGCAGACTGTCAAAGCAGCCTGGGCACTTGTCTAAGGGAAGAGATGTAGTTCCCAATCCCTGCTTCAAACTAAGCATTGGAGGGTTTTAAACCGGGGTCTTCCACGTACTAGACAAGGGCTCCAGGTCCTGGTGCAAAGCCTGAGGAGGGAAGAGGTGACTATATTCTTCTCTCTGTGACTGTTTTTGTGTGATATCCTCTCTGTTACGCATGTTCGAACAAAGCAGATCTCTCCAGAGATTTTTGTTGATTGTGTTCACACTCTGCAACCAAACCTCAGTCACATAGGAGACTTCAGTGAGGGAAACTAAAACTCATACCTAAATCCCACTAGTTTCTGCATTCCTAAATCACTTCACCACCTTTGAAAAAATCCCACCTGCCCATAAAAGCACTAGCCGACAAAGATTGTATTGTCAAGCAGTCCAGACCAAACAAAAATCAAATCCAAACAGATGTAATAAATTGTTTATTACTGCCATTGAAACAATTAATCTGCCTTTTAAACTCTGGTACAGCAAGCAATTCACTCAAAGAACAAAATTACAGGTATTCCTGCAACAGTGCATCAGGGAGGAGAGAGAGAGGTTCCCTTTACCATACCCATTACTGTTCAAGCAACTGGCAGCTGTTATTTGGTTGATTCATAAAGAGCATCACTAACAGTTTTTACTGGCCAGTGGTTTACAGCAGGATCCCCTAGCACCTCACAGCGCCAATGCCAGGGCTGATGACTGCCTTTTCACAGATGTAGCATTTACTGTATTCCTGTACATTGTGCCACTGCAGCTATTACACTTTGTTCAGTCAAGGAGCTTGACAAAGTCTGCACAAAAAATGTGAATGAATAATCTTCTAACTGCACTTGTGGCCCTTCTGAGTTTATCTTCTGTGAACAGATTAAACAAATGAGTGCTACTGGAGGGAAAGTCCTCAGAAACCATGACGCTAATGAAGACTGCTTGTCCCACTGGAAGATGGGTTACTGCTCATCCAGTGAGGCAACAGAAACAAATAACACAGCTCGACATGTGTGACTAGGCTGGAAAAACCTCAAACCTCCTTCCATAAATGCTCACATAATGCTTGCAAATGTGCCCAGAACAAGAACTGTCCTCTGAAATATTCTGTCAATGATTCTTAATAGCCAATATATTCAAGAAAGTCTCTCTCCATCTGTGGACAAGGTGCACAGGTAACCCTGCTATCTTGATGTGACTCTGCTCATACAGATCACAGCAAACAGCACTATTATACATAATTATACAATCATGCAAAACCTCCTTACCAAACTTCCCAGAAATATCTGCTGCTTTGCTGATGTCAGCACCAGGAGCCAAAAGCCATAATTAACACTGGATTGAACTTTGATCAGTCTGAATGGATACAGCCTTTGGGAAGAGCTTTGGCTGGGAAGTTTGTCAAACCTGCAAGTTTATGCTGGGAAGAGAAGCATCACTTGACAGTGATCCCTGCTCTCATATTCTTACCCTAGGCGTTTGCTACCCACCACTGTCAAGGACAGGATGCTGAGCCAGGTGGGTGGGGTTTTGGTCTGACTCGGCATGGTTATTCTTGTGTTCTGGCTATGCTAATAAGAAGTTGTTAAAACTCCTGGCAGCATCCAAATAAGGCAGCTCAAAGCATCAGCAAGTCACGTGAGAGAAAGGCAAACTCCTCTTCACAAAACTGGTCAATACCCAAAGCTGCTTGTTTCTTCTGGGTTAACTCCGCAGGAGTTTGGGGTCGACTACACAGACACAAGCTGCCTTGGGAGGGGAGGAACCACTCAGTTGGAAACTGAGGCTGGAAACGATGACTCCCGGTGTATCACACTGACTCTGTAACCTCAGCTAGAAACCGGACTGGAAACTTGGCAAGGAAAAACTTCAGCTTGTGTTTCCTTAGGCCCCTTTCTTCTGTTAAAAGTGGTACATTATTAGTGTTATGCTAATTTGAGATCATCTAAATGGGCTTCTGGTAATTTAATAAATTTAATGAATTACTTAATAAAAGACTGAATTTGGCTGGGTGTCAGTCAGCTAGTTAAACCGTGATTGACTGATATCCAGGGAAACAGCACTCTCTAGAGTGGACAGACCACACAGTGGTTTATGAGGCTGATGTAGCTTTGTCAGACAAAGATGGTTCTTTTAGCGGTAGACATTCATGGTTTCAGATTCAGGGTCCCAAGTTCAATCTTTGCTCTCAGTGATCTTCCCAGGGGTGTTCTGTTACACACAGACAAAGAAATACATGAGCTGAATAAATTATTAACTAAAAAACATTTGTTCAGCTCAGTGCAGACACAATGCCTTTCTCCCCTGGGGTAAATGTCTTATTCTCAAATCAATCCAATGTGCCAGGAGAAGTGGCTGATAGTTTCATTCACGTCTGGTCCACTTCAAGAAGGGTGGATGTGGCTAATTAAACATGCAACGTCTCCAAAAAATGAAACTATCATAAAAAGAGTGTCACTAGCATTTATTAAAAAAAAAATGTGAGGCAGGAAGACTGTTTTTATTTCAACCCTCCAAAGTCACAGCTTACTACACCATTTTCTTTCACTTGTCTGTACAGACCTCTTGTCCTTGAGGAACCGTTATGTCAATGTATACTATGGTGCAAGGGCGGGGGGGTTGTTTTATGTTCATGAGTGTAGTGACAAAATCATGTGTAAAAAGAACAGTTATTTTATTTAAAGGAAACCCCTTCTTTAAGATTCCTCTCTTGTATACTCAGGCTTTTATATACAAAAGATCAGATTTTGTGGGCAAAGTCTGTTGGCAAACCAATCTCAACAGTCAATGTATGTCACAAAACTACCACTACTGTAAAGTAATAACTATTTTTTATCACTCAACTGGTTGTCAACACTGCTTAGCTCCTGGGATGAGTTTCTTTTAACCGGATGTAGACATTTTTATCAGAGCTGGTCATCTTAGGCTACCTGTAAACTTACAAGAGAGGAAAAGACACTTTTAGGGTACAATTCCTTTCAGATTCATTCTACCAAACATTTAGACATTTAATGAAGGCACCTGTGCTGAGTCAGCATGTCTCCTTCTAGAGTCAGTGGCAAGGCATATCTTCAAAAGAGGGTTATGGCCACCTACTACCTGGATCACACCTAGTAGACACCTCTTCCTCTCTTTTCGTTGATTAGGGGAAGTGGGGATTTATGGTTGTGCCTATACTGTTCTTCCCACAATTCTATTTTTTGATAAGAATGATTGCCAGTCTCTTCACCTGAAAGACTTAAAGATGTGCTCCTGAGTGGTTTTGTCCTGTTAACACAAGAATGCCTTATAACCGACCGATAAAAATTCATTTTCTTTACAATAGGAAATTCAAAAATGTAGTTGGTTTTTTTATTTTGATTTGGAATGAAAACACATTTTGAGTTTGCTGCAAAATATACTCTCTGATATGTTTGGTTTGGGAAATTATGTATCAGTTTCTGAAATTCCTTTCAAATTTTATTTTAATTTCTCTGTAATATGTATTTATTGTTCTACATCAGGTCATGCCATGTCAACAGAAGTTCATGTTAGTGGTTTTTGAGGTTGAATTATATGAACTCCAGAGGTCCATTCCAACCTAAGTTTTCCTGTGATCTAAGCAGTATACAGTATGTATTGTTACTTTTTATTATCTAAAACCATAAAAGAGATATTAGTCTGAACTGATCAGCAGTGAAGTTTGTTTAATATTACGAGTTTTAAGTAGTATTTTTCAAAAGCCTAGAGGGACAGAAGATTCACACATGAGCAAATTTCATCTAGAGGGATAGAGGCTTTACACATGAGCAAATTTCAAACTCAAGGCCTTCTGCTTTCTCCTGTCATGCTAGAGTATGCAAGAGGAAGGCAGAGAGAGGGAACTGAGCGATTAAATATCTGACTAATTGAAAAGTTTTATTTGCCCTAATTTGTTCATGCTTGATTTGTTTCTTTGCTATTTATGCTTTCTAGTTATATGCTTACTCTATTTGAAATGGGCTGAAATGCAAAAGGACATTTCCAAAGCCAGGTTTTGATGTCATAAGGCTCTGAGTTGCTGCACTAATAACTCCTCAGCTCACCCAGCAACAGCTGAATAGTAGCAGAGCAACTGGAAGCAGCAGAATGTTACAGGGACCTGGTCTTTGATGTGGACCAGAAGTGGTAACTGAGGGGTGGCTGAGACCTCCACCCTCTCTACCACTGAGCAGGGGCTGAGGAGTTGAAAATGTAGAAGGGTATCTTAAGAGCAATATGAACAGATGCCAAAGCCACAAACATATAAACTATGTACATGCTGTCATGGGAGGATCCTTGTGGACAGAAGAATGCCTCTTTGCTGAACCAGCATTTTCAAAATCTATGTTGCCTTTGGACAAGTGACCTTAACTTATTTCCTGGACAAAATCATAAGCTTCAAAGGAATCTTTCACACAAAGTAACTGACCTGCACAGCATTAATTTGTTTTACCTTGATCTAAGACCTTTTAAGAACATTTAATAATTCTAAGAGCAGTACTCACTCTAAAGATCCATAAATAACATCAGCTGAGCAGCAACTTGTAATCTAGAAACTTCTAAAGGATTCCAGAGATGAGTGGTAGCAAACTGATTTTCATCCCTGGCTTCCATAATTTCCCTTCCTAGACCACAGCATAGGAATCATCACTAAATAAATATTTGGAATTATCTTTAATATTAGCAGGATATTATGCAGAAACCTATAAAATTATGTGAGGTTATATTGAAAAGAAGTATGACTATGCTTTAGCATTGTCCACACCACTTGCATACTCTTCTAGGAAATATTCAGGGTTATTCATAAAATAGTAAGTTGTAAGCAGTAGCTGTATAACAGTTGTGGAATGAAAACTTCTAGTTCATTTAACTATGTATTTTTGGTTCTAATTATTATACCCATCCAGTCAGGACTACAAGACACATGAAATTCTAAGAAAATTAGCATCTTCTTGAACTTTGAATGTTTATAGCAAACTTTTCACATACGCTGAAGTGAGACTGAAAGCACTGAAGTGAAAGATAAACTGTGTTACTGCTTAAAGTAAATATGAAAAGCAAATTGTCGGTAAGAGAGATAGCAAGATTGAAAAAAAAAAAAAAACTATTTTCTAGCTGGAAGACAGACATATGTCCCTTTTCTAAAGCGATAAGTTTGCTGCCTCTTATTTTTATATTGGAGTCCTATCTAGACCTGAGCAAAAAAGCTTGCTGATTATTCACTGTGGGACAAATCTGGAGATTAAGTCTACTGTGTTATACCTGGACTACTCAAAAGGTTTTGTTTGTGCCTGTGCAGCAGTCTAAGAACAAAACAGTATATAGACCATCCTATCTTCCAGAAATCTCAGTGCTAATTTCCCAGGAAGTAACCTAGTCTTCAATTACTCTAAAAAAAACCCAGATAATAAAGGATAAATCAAGTTTCCTGTCTTCTGAAAGATTTTTTTTTCCTTCATGGGACACTATGCAACAGTATAGCAAAACCACATACCTCTATTGACTAAAACACCATTGCAACATTAAACCATATCTTCAAAGACTAAAAGCTTGTTCACTCTCCAAATGACAGACTGTTGTAAGATCCAGCTGGTGACATTTGCTGGTGAATTTTACAAGTTTACCTTGGATTTTTTTTCACCTGCCGGTAAAAAGAATACGATAGCATCTACACATACTTACCCTTATTACTGAGGAAAAGCCTGGAATAAACAGGAAGAGCCACTGGAATATAATATATCATCATTCTCTCACTCATACAAACACCCATATAGCAGGACAAACAGGACAGTGAAATTTGAATGCAGTCATCAGAATGCAGTCATCAGAAATGTTTAAGATAATAATTAAGAATGTTCTCTGCTAATCCGTCTAAACACAATTGTTTTTTGTATAAGCTCTTCAGCACATTCAATAGATTGTTTAAGCAATATCTGAACCACATAAGCGGATGACATATTTTTGTATGCATCCTTAGCAGCAATAACACACAGCTAATGCATCATTTCACTAAAATGGCTTTCAATGATAACAGGTGTTTATTGTAATGGAAATTGCTGATAGTTGGTCAACATGTAAATTAATTTTGTTATTTACAGAACCAGATGGTCAATTCTGGAGCACAAGCATGGGCAAAATTAATAAGTCTCCTCACTGCAGAGCATAACGTCTCATCTGTAGCTCCACGAATTTCTAATTCCAGCTACCACATGAACTACTATAGTACCCCTCTGACAGAAAGATTAACGGGCTTACTCTCTGCCCAAGAATACTACACTATATATCATCAAGTAAAAGTGGTTAAAGGTCATACAAATGAACTTCGTGASAGATTAAGAGAAGTGGTAAGAAACAATATTTTGTTTTGCTTTTTCATCTTTACACCCTTGGCTAGTTACAGTGTCAGTATGATTTGCTATTATTTTCTTCCTGCTTTATTTCTTGTAGCAATGGCTTGATATTGCAGAAAATGTAATTTAGCTACTGTTCTCAGCTGTTAGAGTATTTACATTTTGACAGACATTGTTCCACTAAGATATAACGTTAAGTTTTGCTTCAAAAGCCCTGTCTGAGAAACTCTTGGTGCTGACTTTTTGTGTGTTTTTTTTTTTTTCATCCATGATCTGAGCTCATTCAGATAAGATCAGGTGGTTACACATGTCCACAGGACTAGGAAATTCCACTCATCTGGATGTCCCGGCTCAAGAGGGATGGCCAAGCCCCCTGTGTTACCGTTCTCGTTCTTACCGAGGAGGCACGGGGCCTTCTCCCCAGGCCCCGGACCATCACCACACAGACACCARTATGAGGAGTGGCAAAAYGGYRTTTAATGAAGCGTGTCCTACTCTATTATAATGCTGTAAAGCCCCGCCTTCTTTTCCGGCAGCAGTGCTCCGCCCGTTACGACCTTCCCATGTTCCGCCCCGCAGTGCCTCCCTGCTCATCCTTTTTC